>NC_083278.1:45630911-45974036 GCF_963506605.1 Zootoca vivipara | reverse complement strand
AGCATGTGCTTGAGAAACAAAGAAATGTTTCATTTGGTTCTCAAAAGTAAAACTGACACACTGCTCACGAAAGGTTGATTGGGTTATAATTAAATATTCTGACCTTATTTATTCTGCAGCTTTATAAGAAATCTAGACTGGTTTTACTTCTTTAGTTGTCTACTGTTACAGCAGGAGTCTTCTTTTCCCCCAACTTGTTTCGTGTATGATGCAGTAAATTATTCACTTACTTAAATTTGAGCAAATGCATTCCACACACAGCTTTTCCATCTCAATTTTAAAAAGGCTGCATCCAAAGTTTTCTGTCCTGTAGGGCAAGGGCCCTTATGGTAGCAGACAGGTGAGTTTTAATGTTAGGCAATGGAGGACCTGGACTCCACAGCTGTGCTAGCAGAAACTTCTTGCGCAACAGATTGTACAATTGTACAATTTGCTGCTTATGCATTCTATTGAAGGCAAAAACCATTTTGACATTAGATGCAACCTAATATATGTAAACTTCACAGAGAAGATGTTACAAGACAAAAGAAATGTAAACTTCAAAGAGAAGAAGTTTTAAATTCAGTTTCTTTTAAAACCAAACAAACAGGCATTGTATGTTTTAGGTACTTCCATCTCAAGGGACACATTCCTCCTCCTCTCAATTCGCTATTCTACAGAAAACTCTTATGAGAAGAATGTGCCAGTTTTCCTTGCTTTGTAATTTGGTCAATTGACAACAGCTTTATGGTAAGAAACAGTGGAAGACCCTTACTTAGTGCAGGTCGGGCAGCCCCCACCCTAAATCCCAATCCCCATAAAGCTATAGAATGGCCCTTTCTATGCTCCGTTCATTCACTTGCAATACGTTCCTTCATATTTAGAGACTTGTTTCTGCTCATCTCTTGTGCTGGTCAATCATCTCTGGAGATGATAACCATCCCTAATCAACCCTCTCTCCATGGCTAAAAAAACCCAGTTTTTAAAATAATTAATTCCAGTATGGGTGGCTTACAGAGGATGGAGGACTCCTCTTAACCTCTATTTTTTAAATTTCATTTCCCTTTGAATAAACTCTAGCTGGTCAGGATTCCCTCAGAAATGCACTGAAGGTTTCACAGCACTAGAGCAGGACTCTGAAGAGCCTCTCCAAGCAATCAGATCAATCTGAAGCCAAATAGATGCATCCATTTGCAAGCTGCTAATGGCTCTTCTCTGAGGTGGAGGTTCTTTGCCCTCCTTTTGCAAGCACCGGGAAAAAGCAACAGGAAGCACAATCTCCCCATCCCGGCATGGCTATCCAACGAGTTCAGTGTTCAGCTTCCAGTTTCCTCATTGCCAGATATAGGCATAGAGATACTGTATGTAAACATTTCAGTAAGAGGAAAAGTGGCAAGTGACTCCAAAAGCATGTTCGGTTGTGTATAATCTGGTTAATTCAGGGGTGATACTGGACCCTTTTTAATGCTGGGGGGCAGGGAGAGGAGAGGAGAGGAGATGTGGCTGGCATCATAAAGGGGGAAGGAGAGAATCTTGTTTCTTCATGGGCTGAACTGAGCTTTTTAATTGTTGAGGGATAGGAGTGTCTGCAAAGAAAGCTTTTTCATGAGCCGGACTGGGCCTCATTTGTTTATGTTTAATGTATCTGAAAATATGATATGGGCATATGCAAGATCGCTAACTCCCATCAAAAATTAGAGCAATAACTTACCATAATTGCTTTACGTAGAACAAAAAAATATTAGTACTTTGAAGTACACTAGACGTTCATCTTGTTTCTCAGCCCCGGACTACTGCATTAGCAGGGCAC
Source organism: Zootoca vivipara (assembly GCF_963506605.1). Lineage (NCBI taxonomy): Eukaryota > Metazoa > Chordata > Lepidosauria > Squamata > Lacertidae > Zootoca > Zootoca vivipara. The sequence goes on along the minus strand of NC_083278.1, from coordinate 45,972,247 downwards.
AAGTTCCCACACTTCCAGCTGCAATCTCACTTTGAGTGAGATTGGTGGAATGGTGTATTGACTGGCGCAGATGTGGATGGTCAAAAGGAAGAGGAATTCTTAGCTAAGCAAATCCCTGCTTTTATAAAAACGTTAAGATACTGTGTGAATGTCTGAGTGCCCACAGCAGCAGAGTACTGAAGAAGCTTGTGGAACGTGCTGCTATAGTATTTAGAACTGATCCTATGGTGTGTGTTGGGGGGGGGGGGGCTGGGAATCATTTTTCTAACATTTTAGCTTAAATAAAATGTAATATCCCTGAACCTAATATTTACTGGAGTGATATACAGTACTCTTGTATATGTAGTGGTAAACTATACTGAAGAGGCATGGGTTAGCTTCAGTTACTAACATAATCCTATTCATTTTAATGATAATGATAATGATTATTATTTTATTATTTATACCTTACTTAGAAGTAAGTCCCATTGTATTCAATAAAATGGGCATAGAATTGAACTCTGCTCTTCCAGGTCCTAGTACAACACTCTTAACCATTACATCAGGCATCCCCAAACTGCGGCCCTCCAGATGTTTTGGCCTACAACTCCCATGATCCCTAGCTAAGAGGACCAGTGGTCAGGGAAGGTGGGAATTGTAGCCCAAAACATCTGGAGGGCCGAAGTTTGGGGATGCCTGCATTACATTAACACAACTGTAGGTGTTCATTTAAAATATATGTTTTCTGTTGTTTTTTTATTTTTGACTTGAGTTCTTTGCATGGTTTAGTGTTGGCATTGGAGGAATGCAACCTTTAACAGCTGAATGGCAGGCAGCAATTATTATGAATGGAAAAGTGCATTGCATGAACTGGAAATTTGGTTCCTTTTCTAAAATGAACATTCCAAGCACTGGTGGTTCATATATTTTATTCAGATAAAATGTTTAACATCTTTTGTACTGCCTACAAATTGTGAGTTTCCAGCAACTATCTCTCTCTCTCTCTCTCTCTCTCTCTCTCTCTCTCTCTCTCTCTCTCTGTGTGTGTGTGTGTGTGTGTGTGTTTAAAACAGGATTGAGAGAGCATTACCAAATGAGCAGAGATATGTTTCTGTTCACTACTGAGGAATTATGACATAACTGCATGTATACTCATGAGAACGAGCATTTGACTAAATCTCTGTTAAGTGCTAAGTATTAATAAAACTGCAATGTTTAAATGTCCACTGTTTCTTTTCAAAGAAGAAGGACAGAGGGGGAAAACAGAACAGATGGAGGCAACATGTCTATTTGCAAATCAGAGAAGCAACTGTGACAACAAGTTCCCCTTTGGAACCAAAGAATTTTTTCAGCTGAGGAAGTTACTATTTGTAAAATTGCAGTGCTTAAGTGCCCCCAGTATGTTTCCAAGGGGAGAAGTATGGCAGAAAACCAGAACCTGGCCATGCCCTGTGACCTCATAAGCCACACCAGGACATTCTAGCAGCCCCACCAGGTTTAGTGGGCACCAGCTGCTGCTGGGAAGAAAAACACACCTTCAATTTATTTTAAATTTTAAATTAAATATAGCACATATAAGGAGGTGTAGTTACACAAGAAAGCGGAATGAATTTTAATGTTTAAAGTTATATAATCTAAAAAAAATAGCAACTCAAACTTAATGTGAAGGACCCCATGTGGAGAGCCATATGCTCAGCAGTCCCTTGGAGAGGCTGATGAAGAATCTCAAATGTTCCCACACAGCACCTGGGAGAATTAAGTTAGGGCCTCTTTCCTTTAAGTTTCAACATCGTCCATTCTAATCTTACTTCACTTCCATTTTTTTAAGCACCAGAAACACTTTTCAGCCCTTCACAATGCAGTAACAGTACCTTTTCTTCCTGTTTCCTAACTCTAAATGCTTAACACATTTTTAGGGTGGGGGTGGGGGTGGGGAGAATCGTCAAATTCTTTTGTTCCTTCTCTTCCAAAGATTGTGCTTCATTGGGAAAAAAAATCACATAAATATGGACACAGGTGGCGCTGTGGTTTAAACTACTGAGCCCAGGGCTTGCCAATCGGAAGGCCGGTGGTTCGAATCCCCGTGACGGGGTGAGCTCCCGTTGCTTGGTCCCAGGTCCTGCCAACCTAGCAGTTCAAAAGCAGGTCAAAGTGCAAGTAGATAAATAGGTACCACTCTGGCGGGAAGGTAAATGGCATTTCCGTGTGCTGCTCTGGTTTCGCCAGAAGCAGCTTTGTCATGCTGGCCACATGACCCAGAAAAACTGTAAAACTGTCTGCGGACAAAGGTCAGCTCCCTCGGCCTGTAAAGCAAGCTGAGCGCCGCAACCCCAGAGTCGTTCATGACTGGACTTAACTGTCAGGGGTCTTTTACCTGTTTTTGTCTCCTTATGCCCAAAATAGTTGACTTAACAAGTTTCTCAAATGCCTTGAGAATAAATGTGTTATAAGTATGATACGTTACATCATTTTTCTGACACTAACAAGTGTACTCCCAAACCATCTCGACACATTCCACATAGAATTCACACCTGGAATAGACATTTGGGGTGTGTGGAGGGTAAATTTAGTTCTCTAGCAACATATGAATGATGGGAACATGTGATGCACCCACAACTGAAGAAAGGGGTCATGACTCCTAGTGAAAAAAAATTATCAACTCTTTTGATTGTAAAGCAACTATTTCCTAAGAAAGGCTCTTGTTTCAGCATCCAGGTTTGATCAAGTTTAGAGGATTTATTTTTTTCAATAATTAATCCAAAACTCATAACCAAATGTGGGAGTTAAAAAATTGCCTTCAGAGAAGAGTAGCAGAATTATACATTGCTAAAAGCTACTTTACTCTTAAAAATTTGTATATGCCTTCACACATAACACAACCCGATGACAGCCTAATAGGCTTCGCTATTCCATTAGGTATCACAGGCTTATATTAATATGTCACAAGCGATCCTACCCATCTCACCGAAGCTTGCCCGTGAAAAATACTAAATGCAAAGTCAGAAATGATTAAATCCAGAACCAAGATAGCAAGCTGAATGTTTAAGTGTGCATCCCTCCTGATCTCTATGGATAGATTGTTTGCCATGAAAAAAGGAGTACAAAAAAGAGTGCTTAGATTTCCATATAAACCTTTGTTGTCTGTATAATCTTTCTGGTTCATACTAACAATCCAGAACTATTAAAAGCAAGCTTTGCACCGAATAATTATTCCTGGATAAAAAGCATGTTCCTCACGCGATGAGAAGTAGCTTATACTCTAAAAAAGAGCTTAATTAAATTATATACTTTTAAGTCATACTGACAAGGTATGGCTGTGGGGGGACGGGCAGAACTATAAGAATTGTATTATAAAAAAAGCTTCTGACCCATCTCATCTGCATATCTAGTAGATCATTCACAACTTAGCATCTGCCTCATCATAGAAAGAAAGGGTTTTATTTTTTTATTCGTTAACCTACCATCAGATGTGTGATGAAGGATGGTAGAAAGCTGGCTTTTCTTTTACAGTACAGTACTATGCTGAAGGATTCTCAGGATAATTTCATTGAATAACCAGGAAGTTATCAGGTCCCCCCCCCCCCCGGTTTGGATTGACATCCTATTTGCAATTGTGACTTTATGTCTGCGGGGTCACATCTTTTCAGATGGCTAGGTTAGAGCATGTGGGATTGCCTCCTCGGTGGTCTCCCTCAGGCTGTGCAATGCCCACTCCTCCAAAATTGTTCAGCTTCTGTTGGCAGGCCAAGATGTAACTCATTCCCCAGGCTTTAGGGGACAAGGGAGTGTGTTGTTATGTGATGCTGTAATGACGTGCTGCTCGTTTTATGCTACTACTATTTATTGTGGATTCTGGTACCACCAAATGCACAGACCCTTTGGGACCTGGAAGAGGACAGAATGGGGGTGGAAAGGGGTGGGGCAGGCTTCTGTGTGCCCTGCCAATGCACACAGGAGCCAGGAAGGGAACCCTGGCACAAAATGGTGGCCGCCTATACTGCAATTTTATATTTGACTCAATCACTGTAACCCACCTTGGGTGAAGGGTGGGTGATACATTATGCGTACGTGTGTGTGTGAAATTATATATATAGCAAAACAAAGAACTCCGCTTTCACCTTGACTGAACCTTTAGCATATTTCTGATTCTGACTTTCAGAACCATATCAACAAAATAATCTATACTGTTGTTTTTGTGAAAAAGAAAACCTTTCTGTTGAGACTTTTTTCTCCACTTCATGGCTATCTATTTCCCTGTCTATTAGTACTCTGCTTTCCTAACATCATGGGGGACGTCTGAAATGTTTTTAAAATCTACAAAGGAACAGACAAAGTTGCATGTTGTTTCATCTGAAACACAAAGATTAAACGTGAACAGGGAGCTGAACTAGAAGATTTATCTGACGCTAGAAAACAGAATATTGGTATCTTTGGGAGACTGTGTTGAATTATTTTATACTTCTTAAAACAATAGCGCATTGCTTAAAGTACATTGCTTCTGACTAGGGAGGGGTAAATCTGTCAATTTCAGTTTCTCATTTTTACAATCTTAAATTTAGTTCTCCACATCAGTTTGATTTTTTTGTTTTGTTTTGTTTTTTAAAAGTCCTCATGAAATTTCATCAGCAAATTTGTCTGAATATACACAATATCTGCAATTTTGCCTAATATACATATTTTGGCAAAGCCATTTGCCCTAATGTGATGCCTTTTAATATTATTTTCACCAGCTTATGCATTTTTATGCCCACTTCATCATGGTATATGCATTTTTGTACACATTACTTGGCTGGAGAACTACACTGCAAAATTCAGAGAAATGTGGATTTTAAAGGTTGGTGGGGATTCAGTTCACGGACTATTTTGGCAAGTATGAATTAGACAGGTTCATATTTAAATGTGAACTGAATTGAATCATTACTAGTTCAGACATAAAATTACTGCCATGGAAAAATAGACAAATTAAAAGGAAACACAATCAGGTAATGTTTGCTAGCTTCTCCTCCCAAAAAATGAGGCACACAAATTGGAAAACCAAAACCAAAACCCAAGGCTAACTCTATAAAGAGCCCCTGTGGTTCTGGAACCATAGGACAAGGGGGAATTAAGCTGACAACCCTAATGTTTACTGTGATCCAATCCCATCTGTTCAAGCCATAGAAAATGTTGAAGATAGTCCTGTACAGTACTTCCCAGAAAGGATAAAATTGCTTTTGGACACACACCAATTTGTTTCCTATCAGTAGTTTCTTCTTTCTTAAAAGAAAAAAGCTAGAGGGGGAATAGCATAGCAAAAAAATTCTTAGGGAACTGAATGCTCACTTTATAGCAGGGGAAAGCTAGATGGGAAGAGTCTGATAAATCACTACTTAACAAACACTCAGAAACTCCTAGGGTACTCCGCTTGAAATTTACTGTAGAAGGAAGATGACTGCAGTAGAATACGCGTATCCGAAGGCTGCAGAAGGAGATAGAGCACTCTGAAACACTTCAGAAAAGGAAATACACCATCCATAAATCTTTTAAAAGTTACAATTTGTTTTACAGATGGTAGAAGTTTCACTGTTGCTCTAGATAGCAAGCATGTGAAGAGAGTAGCAGAGAATCCCAAAAAAGAAAAGCTGAAAGCTGATCATATGCTTTCACCAAGAGTTTATCGTGTTTCTTTCACCATCAGGGTTTTTGCAATGTTGTTGCCATTTATAACAAGACTGGGCCATAGGAGGGTTAATATAAGCTGTAATAAAGTGGTGCCTTGGTTCTCGAACGCCTTAGTTGTCGAACAAATTGGCTCCCGAATGCCGCAAACCCAGAAGTAAGTGTTCTGCTTTGCAAATGTTTTCCGGAAGCCAAACATCCAACATGGCTTCCGCTTGAGTGCAGGAAGCTTCTGCAGCCAATCAGAAGCCGCGCCTTGGTTTTTGAACAGTTTCGGAAGTCGAACAGACTCCTGGAACAGATTTAGTTTGAGAACCAAGGTACTACTGTATATAATATGCTGGATTTGACTATGCCTCAAATTTCAAAGTATATTGGTTTCTCTTCACATAGATCTTTCTGTGAGGTAACTTGCAGGTGAAAATAATTTCCAGACCCAAGAAAAACAATATCATTAAAAATCTCATTTCATCTTATCTCTGAAAGCAATTGGCCCACACAAGTGATTCAGGTTTGATCAGCTGAACCAGACAAAAGTTGTTGTAAGAGCCAGAACAAATAAAGTGGAACTGACAGAATATTTAGCATCTATCACTGCTTTGCAACAGGAATGCTTAACCTTCACACCTCCAAATGTTACTGAAGTAACAACTCCCATCATGTCAGACTATTGGTTATCTTGGCTTGAACTAATGGGCATTGGAGTCCAACATCATCTAGAGTGCCATGCATTCCCCACTCTTGTTCTACAAGCACATGCATAACTAGAAAGCACGGAAAGGATGGAAGTAAATTTTCCTACTATTCAGCAAGTTTGGGCTCAGAACTGCAGGTCTTATCTATCCTAGAGTCTCAGTCATTCCAAATTAAGAAGGGAAATAGCAAAGATCCAGAACTGGTTTCCGTAAGTTGAAACACATTTCTACTCAGGGCCGGCTCGGAGGCAAGGCTGGGTGGCGGCAGGAGCCAGGGCGTCGCGCGGCTGTCCCCATGGCAGCCGCACTGTGCGCTGTGCTCGCCAGACAGCCGTGCTGCAAAAGGGGGCGGGGAGGGGTGCCGGAGGAATCTTCGCACCACGGCGCCAGGGCGCCAGATACACTTAAGACGGCCCTGTTTCTACTTATGCTTTGCAGACCAACAATCCTCCTTTGATTACCATGTCCTGTTGCAGTGTGCCATGTCCTATTTCACAACACTTCAAAGGGTCCATTGGCCTATTAAGCATCTTGTGGGGCACAAGGAGAAATGGGGGGGGGCAGAATCCAGGACCCTGAGTCTTTCACTTCCCAAGAGGAAAAAGAAAGGGATGCTAATGGGGAAAGTTGAGGAAGTTCCTTTTCTTTTTTCTTTATTGGGCTACCTAGAGGAATTTGCTGGTAGGGATTCACTAGAAATATCCACTCTCTATGTCCCACTTGGCTATGGCACTATGCTTCATTCCCTTCCTGCTGGATTGGAGAGGATAATTTTACCATACCTGTGTTATTCCACATTGGTAAAGCAAGCACTGTAACATTTTGTTTTCCTTGCATGGGCAGATACTTCAGATGAGTGGTCTCCCACATGTATATATGGTACCATTAAATATTTGGTTGCTCTCATATCACTTTGAGGTCCTGTAAGACAGCACTTTTCATATGATCTTACATCCTGTCAGTTATAATGAACGCACCAAACTAAATATATATATTTACATATAATTCTGGGTTGGGCTAATTATATTCTTAACATGAACATGCTTCATTCTGCATCCTATATACAGTGTTGGTGCATGCAACATGTCACAGGAACATGCAGGGTTCACAAGATGGTGCAAGGGCAAAATGACCAACTCTCTGTGAAAATATTTTTTCCTAAAATTAAATCAGTAGTAACACAGATGTTTGAAAGCATTTAAAAGTATATGAAATATATCTGAAGAGCCTTTGCCACACATTTTGTTAAATCACAGCCTTAAATGATAGCATTAAGGTAACTGTTCTAGCAATGACAGATGCCACCTACATACAGTTCAGAATTGATCTGTGAAAAATGGATGATCTGAAAATCACCAGTTCTCCATACCCTGGCACACTCCTGATGCTATTGCTGGAAACAGCATGGGTTCCTAAAACCTGCACTCCACATGTCTCAGATTGTAAGATCCACAAGTTTAGGAATCATGAGGCAGCCCCTGTGACAGTTTAAGCCTAGCACGAGGCCCAATTTGGTCCATAAGGCTGCTTTCCTCACAAACAACTACCTTACCGACACTTGACATCATATGCGATGTCAGGTGTCAGCCGGTAAAGACATAGCCTTCAAGAACAGTACTCTCCCGATTACTCCTTGGCAAGCACAACTTGCTGTTGCAACAGCAAGTCCCAATTGGGAACTCCATAGAATAGGCAATCCCTACCCAAAGCACGCTTGCTGTAAGTGAAAATCAGCTGATCAGCACTCACAGCAAGTTGCTTGGGATCAAAGTTGGGCTTGCTATAAGCAAAAATATTCATTTGCATTGCTAGCTGGAATTCAAACCAGAAAGGCAAAGGATCTTCCTTTGCAGGCTCAACCCATAACAGAAAAAAAATGTTACTTTGCACCACTGGGTTGAACTGAAGCTGGCATTGAGAATGATCTTTCTCTAAAGGCACAGTTTAAGTTGCACCAGTAAAGGAGAGAAAAAATTACTTTGGGCCATCTAATGTTAATTTGATCTCAGGTGATGGGCAGCTGGGTGATATCTAGCAATAGAGTGGCTCAGAGCAGGAGCATAGATTTCAATGGGTCTACTCATAGTAGGACTTCCTTGGATATCACCCATTAGTGTTGATCTGTGATCAATCTGCCAAACACAGATTGCATCAAAGAAAAATAAAGCAGCCAGAACTGTGAAAAAGCAGGTACTTTTTAATGACCGAAGATGAAGAATTACCTTGTGATTAGAGCAACCTGCCACATCATGGCACCAACCTATCTTCTTGTTTACACTAACCTTGCTTGCCAAAAAAAACCCACCTGCTGTGCTTCAAGCTACAGGGTACTGTAAACTAATTACAACATGTCTATCATATGCATACAGAGTGCGAGTGAACAACTTTCAGCTAACCTAGAGTGGAAAACAGCAGCTTGACACTTCTAACTGAAACTACAGTATTTAATATTTTAATGTATTTCCTCCCTGTGGATTGGGAAGCAATGGATATGAACAATGGGCGACATTGAGTAGATCTGACAGCATCTTGCCCCCAAGAGCACCAAAAACCTGTAGTAGCGTTTCGTAGCAATGACCACCGTAATTTCCAACAGCCAGGATTGTGCTAAGTGCTATATAATGCCATCAGTTCACAAAGTGAGCAAGGCTGCCAGGATGTCTAGATGAACATCCTGAAAGTAGGAGATGGAGTAAAAAAAAAGGCAAAACCCTAATTTTGCCTCAATGTACAACCTCTGCCTTCCACAGCAGGCACTCACACTTATTTTTGATGCCATGCATGGCAACAGCTGCAAGCATTTAATCTTTTAGACTATATAATGTGTGCATTTCCTAGAAATAAAATAATGTAACATTTTTACAATTCCCCACACATTTCTAATTCTGTCTCTTAGGTCAAAAGTATTACATATGCATTCTCCAAAGTGGACACATGTGCTATTGTAATACTAGGGATCTTCCCTTCATGTCCTCAAAAGTAATATGTACAAATATTTCCTGTATAATTGCTTAGTTCTGAGAATTATTGATGGAAGTACGGTATTATGTAAGTCATGGAATTATTTCCATGACTTACGTAATGCAAAAATGGTCCCCCAAGCTGTACATTTTGTCTCTGTTTTCATTAAAAATTATTGATCTTTGACAAGCCAACTTCAGTCGTTTGTGTGTGTGTTTGTGTGTTTGTGTGTGTGTACACACACACACACACACAATTAGTTCTAACTACTACTGAAAATGGTTCTTACTGCCTATATTTATGAGTTACCCAGAATCTACTGCAGCAAGTAGGCCACTAGAATGTTGCATGGATTTGCCACAAAGCTAGTGACACTATATGTCTGAAATACATTGAGAAGACACACAGAGAAGCCAGTCAAATGCCCTGTTGTGCTGTGGCTATTGACAGAATTTTTAAAATGCTGTATAAGTAACACTTCTAAGGGTTTTTCTCCCCATTATACACCCATTATGGAACAATCTTTCTGAATTATTTGCAACAACAAAGCTTGCACAATTTATTAAACTGTTTGGCAGTGTGTCATTTCCAAATGTCTCCAGCTAACAACGCAATTCATATTGAATGGGCCAAGACCTGAGCTATAATACTCTCCATTAGTTTTCACTGAGAAAGTCTGAAGGATGCTGGAAGGCTGTAAACAAAATATTAAAATGCATGAATGCCTAACATGGTAGACCGTATAATCTTGTGATAATTGCATCCATTAAAGATGAGGCATCAAAATTGCCACCTGCTCACCTGCTAAAGACAAGCAAATCAGAACCATGTGGATAAAATTTGAAGCTTGCCCAGTCGATGGACATTTTAAAAACACTCTGTGTCTAATTTTAGCTCTTATTCTCTGATAACTCGATTTCATTCTCCAAATATTCTAATTGCTATTTATTGAGAAGACCAATATTTAAATGTAGGCTAGAATCAAACTATTCCCTAGTTTGCCGTAAAAAAACCACTATGACATTTAAGCTATATTAAAAATATTTTTTTTCCTCCTTTACCACATGAGTACTACAAATATGCATGGGGCCTAAACAGTTCACCAGCTGGAAATATATATGCATACCAGAAGGTGGTTAGACTGGCCTTGACCAGGACCAGGGCCTTCTCAGTACTAGCCCTGACCTGGTGGAACGCTCTCTCTCAGGAGACTAGGGCCCAGCGGGAGTTGTTATCTTTTCGTAGGGCCTGCAAGACAGAGCTGTTTTGCTTGGCCTTTGGACTGACTCAGTCTGACCCCGGTGTTTCCCTCCCCTAAGGCTTTATCCTACAGATATTTAAATGAGGTTGCACTTGTAGATTCCTAATTTTAAAATTGAATTTTAACATTGTATTTAATCTGCATTTTAATTGAATTAGGTATTTCTTTTATAGGGGACCTAGGTGGCACTGTGGTTAAACCACTGAGCCTAGGGCTTGCTGATCAGAAGGTCGGCGGTTCGAATCCCTGTGACGGGGTGAGCTCCCGTTGCTTGGTCCCAGCTCCTGCCAACCTAGCAGTTCGAAAGCACGTCAAAATGCAAGTAGATAAATAGGAACCGCTACAGCGGGAAGGTAAACGTCGTTTCCATGTGCTGCTCTGGTTTGCCAGAAGTGGCTTTGTCATGCTGGCCACATGACCTGGAAGCTATACGCTGGCTCCCTCGGCCAATAATGCGAGATGAGCGTGCAACCCCAGAGTCGGTCACGACTGGACCTAATGGTCAGGGGTGGTCCCTTTACCTTTACCTTTACTTCTTTTATGCTTGCTTTGATATTCTTGTTGTTTGCCGCCCTGAGCCCGGTCTTGACTGGGAAGGGCGGAATATAAATATTATTATTATTATTATTATTATTAAACGTGGGCCAGATACCTGTTTTAATGACAGCTGCAGGTCTTTGAGGCTATGAGAAAAGGTACTTATTAAAGTGTTAGCCTCTCAGCCCATTAGCAATCATGGCCAACTTCTTCAGTTTAAGGGACTGTTCATTATCCCTGGCCAAAATGTTCTGAGCGTGTCATTAGCGCACCCATTCCCACCTGCTGGAATTATTTCGCTCAGGAGTCCTTGGCTTCATAGGCCTAAGAATCTGGCAAGCACATTTTTAACAGGAAATCAGATGTCAGCCCAGAAGCCTTCAAGGCAGCCTCTGATTTACTGATGGGAAGAGTACCTGTCAGATAATACAGTAGTGCTTGCACACTGCTTTTGATCTGGTCAGTGCTGCTTTCCAAGCTGAGAAATTACAATGCCTCTGGGATGACCTGTCATGGTCTGCCATGTAGGAAGGGGGAAAGGAAGGGTTTAAGCAACAGCCAAAATCTACCACAACACAGGATGGAACACTACCTTATAAAGAATGCAATAATCACAAGTGAATGGATTCATTTGTAGAGTCCCTTTTCCAGGAATCTCTGCGAGTTACGTGATTTTATTTGGCTCTATGTTTATCCAGGTGTTAAATGGTCGATTTTATGCTTCTACACTTGCTGCGGAGTTAAAGTATGTCGCTGACTGATCTATATAATGCCCAAGCATTGTACAGATACTGTACTGTCTTTTGGATTTTAAATATTTCTACTACTGTTATTCTCTGTGGCGTTTCTATTTATTGCTTCTATGGTGGTCAGGCTATTAACTGGTCTACTGCTATAATTTCAGGCTTCTAGCTACCGGTAACGCCATTCCATGGAGCTGCCAAATGTGTGCAGGGGAGGTATTAGATAAAAATCTGCTTAGCTTTCTTTGTCTTTGCCCTTACTTTCCTTGTGAAGTCCAGCTGCCTGCAAGTCAGGCATATTTAGGTATATATAGGATTTTGTTTTAGGACCTATGGGAAGCCAGTCTTGACAACCAACGATGGATTCATGCATTTCTTCTTATTGTAAGATTTTTTTAAAAAAAAAAAAATAATAATAATAATTATATGGAGATTTAATGTACCCTAGTCTTCGTGAAATAGTTCGACAAATGTGCACGGTTGGGGAGCAGATGAACATAGAAAGGTTCCAAATCATGGCTTTCTAAGTCCTATTATCTATGAATGAAATGTATTTTGCACCATCCTTTCAGGGAAATTTGGTGGTGCAAGTATCCTGAACTCATCTGAAAGTCAAATAATATATACTAGTGCTTCCCAATTAGTGGTCCATGGATGCCAGGGGGTCCACAAAACCCACCCAGAGGAGTCCATGGCAAATATTGAAAATAGAGATATCAAAATTTTCAAAAGTAAGTTCCCATGGCTTAGCTTTTGAAAAACAGGGGGTCTGTAGTACTTAGTTAATTGGGAACCTGTGACCTATACTATTCTTAAATCTGTACGAAACAGAATCAGCATTTTAATGTGAATTTCTCATAATATACACCTTTTAAGACTACTTTGCCCAATATAGCAAGTAATTTTTCATATAATGCATATTTGTATGTTATTTTCACGTGTGTGTGTGTGTGTGTGTGTGTGTGTGTGTGTGTGTGTGTGTTTCTACACATTATGCCTGGGGAACTGAAAATTAAAATTCAGAGAAGTGCAAATTTGGAAGGATTGTTTCACCTTTATGTGTGAGCGGAAGCAAATTTCTCCCCCTTCCTAACTGGCATACATGCAAATCTAGCATTTCAACTCCCCCATCAAAAATGTATACGTGGACCAATGAGCTTGGGGATCAAAGGAAGAAACATGGGTCAACGGCACTTAGCAGTGGGTGAATATTCCATAGGCTGAGTGGAAGCCTTATTCTGCCTCACTACAAATGGCAATGGTAATTCCATAGTTTCTAAAAGTCAAAACGCCACAGTGTGTGCAGATACTCTCATTTAGCTTTCTTCTGACATCACAGTGTCGCTCACATTCCTTCTATCTAATCTAAGGCCTGCTGAAAGAGGCCAGATTGCCTGCCAGCTCTGAGGAAAGGTGTAGAAGTGAAAAGGCCTGTAATTAACTGCAGCATTAGGTTAAACAAGACTGATCAATATCCTGCCATTGCCTTTCAATGCCACTGCTGGATGCATACACAGCAAGTCTCCTGAAGAAATCCCAAAAAGGACCCGGCACTTTGCTAAGACCTACATCAAAACCCAACTTAATATATAATATATAAATTAGGGCAAGGGGGTGCAGAACAATTAAAGCAGATCTTAGGCATATTTTGGGGGATTTGATAATGGCTGCAAAAATAGCAACAGCAAAAATATGCAAAAGGAGTACTTTTTGAATTGATGGGGGGGGGTTCCTATTGTGCTAATGACCAAATTACCATATTACAAGTGAATGAACCTAATAATTTTATGGGGAAATGGGTTTTTAATGCATTGGAATAATACGCATAATTAAAATAATAACCCCATTGCAATATTTATCTCCACAATATAATAACAACAACAACAATAGTCAGTGCTTTTTTCTGGGGGGACACAGGGGTATGCATACCCCTAAACATTCTGTGAATCTAAGTTTGGCCTCATTGAGGGGCAGTATTTCAATATGAGTAGGAAAATGAGAGTACCCCTAAACATATTTTTTTTTGGGGGGGGGAGCACTGACAATAGTAAACAAAACATTGCAATCTTCCTTTCCCCTTGAACTGTTTGAGTAACATTTGCCCCCAACCCCCAGAACTGGCAAAATGCCCTCCCCCAATGCATCCCCAAGGAACAGAGTGCCAAACTGTGGGGGGGGGGAATTGCATTTTGCAGCAACCAAAAAATCTGCAGCTGCCCTAAAGATGCAACATTTTTATTTGGGTAGAAAATGTGGGATAATGATCCCAGTGGCAAAACACTTTTATCTGATTGCTTTAAGCTGCACATCTAGCTAGTTTTAAAGCACGGTTAGCACATTATCTCAGGGGAACAAACAAAAGTGGTGTGACAATCCAGATCAGGACTGCTCACATGTTTTTAAACTTTCTCCTTGTGCTTTTCTGCCACCAAAAACTGGCACACACAAGCTACATTCCCATAAGGGATTCCTGCATGCGAAAATGGCACATTTAACCATTGGAGTGATGTGGAAGTTCTATCCAGACACTAGAGGGAAGCATGTATCACTGGTTCCCAATGCATCTCTGAATGGATGTTAAAAACCCATGATAATTTAACAATGTCAAAAAGCAGTGTCATGGCAAAAAAGAAGACGATCTTAGTTTATTGTTCCAGAAATCTAATAAATGTCATTAACAACATTAACGTTTACTTGCTAGAATTAATTTTGAATTAATTAATTTTGAATTACTTTTGAATTAAATTTGTAAGCACAGTTGATAAATGATTTGTAGTGATAACTATCGTTGAGAAAGAAACTGAAATTGATCCAAGTTCAGAAAAACAAGAAGAAACAATGACATCTTTAAACCAATCCAGTAAATAAAGGATGCTGAATTGTAGTTTTAAAAATATATTAGCACTTCAGTTTACAGATTTCTCCACCACACAACTTGCATACTGATCCATGAAAAGAAGGAATTTAATGAAAAGAATTTTTCCTGTCTTTCCCTCCATTCTGCACCCCACTAAGCCCTCCAAAGTCTCTCTAGAGGGAGACCCCCCCTTTCCAATTCAGCTCCTGCCCCGCAAAACCACTTAGAAGGGTTCTACAACCCACCCAAGATGCTTTGGGGGGGCAGAAGGAGAAGGAATGTGTCCTTTTTGTGGACTTTCACCTAGTCACAGATCACAGAATCCAAGCCACAATGTCCAACCCAGAGACAAAATGCTGATGTTTAGCAATCCCAAATCAGCGCTACAACAACTCAGATTGATTGCAAATTAGTGAGCCCCTTTCTTATGATACTTGGCACAATTGTTCTATTTGTTTTCTATTAAAAGTAGCAGCTTTTCTATTGTGGGACTCGGGCTGACATCCTATAGCATCCATGAGTGGCTCCTATTGAAAATGATGGTATTTAGTATTGAGAATAGGCACGTATAGGGTTGCTTTTTCAGACTTCAATTCTATCCCACTAACCTGGGTGTGCTACTTTAGATACAAAACTATACCCACCCAACCACATTGCAGAACCCTTTCCCCTCAGCATTCATACTTAGTTGTTGGCAGAGTGGCTTTAAAGAATTTTAAAAAATGAGATTCCTCACTCTCGTAAAAACACAGATGCTTAGATTTAATACCTACTATATTCATTTAAAGAATTACCCAAAATCTAATTTTCCATTACAGATTCTTCTCAGACATGGAGATACTGAGCACAGAATCCATTATAAATTTCTGTTATGTTAGGTCCTATTGAGTAATTGAGAGCAACACCAAATGGATATCCTGATTCATTTCAGGGATAAGTGTGTCTATGATCCTGGTCAATTGCGGCTAATGTAGGCACTATTAATGGAAAATCACATCTTATGCTTGAAAACCGGAGTTTCCATCTATGTTAAACTTGCAGTATTAATACAATGACTTTAGTAAACATATTTGCTGTTCTAGCATCAGTGACTTGCAGCAATGTAAAGACACACAAGACATTGTCAATTTTATATCCTCTTTGTATCTAACACAGCCTTGAATCATTTGTATTTTAAACATCTGTCTTTACGGATCTTTCCTGCACTTACATAATTATAGGCATTATGTGGAAATTAAAACGTAGCCACCATACTTAAATAGATACTAAACACAGTAGCCTTTTCATTTTCTGTATGGCTGAGTGCATACTGCCCTGAATTTGTAAAAGTAAATCTCAAAAGGAGATATATAAAGAGAAAGAACAAGATGATCGAAATATACACGAACACACACATTCATGGGAAACAGGTAGAGAGCAAGTCTTTAGGAGAATAACTGGATATATTTTATCTTCAGTGTGAAAATACATTGATATTCATAATGCAACATAACTGTAGGGCAAAAGCAGTTACTGAAGGAAGGCACCCACAAAAGAAAATAAATAAGCAGATAACAATATTATGACAATCTATTTTTTGTCATTTTTGTGTTTTCTTTATTGTATATGTGTATGTATGTGTGAAAGAGAGAAATTATTTTACACACACACACACACAGGATTGTTAGATATTTTTGTTCTTTGGCTTTTTTATTTTTACAGTTGTACTCTAAATTCCATGCCTCCCACAAGCTTGGAATAGAAAACTATTTCAGTATTCGAAATACCATGCAACATATTAACATTCTGATTGACTCATCATTGCTCAAAAGTTAGAGTGCTTACCTGTTTACCACTGAAATTTATAGCCACACAGTTTCAAAAGTAACAGCTGTCAAGCTTACTGCATGCTGCATAGCCTAGCTGAGTAGTAGTTAACTTTCAAATTAAGAATTATTAACAGGGGAAAGCAGGGGAAACTTACCTAAATTCTTTTCATTTAATGTATTAAAATAAATATTCAGGTGCATATTCTGAACCAACTTAGATGACAGTTGCAGCCCTGGATTTGGAATGGTCATAATGCCAGTAACATTTTTTTTAAAAAAAAAAAATCTACAGAAAAGGCTATCCTCTCTCCATTGCTTCAAATACTAATACAGAAGACTGAACAGAACACTTTGTTATTCATAAGTTTGTCAACTTAAACACCTTTGCCTAAAATCAGCTGCATTCACACCCTAACCATATAGCATCTTGGAAGTGCGTACTGAAATGTAACCAACCCTGGCTCAGAAAGGCTAGGCTTAGAGAGTTATAAGCAATCCAAATTAAATGCAAGTAGGAAGGTGTGCATTTTAGTCATTCAATTATTTGAGCATCTCTACCCTACCTTTCTAGTGGAACATTTGAAATACTGGGGAGGAAACAAAACTATTGTCCAGCAAACAGGAACAAATGGTAGAAAGCAGTCATTAATAAGACTGGTGTTGCAGACCAGATAAAATAGTAGATCTATTCTTTATCTCTCTTTTATCCATGATAATACTGTACACAAGAGGAAAGGAGGGTGAGAGTGGCCCCTCCAACACTGAATGTGTTGTCCTCCATGAGTTGGAACGTGACTGTCTCCAATAGTAACCCTGATCTTCCTATCCTGTCTCCCTGTGTTAGAGCCTGAATTTTCCATGGTTCTAAAACCATGAGTAGAGAAGATTCCCTGTTACAGACATCCGCCCTTCAACCTGTGAAGGCTACCAGAGGGAGTGGGGTATGTATGCTTAGAACAAAATAATAATCACAATTATATCCCTTTTACATGTTACAAGTCCCACTGCTATCAATACTGATCAGCACAGTTGTCAAAAGTTTTCTTGTCTCATGCAGCATCTCACAGCCTGGCCAATTACCATTATTTTTATTACTTATTTCATTGATGTGTTGGTTCTTCCCACAATTAGAGACGTTTCAAAGTGACTCAGAGAAACAGGAAGATAAAAAATTATAATACAACACATACAAAATAGATCCATTTTTAAAACACACAAAAGGGTCAACAACAAAAAATCAGTCAGAAAACAGAAGAATCCAGCAAGAGGGTAAGCAGCAGCTACTACTAGGGAAAAGCCACAAAACCCATGACAAATAAATGCTCCAAAGCCTGGAAGAATAAGAACTTCAACTGGTGCCATAAAGATGACAATACTAGCACCAGGTAAGCCTTCCTAAGGAGACTGTTCTACTGGTTTGGCAGGATGAGGGCACTATGGTTGAAAAGTCCCAATCTCCTATTGCTACCCTCTGGATGTCTCTTCCCCTCGCCAAATAATAATAATAATAATAATAATAATAATAATAATAATAATTTATTATTTATACCCCACCCAACTAGCTAGGTTTCCCCAGCCACTCTGGGTGGCTTCCAACAAAATATTAAAATACAACAATCTATTAAACAATAAAAGCTTCCCTAAACAGGGCTGCCTTCAGATGTCTTCTAAAAGTCGGGTAGTTGTTTTTCTCTTTGACATCTGATGGGAGGGCATTCCACAGGGTGGGTGCCACTACCTAGAAGGCCCTCTGCCTGGTTCCCTGTAACTTTGCTTCTCACAGCGAGGGAACCGCCAGAAGGCCCTTGGCACTGGACCTCAGTGTCCGGGCAGAATGATGGAGGTGGAGACGCTCCTTCAGGTATACTGGACCGAGGCCATTTAGGGCTTTAAAGGTCAGCACCAACACTTTGAATTGTGCTCGGAAACGTACTGGGAGCCAAAGTAGGTCTTTCAAGACCGGTGTTATGTGGTCTTGGCGGCTGCTCCCAGTCACCAGTCTAGCTGCCACATTCTGGATTGGTTGTAGTTTCCAGGTCACCTTCAAAGGTAGCCCCACATAGAGCGCATTGCATTGCAGCAGTCCAAGCAAGAGATAACTTATTGCAGTTCTACAACACTCCCCCCCCCCCGAAAATAAAGACTGCAGCTCTCTTCCACCTTGTATATTTTCATGGTAAGGCATATTACCCCATACTTTGCCAGCTTTGTCCTCCTTAAAGTCTAAAAAAAAAATACTTTCTCCAAAACAACACATCTTCACAAAAATTTCTCAGGAAGGAACAGTGTTTTGGCCGGCACTACCAAACATATAGGGTGACCTGTAATATCCTTCCGGTCTGTCGCGGCGGAGAGAAGGACGCAGGGACCTCGCGCGCCGATGTCCCTGGCTTCGCGGAGGGGGGGAGGTCCGCAGAGCGAGCGGATTCCCCGTAAAAACACCGGGTAGAGAGTCCCGGTGACTCACGCGCCCAGCGGTTGCTCCGTTTTTTTGCGGATCCCCCGCTGCCCGAGAGCTCAATAGAGCGATCGAGAGCCGGCGGGGTGGAACCGCGGGAGCCATTTTGGGCTATATCTTACCTCCGAGAAGTGAAGCTCCGAGTCCTGACCCGGCAAGCGGCAGATTCTTCCGAACAAATTTAAACTTCCAAAAAGTAAGTGGAATTGCGATTACGGACTTCAAATTCGTTAATTGGAAAAACAGGAGAGACTCTAAAGAAACGGAAGTCGGTCTCTTCCTAATGGAAAATTGGGAGGCGCTTTAAATAATCTTAAGCTGAACGACAAAAGGCATCTGGGACTGTGGGCCCGAGAGAAAGAAAGACCTTTTTGAACCCTCTCAACTCCCGAGTCCGGCACCCCTTGAGGTACAGCATTATTAAGGGGGAGAGCGCTTTGACAGCTGTCAAAAGCTGTCAAGCTGTCAAAAGACCGGGTGGATTTATTGCACTGTTAAAATCAGTAAAAATTGACTGAAAATGTGGTAGAACTATTTAATATTGGAATCAAGAATGGAGTTGTGATTGAGTTAAAAGACAAAGGAAAAGAACAGCCAAAATGGAGTCGACCGTCTGAGAAAGGAATTTTCCAGCACCTCCTTGTTCTCCACCTCCTGTTTGTCTGCGGTCAGGAGAAATATGAAAACAAAGTACTCTCGAGCCTTCCAGGAGGCTGTGCTAAACTATCTACAAATATGGGAGGATATCTACAAGGAACGGCAGCATCCCAATTTACCAGCAGACGAGGATGAAGTCCAAGTCCAGGATTTAGAGGAAAATTTGATTTTCGAGACTGTGGAGACTGAATCTGGATGCCAGGAGAAACAATTAGATGAAAATCTTAAAGAGGACTTGGACTTTAAAAAAATATGTTTGGGATGAAGCAAAGCATGGACCTCAAAAGGAAGAAAATCAAGCAGAGCAAGAAAATGAGAAGCAAAGGAATTTGAGGATTGATGGACTTAAAGATCCTGGAGGGGTTGAAATGTGGGGTGATGCTAGGGAGGAATGGGAAAGACAGGGGCAGGGGGGGACAAGGGCCTGGAGATGGATATGGGAAAGAATGGGTGTGGGGTGAATATTCTAGTTAAAAGACCTTGTCTTTAGTTTCTGAGAGACGGTTTTTGAAATTTTGGCCTGTTAACGGAAATGCTGATCCAATTGGGGGAAAAGACTTAGGGAGAGGAGATGGAGTGTAAATATGAATGGAAAAAGTTGTGCTTTCTGGAGGGAATTATAAGAACGGCTTAGGAAAGAATTTAAGTTAATGTAAATTTTTGTAAGTTAAGTTAGGTTTAGGCAGAAAGCTGTCTACTCTCCTTTCCTTACTCTGAGATACTCAGTGGCAGGGGGTGCTCAGAGGGGTGAGGATGGGATATAATGGAACCTTGGAAATGCTGTGCCCCACGGGTTCCTCTTGTGGCAGGAGGGGGTCTGTGGGAGGGCAGCATGGAAAAGGAGGAGGGTTGAGTCAATATTATAAGAAAAGGATTTTAAACTGAAATAGAAAACCCGCCATAAATTTTAGATTTTGTTTAAGGAAAAGCAGGAGGAAGACTATCGAGGAAGTCACAAGTATTAGGTTAAGGTAATAAGAATTGGGGAGTTAAAATTCTCCCCTATTATGTTTGTATTTGTCAATGTATACTTATGAAAGAGCTGGGGGAAACCAATCCTCAGAGCTCCTCCACTCCTGTCCTTTCAGTGGCAGGGGGGGGGGGAAGAGGGGGGAGGAGGGAGGGGGGAGGCTAAACCCAACTTACAATGGACCCCTTTGATTCTCAAAGCACACAGGTTTCACTGGTGGCAGAGGTGAACCAGTGGGTGGAGGGAAAACGAAGGGACAGTGTTATATTGTATGTTTGTATGTTTGTGTAGTTTGTTTAGTTTTGTTTGTAAAATTAATAAAAATTATTTTTTAAAAAAACATATAGGGTGACCTGTAATATCCTTAGTTGTTATATGCTGGGTAGGGATTTTTACATTAATGAACATATTTTATATGCAGCTTTGACAAATGTACAAATTATGGAAGCATTTCCCCTAATATCTTTATTTTACTTTTTTTTTTTAGCATTTCCCTAATTTATGCATTTTTGTAAACACCAGTTGGAGAACTGCATCACAAAATTTGGATATGCAAATTTTGAAGGGTGGCTGTGTTTCAGATACAGAAAACTTGATACATTTGGCTTGAAATGAGTACTGGATTAAATTTCTCCTCCATCGTTAATGCTGGGATTGTAATGGGGACAGGAACATACTGGGAAAGAAACATCATCCTCTTTTTTCTTTTAACTGCATGAGTATTTTTAGCACCAAAGATCACTCAAAATGGGAGTGGGCTGGGTTCAACATGGCAGAGGGCATCACTGGATTGTTTTTTAATTACAACTCACTTAATCTCTGTTCATATGCATGCAAATATGGACCAATCCTTACAGTAGAATGCAAATTTAGAACTCCTTCTACTAGTTCTACTTTTAAAAAAACAAACAAAAAAGCTCCTTACCACTGCAGGTGTTGGGGAGGAATATGTGGCAGCAGGACAGAATCCAGTTCACTACCAGGCTGGCTAGCTCAGCTGACTCCAGAATTTGCACTGATGCTTCAAGGGCACCTTTTCCAGGTGTGATCATGGCATTTGTAGTTTTCTCTGCCCAGAGAA
Organism: Zootoca vivipara; assembly: GCF_963506605.1. Classification (NCBI taxonomy): domain Eukaryota; kingdom Metazoa; phylum Chordata; class Lepidosauria; order Squamata; family Lacertidae; genus Zootoca; species Zootoca vivipara. Next base: position 45,950,582 of record NC_083278.1, on the reverse strand, counting down.
AACAACAAGAAACATGATTTCAGCTTAGGGACCAGCTGGTCTATCAGCTGGCCTGTCTGGTTAGTGAGATGGTGCTCCCTCTCTTCTTTAAAAAAGAAAATGTTGTGAAAGCTGGGGATGGGGCAGAGCTTTGGAGGTTTATTAGAGGAATACCAACCATTAAAAAAATCCACCACAGGTGGCTTTTGATAAGAACTGTGAGAGGGTCACCCACTGGAGTTTATAGCGCTGTATTATATTATTTATGTGATTCACTTTCATAACATCTAATGGCAATAGCTTTCACATTTCAGGTGGGCATTGCATAAAGAAAAATAACTTCTATATTTTAGTCTAGATCCCTATCATTCTTCATAGCAATAAAAGAGGTAATAAAATGGGCAACATTTGTTCCTCAAGCTAGGAGCTCCTGGGCTGCATCATACTTAGAGAGCATGAATGAAGTTTCACGGATGTCTACAAACCTATTTGGGAATCCTGCTGGGATTTTTTTTTTGTGGTGGTGGGGGTGGTGTGGGAGGTGGTGGTAACCTCTGAACTTTTCTTCCTCTTGATATAAATCAGAACAGACAGGTTCTCTCTGTACATGACAACCACTGGCCCATTCATCACCTCTTGTTTTTTCATTTGATCTCCTAAATATTCATAGAGTTACATCTGCATTATCTTCTCTTCCCAAAGTTCAGATATCAGAAGTGTACACACACAACTTTGTACATAACAAGATTGAACAAAGCCGGTATATATACACACTTGGAACATCACTTAACTTATTATTGTATGTTGTAGGAATTTATTAATTACACTCATGTGTGTATGTAATCTGCATAGTATTTCTCTGGTCCTTATGTGACCTTTCCATACCCTCTATATCCGTGAGTCACATGGTCATAGCAGTAAAACGCTTGTGCTCCTGTATCTACTGTTTCCATAGACTAAAACAATTAGCTTCTGTGATTTACTTAGCCAGGCTCTGTAGTGCTTCTAAATTGAAACAAATCGGCAGGAGCTGAGTGCAGTTCCCAGAAGCTAGTCTACTGAAAATATTTATTGAGCTGACACATTGCCTATGACTACAACCAGTCTCCCTGCTCCAGGGAGTCTAAAGATTAAAAAAAGAAAGAAATATAAGAGCTGGAAAGACACTGGGCAGAGGAAACAAACATCTTCTATTTTCCTCCTTGTAATGTGATAAACATAAGACAGCCACTTCACCGCAATTATTTACAACCATTACTTACACTGATATCAGTGACACAACAACCCTATTTCTATGCAAGGCTGATGCTATCTGAAATTGAATTTTAAGGAACTGAGGCAGTATCTAATATCTGTGGAGTAAGTAAGTGCAGGTTTTGGTTTGGTTTGTCTATTACTATTATTACAAATCAAACTGATATTTCACCAGCGCTTTCAAAGTTTACAGCAATCACTCCTTGATGATGTATGCATGGTTCTTGAAGGAAAATTCCAAACATTTTCTTAAATTAACCTGAAGTGAATTACTATTTTGAGCTTGAATTAGCCCATATATGTTCAATTATCAGCAAAAGAAGTGAAGAAGCCATAAAGGATAGGACCGATGTCATGGAGGCCCCTGGAAACACTTCCAGGTGGTGAACAGGTCCACCATGAGGGCAGTGGGTGTCACCTGCAATTCTTGTTTACTAAACATTATTCTTCAAAGTGAGTACATTTCTGTACGATTTCCAGTCATACCTTGGTTTTCGAACAGCCTAGTTTTCGAACATTTTGACTCCTGAACGTCGAAAACCCGGAAGTGATTGTTCCATTTTGCAAACTATTTTTAGAACCCGAATGTCCGACGGGGCTTCCGCGGCTTCCGATTGGCTGCAGGAGCGTCATGCAGCCAATCAAAAGCTGCACTTTGGTTTCCGAAAGTTTTGGAAGTTGAGAAGACTTCCAGAACAGATTCCGTTCAACTTCCAACTGTACTGTGTCTTCTATATCCTGAGTAAATATTTCTACAAACAAACAATAATTGAATGAATCCATGCACTCGGGGAAAAGACTGGCTGTGGAACCTGTGACAACAACACAGGAATTATTATGATGGTTGAAAGTAATCACAACCAATGCACTGCTTCCGCCCCCCCTTAATTAAAGCTTGAGAACATGCTTAAAACCTTAGTGACAGACTGCTCCCCTACATGCCCTCAGATCTGAAATGGTTCCCACATGATGAGTGCTTCACACCCACAACTTTAATGTCTACAGTTCCTTACCATATCCAGAGCAACCAAGCATGGCTATTCCATCTTGTATCCCAACCTGCAGTTGCTAGCAAGTTCAGCAAATGCTATCCACATAATTATTGGTGTGGTAAACTACTAACCACTAGGAGCCTATTTTAAACAGCTTCTACACGACAAATATAAACAGAGACCAGGCCTTATTATTCCTTTAAATACTGAAAACAAGTTTAAGGTGACCTGTTTATTCAGCATTCATCCTGATTTGTTGGCACAATGTTTATCAGGAAGCTATCTATTGTTGGCTATATTAGAATTCTGATTCGTTCAGATTTGCCTGCAAATGTTGCATCAAACAATTGTCACCCCACATTTTCCTTTCACTTCCTTTCCTGTCGGTTTCCTTTACCTCAAAACTTCCAAGGTTTGTGGGGTGTGTTTCTTTTTATGAAGTGGGAATGTTGATCAAGAGCCACAAATCGACTTTCATTATGCAACCTGAATTTGCCCTATGCAATTGAATCCCACTTGGTAAAACATTGACAGTCTGGAAGCACCCTATATCCTCAAAAGTGAGTGTATATCAAGAAAATAGTGGGTATTCTATACCATTTGTGGCCTAAAAGAAAGTATTGGTAGAGGCACTCCACTTCCCTCGGGGGGCGGGGACGTCGTTCCGGGCCCCCGGGGGGATCCTGGCCATGTCATCCATCGGCTGACCTATTGGCTGGCTGGGAGGGCATGGCCAGGGCAAGTTTAAGCAGAAGCGCGATCCGAGAGACTTCCTCTTGGTTCGTGTTCTCCACCTCCCACCCTCCCTTCCTATTTGCAGGTTAGTTTTTAATGGCCTTGCTATAGACCTCAGTTGGTCGCCACTGAGGGGCCTGGTAGTAATTTTTCCACTTGGCAAATTGGCTCAGGCCATTTGCTTTTCGCCTACCTCGTAGCAATCGTCACAACTTTGTAAGGTTTTGCGATTAGGCATTGGGTGACCTTCTGATGGGGAGGGGAGGCCTGGCCATCGCCTGCCCCTCCATGCTTAGGTGTATTCCGTTAAAGGAATCCGGGGGGGTGGATCTTGTCCGAAGCCCGGCACAGGGCTAGGGCCATGCCACGACCCTTCCGGGAACCCAGGGGTGAGCTCAAGTTGGTTTGCATTGACGGGGCTCCCCCTACTGGTGGTTTACCCTACCAGTCTACCTGCACAACGGGCAGGAGTCAGATATAGCCTGGTCTACTCAATGCCTAAGCCAATACCGCTCACATTCTGTAACCAATAAAGTTGTGGCCTAAATTTGCCCAATAACATTAACCTTATATCACGTGTCCTAGTGTTTTTATTCCTCCCTGAGGGGGTGGTTGCGGGGTCTCGACACGCAAAAGTGGAAAGGGTTTGTGATATTAGGTCCGGGCTCTGTAACTGATAGTGGATTCATGTTTAAACTAAAATATAACTACTAGATTATATATAAGGCCTTGGGTTAATTTTTTAAAAAAAGGTGTACAGATTTCCAAATTCAAGGTGGAACCGTTCCATTTAAAATCATACAGGAAAACAGGCATTTCTTTTCAATGTGACATCAACATTCTTGACAGAAGATTAGGTTAACTCTGAGCATCCCAGCAAAACAGTTATCCATTTTAGACTGCATAATAATTCATTGTTGTCCTTCACTGTACATTAAATGTCACCCATCATACTGACAGGAATATAAAAATTATTGCACTGCAGCCAGAAACCAGACAAGAGCTGTTAATGTAGGCACTTTGGACATGATCTTTATAACCCAGTTAAATCATCAAAACAGAAAAAAGGAAGGAAAAAAGCCACATTTTGAAAACAAGAGTGTGTTTATGGCAGTTTCCATGAGAGTGAAATTCAGATGCCCTTCAAGCAAATGAAAGAACTAAGAAAGCATATATACTAAACTTCTGATGCTGATGACGCGGCCAAACCAAAAGCATAGGCCAATTTTCTATAAATATAGGTGTGCGTATAAGACCCTTATATGAACCTGTGTGATTTCTAGGCTATTTCATTCAATTTTTCACTTCAAGTTATGTGACAACCTATTGCACACTAAACCTTGCTAAACCAGTTTGTGAACCATATCCAAATCCCATAACATTACTGGAGATGCAGAATGACTCTGAAAGGCATAGCAACTACAGCATATGGAAGTGGCATAATAGTTTGCATATTACTTTTACATGTGTTTGGTGAGTCGCTTAACATTGGCTTTGAATTCTCAAAACCAATCTATCTGTGAAAGAAAATTGGGCAGTGTGGCTTTTTCCAGTCTCTGAATTGCTAGCAAGGGAGTCTCGAAAATGCTGGAAAAACAACAACATCCTGTCTATAGAAAAGGGGTGCAATAATTTAGAAATAAGCCCTACCGATTTCTACAGAGCTCCCTACTCCAGCTGAACTCTATTACTACTATACTCTAAGACTATAGTGCTAAACAAAGCGTGCTTTCGGAATTGCCAAGCCTGATTCTGCACAGTTTGCAACTCACAATTTATACTCCTCACTTAACACTATAAGTATAAGTGAAAGGACTGGCTTAAAAGTATGAGGCTAGTATGATTACACCAGTATTTCCTGTTGTTAGCTGAAATGGACTTTGAGACCTTTTTCCTCTCTTTTCTTTTTGCTTTCTGAACTCTCCCCCCCCCCAAAAAAGATGGCTGCCTGCCTTTAGGGGAAAAAACCCAACATAGTTCACATACACTGGATCTTCCTAACTGATTTATATCCTGCACAGAAGTAATAAGTGTGTTTTGCATGTGGGTATTGCAATTCAAAAGAAAATGCATCACAAGAAGCAAGGCGTGGGAGTTTTTGAAAAAGTCACAATGGATCCCCTTCTCTACATGGAGGACTTTGATATCTACATTTACAGCCTACATCTAATTAAAGCGGCATTTGAAGCAAGGTGAAAATTTCTCTCATTAACAGCAAATGAAGGGCATCCTGGCAAGGATTTTGACATGATTAACTACTGTCACCTCTACACTAACTGCCTCCTCAGAATAGAAAGACAGAAGGAAAGATAGAAATAAAAGTAATATGTGAAGGACAAATATGGCTAATTAGAGAAGGGTCTTCAATATACCCCTGCTTTTATGGCTTGATATTATCTTTGCTATGCTCCATAAGCACTATATATATATATATATATATATATATATATATATATATATATATATATATATAATCTTAACTGCTCCCATTTTTCTTCTGGACAGGTCTCGTTGCTTTCTTTTGTCAGCCCTGGAACCAGAAAATTTTCAGAGCTTTTGGTAGAATTTCATTACAAAGAACTTTCCAAAAACCAGATCATTTAATACAGAAGATTTCACCACCTTCACACTAAAATTCCACTAAAAAGTAATAAGACCCTCATCAAATAAATTGCTGCAGTCTCTGCTGATTTAAAAATGTCTAGTGACATGCTGATGATGGCACTATCTTAGAAGAATGCTTTTATGACAGCTGCAAAGCTGGGGGGTAGGAGACAGATCCTGCCTATGAGTAGGTATGGATCTTATAGCAATACAGAGCTACAACTGTTTACAGTACTGTGATTAAGGACAATAAAGTCCTGCTAAAGATTGGAGCTCATCTTATTCTGCTGAGAGCTGTATGGTTCAGACCCTGGAGTAGGGAGTGGGGAACATAGGACTGTCAGTTATTCATTCATTTATTTATTTTTAAAAAAACACCAACCCAGAGCACATCTTGCAAATATGCCTCCCACAAAATAATAAAAATATATATTTTTAAAGCCCTTCCACCTAGCTAGCTTATCATGTACGGATTGGGAAAGTACAAAAGCTGTGTTTTAAGACACACTGCGAAACAAACATGTTGGCTTACTACAAAGTGCTATGGAGCTTAGGAGTTCTTATTCTGCCAAACATCAGGGAACCCCTCTCCTTTATACCACCATGGTTCTCCACTTTCCCCTTACTTAAATAAAATAAACATTCTGTCCCGTTGCACTAGCTGCAGAGCTCATGGTTGGCTTCTCTGCTCCCTTCTTGGCACCTTAAATGTGTCACTTTTCTCTGCACAATGAGGGTTTCACCCTCCCCGTGGGGAAACACTTAAATTTGCAGCCTCTCATCTTCTATCTGAAGTGCTAACATGCAATTCTGCTACCTACATAGAATGGCTCGTTTTATCTCAGGCTAAGGCAGACAGACTCAGTCCATTGCAGATATCAGGACATGAGAGGATAATCATGCCCTTTTGCAACTTTGGGTCTTTTATATTGCATGACATATGTATGATCCATGGTTGGAGAAGACTACAAAAACACCAGGCACTGCTGTTTGTAAATTTCCACTAATTTAATGGCACTTGCACAGCAATGTTTGGAGGCTACTGCATCATGATCCAGTTCTGGGCACCACAATTTAGGGAGGATGTTGACACGTTGGAACATGAGCAGAGGAAGGCAACCAAGGTGGATCAAAGTTCTGGAAACCAAGCCTCATGGGGAACGGCTGAAGGAGTTGGGTATGGATAAGAAGAGACTGAAAGGAGATATGATAGCCATATCAAAAGGGCTGTCACATGGAAGATGAAGCAAGCTTGTTTTCTCCTGTTCCAAAGACCAGGACCCAAACCAATGGATACAAGTGACAAGAAAGAAGATTCCAACTCAACACCGGGAAGAACTTTCTGACAGCAAGAGGTGTTTGACAGTGGAATGGACTCCCTTGGAAGGTGGTGGGCTCTCCTTCATTTCAAGGAGAGGATAGGTGACCACCTGCCATGGATGCTTTAGTTGCAATTTCTACATTGCAGGGACTTAGACTAGATGACCTTTGTGCCTCTTCAAACTCTACAATTCTATTATTCTATGATCATCATCACACAGGATTTCCCTTTGTGCAATACACCTGCTGCTGATTACAAATGAATTTTCAATCCTACACACAGTGTGCCCCTTAGAGGATTAATACACACTCTCTTCAATCTCACTCTCTCTCTCTCTCTATATATATATATCCTAACCCTGCCTTATCTACAAATGGCTAATGAAAGGGAGGAGGAACACAAACACGATAAAATGTTTTAAAAATTCAAATATGACAAAAAAGATCCTAAAAACATTATTGGAATTTTCTTCTCTATGATTTTCATAGAACTCTTGGTATGTGTATGGGGAGAGAGACTCTTTTCTCTTTCTTTCTTTCTTTCTTTCTTTCTTTCTTTCTTTCTTTCTTTCTTTCTTTCTTTCTTTCCTTCCTTCCTTCCTTCTCTCTCTCTCTCTCTCTCTCTCTCTCTCTCTCTCTCTCTCTCTCTCTCTCTCTCTCTCCCTTGTCTGGAAACAGCAGTGCCTATTCTCATGTTTTGTCCATTGTTGAAGGCAATATGTAAAGAGGAGAGAGAATGGAAATTGTCAAATGCTTTCCATCTGACAGGGTGCAATTTATTCAAATATGCTTTTGGCAACATATTGCTTTGTACAATCACATATGCTCAGCATGGCATACTGATGAATTAGGTTGCTACTGCTGCTGTTACTAAGGCCAAGGCAGAGTGCCACAATGGACATGTAATGAGTGGTTTGACCACAAGAAAGTTGAATGAGCTATCCATGGCACTATAAAGACTATGGCCTTTAAAATCAGAACATTTTCAACAATAAAAAGGGTGGAGGAGAACCACCTTGCTTTTTTGAACTTTTTCACATGCAAGGTTTGCCCTTATTTCATTCTCAGTGTGGGATGCCTGTGAGCCTACTATGAAAATATGCATGGATTCCAACCCACATGCCTAAAAGACATAAAATAATAATAATCCGTTTTACCAGATGGTGATACAATTTGAGCCAAGAAAACTACCGATTTTGCGAAGGATACTGCCATAGTTTCATATCAAGATTGCATCTATGCTAAGGATAACCAATTCAATGTATTTGTCAAAGCATCATATAATGCCAAGTGTGGGTATGCAAGTAGTGCCTTAACAGAATAAGCAGGCATTCTCATAATTAAAATGGTCTGAAGTTGGGAGGCAGCAGACATGATTTTATCAGAACTACTGCCCCTCCCCTCTCACATAGCTCTAATATTTGGTAGCCTAAGTGGTGATAGATGGTGACAGAATGTGGAGGAGTAGAAAATTCAATCAATGGTTTTAGAAAAGTACATGAAATATTGGTATGAGTGGGAGGATGAGGACTTTGACATGGCAGGTCCTATTAACTGCCCTGGCCAAAGACCAGATACAAAAGCCATTCATCAACTGAATAAAAAGTTTAGATTCTGCACTGTGTTGGATCCTTTGTCTGCATATATGAAAGTATACTGTTACTCTGTTTAAGAAATGTTTACTTGCAAACAGAGAACTGTTGTTAAAAACAAATATTCCAGAAAAACATAAGGGATGTTTATCTTTTTAATATTGTTATATAATTTTTAAATTGTTTATAAACCAGTGGAAGAAAACAGGTTTTTGTTTGAAATAGGAGTATGAAAGATAATGAATTCCTGTATTTGCTGCTACCTTTCATTTTCAAGCTGACACAATCAAGCTATATTGCACTTCTGGATGAACCTGAACTCTGGATAAACCTGCACTGTTCTTTAAAGAGCAGTAATCACTTCTGCACCAGGGAAGATCAATGTAAGATGGATTAAAAATGAACTAAGAAGTTTCTTCTAAATACAAAAAAAAAAACACAAAAGCCCTCAGGCCTCTTTGCCTAATTGGCTCGATCTGCTTTCCTAATGTAAACCATTGCTATAATTTCCTTAATGGGTGGAATTACTTAATAACCACCTGGATCAGGCCAATGGCCCATCTAGTCCAGCGTTCTGTTCCCATAGCGGCCAACCAGACACTTATCGGAAGCCTGAAAGCTGGACCTGGGCACAACGGCACTCTCCCTACTTCTGATTCCCAGCAACAAACATTCTGATAGCACAGATATTGTGGCAAGTAGCCATTGAGAGCCATATCTTCCATGAATCCAGCTTCGCTGGTAGTCCATGTTATGAGAGGGTGAAAAGGTCCTTAATTAATTTCCCCCACACCATGCACACTTTTATGTACCTGCATCATGTCTGCTCTTACTAGACTTTTATCTAAACTGCAAAAGCCCAACTACTGAACCATTTCTTCATAGTGGAGTTGCTCTTGATCATTTTGGCTGCCCCTTTCTTACCTCTTCCACTTTTATGATATTCTTTTTCAGTGAGGCATGCAGGACTGCACACAGTATTCCAAGTGTAGGTACCCTGTAGGCTTGTATAATGGCATGTTTATAGCAGCTTTTCCATTACTTTCCAAAAGATCTCTAGAACTGAATTCACCTTTTTCACAATTGCCACAAACTGGTTTGACATTTACATTGAGGTATCCACAGCATCTCTAAGGTCTTGTTCTAGGTCAGACTAGGCCAGTTCAGACCCCTTGAGGGTATATGTGAAATTATTATTTTTTTGCCCCATTGTGCATTACTTTATACTTGTTTACAGTTAATTGCAGCAGCCAATTTACTCCCCATTCACATAGTTTGGAAAAGGTCCTTTTGGAGTTCTTCCCAATCTCTTTTTGTTTTAATGATCCTGAGCAATTTGGTATCATCAGCAAATTTGGCTGCCTCATCGCTAACTCTAAGGCATTTATGAATAAGTTAAAATTACCAATTCCCAACACCAATCCTTGGGAGACTTCACTTTCTACTTCTACTGGGAGAACTGTCCATTTATTCCGCTCTCTGCTTCCTGCTTCTTAACCAGTTACATCTCCTCTTATTCCATGGCAGCTAAGCTTATTCAGAAGTCTTTGGTGAGGTACTTTGTTAAAAGTTTTTTTAAAGTCTAAATACAAATTGCCAACTTATTTTTTTTAAAAAAAAGTGGTGTTACATTGGCCACTGTCCAGTCCTCCGGCATGGAGGATAATCTTTGGGACAAATTTACATATTTTTGTTAGCAGATCAGCAATTTCACATCTGAATTACTTAAGAATTCTCAGGTGGGTGCCAACCGGATCCAGTGATTTGCTCACTTTTATTTTGTCTATAAGCCCTAGAACCTTGGCTGTCACTACTATTTGCCTCAGTTCCTTAGATTCCTTTCCTGGGAAAGACACAAATAATTTATTCCAACCGTCGTTCAAGCTGGTCTCCGGCTGCTCATGTATTTAAGTTTTTGTTGTTGTTGGTCTTTATGTTTTCCACAACGTGCTTGTCAAATGCTCTTTGAGCATCCCTAATTGTCTGCTTCCATTTCACTTGCCAAAGTTTGCATTCCTTTTTGTTCTCCTAATTTGGACAAGACTTCCATTTTCTAAAGAAAGTCTTATTGCCTGTAATAAGTTAATAACTTATTTGTCTGTTAACCATGCAGGCATCCTCTTGGCCTTGGTAGTACTGTGGTATACATTCTACCTCAGTTTCAAATATTGTGGCTCTCTCTTTCATTAATTTTTGGGGACGTTTCTTCTTTTGAAGTCAAATGGGATCATGTTGTATTTCCTTGGCAATTGTCCATTTACATTGTGTTTGATTGCACTGTCACCACTGTTGCCAATTGGGTCATTTCATGCAATCCACTGTGCATCTAGTGAAGTCGAGGATCTTCCTCATAATACATTCAACTATCCACTGTACAGAGGACAAGAGAACAACATATGGCTGAGTTGCTAAACATATCTGCTAAATGTCTCTTCTACAAAAGACAGACCACTTGGTTTTCAATAATGCGTCTAGGATAATGAAAAGTTGCTACTTTTTATTGGCATTAGTCAAGGCACAAACATGATTTATTAAGATAAATGTAATTGATTGCGCTACAGATATATGAGTATTTTTATTTCTTCGACTGTGTTTTAAAATTACCCTCTGAGGTTCCATAATGGCTGCAGGGTAAACAATAAAAATGAAATTGGAATTAAACCTATGAAACTCCTTTCCCCACTAGAGGCTGCTGAAGTGGGAATCTGATAAACTTCCTTAAGAATGGATTTTAATAGCCAGGTTTATGAAGTTGTGAGGTGATTTAAAGCCAATATTTTATTCTAGTGTTATGATAGCATTTTACTTACTAGCTTTACTGATCATTGAGTTTTCTGCTGTTACTAGCCCTTGGCACTTGGGATACACGTTCAAGAATTTCCTTAATTGCAATATATTTTCTTCTTATTTAGCAGCAACTAGTTTTGCGAGCCTCTGCTATCATGCACAGGAGAAACTTTTACACATCTCTTGACATGTTGCAACCAGTTCCTTCCCGCTTTCTGTTGTATAATCACACTGCAATATTTTATTTTAAGGAATCATCGGTTAGGAACAGTAGGGTATGGGCACCCTTGAGTTGCTGTAGAGAACCCAAAAGATCTGTTTTATAATGAGAGTGTAAGAAAAGCCCTGTTGCATCAAGCTAAATGGCCACATATTATCACGACTACAGTACTGCTATTACTACTACTAATTTGATTCATACTCTGATCTTCCTGCTGAAGTAGCTGAAGGAAACAGATTCATCAATGACAAAACATTTCTTTCAAAGACTAAAAACAGCCTTAAAACCTTTTAAAGAATAGTTAAAAACATACTCAACCAGTGAGCTCATGGTTGCAAGGAACACTGTCCTTTAGCCCTCAAACAGCTGGGTAAATTATTCATGTAAGTAAATAAAGAGGGAGACAGGTGCATCTCACCAGACAGAGTGTTGGACAAATGGGGAACTACCACTGAAAAGAACCTGTCACGTGTCACCACCAACTGGGAAGTCCACAGTTGCGGCACCACTAGCAAGTCTCAGCTGCTAATAATGGGGTCCATAGATGGATGATATTAGGGAGGCAGCTGTCTTAGGTTTGGGGTCTCAAGCCATATGCTAGACTGGTATCTTGAATATGGCCTGATAGCCAGTGCAGTGCTTTCAGGACTGGTGACACAGGGAATCCCACTGGTGTACCCCACTTACTAGCCAAACATCCACATTCTGTACTAGCTACAATTTTCTTCAAGGGCAGCCCCAAATACAGTGCCTTATAGTAGCCCAAATGGAAGAATACCAGAACATGGACTAGTGAAGTCAGGCTATCCTGATCTAGGAATGGCAATAAGTGGGGATTCAACCTAAGCTGGGAATAAGCATTCTTAGCGATAGAGGCCACTTAAGACAAGATGGGATCCAGGAGTGTTCCTTCAGGGTGATTGCACAGGACATACACCTAAGTCCAGGGCACAGGAACCACTCACCCACAGAACTTCCATCTTATTAGGATTCAGCATCAGTTTATTAGTCCCCATCCAGCCCTTCACTGCCGCCAGACACCCACCCAACAGCTTCACCACCTCTCTTGTTTCAGATGGAATGGAATAATAGAACTGTGTGTCATCAGCATCCTAATGCTGGCACCATAACCCTGAATGACAATGCCCAGTGGTTTCATAGAGATGTTAAATAGCACAGGAGACAGAATGGATCTTTGTCAGATCCCACAGCTCCAAAGCTATGGAGCCAATCTCCTAGTCCATCCTTTTTTCTTTTCTTTTTTGCAATTGTATTTTTTTGTAATTGTATTTTTTTATTTAAAAAACCATATAGTTTTTAATGTTTTGGTTTAAACTGGGGTAGAGGGAGGGACAGGCAATAAGTTAAAATTAATGGTGGCAATAATAATAATAATAATAATAATAATAATAATAATAATAATAATAATAATATATGCTAGTGACCTTGCAGGTAGAAGTGGAACCACTCTAAAACATTACCTCCAGCTCCCTAAGTTTCTCCAAAACACCATAGACAAAGGTGTCAAAAGCTGCTGATAGGTCAAGGAGAACCAACAGGGTCACAGTCCCCTGTCTCTTTTCTGATATAAATCAGGATGACCATAACTGTTTCACTGCCAATATCAAGTCTGAATCCAACCAGGAATGGCTATAGATAATCCACTTCCTCCATGCACAACTGCTGGCTAGCCAGCACCCTTTCTATCACCTTACCCAAGAAGGAGATATTAGAGACTGGACGATAGTTTTCTAAAAGCTCTGAATGCAGGGAAAACCTCTTCAAGAGGGCCCATCCAACAGCCTCTTTCAAGGCACTAGGTATGACCCTCTCCTGTAGTGAGGCATTACTGGATCACCCAGTAAATCCCCTTCTACCTGATTTTACTAGCCATGATGTGCAGAGATCAAGAGAGCATGCAGTCTGCCTCACTGCTGCAAAGCTCCTGCCCACACCCTTGGACTGCAACAACTGAAACAGATCCCTCATGCTGTAATTTGACTGGGCTCAAGGGACTTCCAATATGCACGATCCAATTGCGGCATCAAGTTCAGCACAGATCCAATGAATTTTCCTCTCAAAGTGATTCACAAAATCTTTCGCAGCATACTATTGTGCGGTCCTCTGTTAATGATGCTACACTGGTGGACCAACTGGTTTACCACTCTGAACAATTAGAGTCCTTCAGCCTGCTCTCACAGTGGTCAAACAGTTGCCTTTGGGGATTTGGCAAGCAGGATCTAAGTGCAACAAGCTCTCCCCATCTGCGATTCTCATCAACTGGTAGTCAAAGGCACCATCCAACAGCAAAGGCTAAAGATAGACTCATCCTCCATGAAAATAACAATGAAAACATCCAAAGGCGCATTCAGTTGGCAGTGAATTCAGTTGCCATGAATAATAGCAAGGGGAAATACATTGGAATTAAATGTTCTAGAAAACATAGCTAGCCAGTACTCACAATGAAAGTGATACCTTTCCTCAGGCCTGGCTCTATTTCAAACTACTTCATACCTAAGCAGTAGCTCCCTTGATTTTAGTGAAGCAAAAGCTCCCTACTTTGATCTTTCTCTGACCGAGGTTTAGAAACCAAGATCCTCCAGCAGCAAAATTATGCAAGTTGCACCTTGATAATGAATTCTAACCCATAATCCAAAATGACAATTCATTACTCAGACAGAGATAATTTGCATGCATCTTTCAGTACTTTTGAACTGGGTGAAGGAACTATTCCTAAAATGGACTCTTTTAGTGAGAAATGTTAACTTCCCTGAAACAGTCAGAATCGAAATTGGTTCCCAGAACATTGTACTTTATACTGAGGTTGCACATTTTATTACCGAAAATGAAAGCGGCTCCCTTAATATGTAACCTTCTGTATGTGGGGAAACTGCCAATGAGTGCTGCCTTCCCTGGAAACTCTTTAGTGTTGCAGTATGCCTAGCAGGGGTCAAGGAATAATGTCAAGAAAGACCCTGTTGACTTGTATATATAGAAGAGCAAAAATGTCAGGCACGCCGAGACCCTATTTCTCCTAGTAGAAAAATGATCAAATAGAAAGAGCAGGTCTCTCTCACTTTGTTGTGACCTTCCTTTGGCTAAAAGTAGCTTAAATGATTTAGGGCCCATCACAAAGAGCATAGAGGAGCTTAAGGAAGTAATCAGTGGGTGAAGGAGAACACAGAGGTGGCAGGTAATCCAGGCTCAATGACTCCTTATGTGAAAATAAGATTTAGCAGAAGAGAATTCCTGAGTGAATCACTTTGATCAGCTAGTTCTACCTGAATTAAAAGCATTCTATTGTTTTATTAACTTTTTATCTCGGTGAAAATCAGGGTTGTTGTTTTTTTTGGGGGGGAATCTATCGTCGCCCACCATATAATGAAGTAGTACAGACTTCTAAGCAGTTTACAACTCTAAAAACCAATTGCACAAACATTAAGTATGGTGGATTTCCCCTCCCTCCTTTAACATATATTGGCAAGCAAATACAGTATGGAAAAGGAGTAGAATGGTTTTTACCTCCACATGCTGATTTCTCCACCCTCACCCCGGTAGTCTATTTTTAGGCAAGATGTAAAATCTGTGCATGAGTGGTCCCCGTGTTTGGGAGATTTGGGTCAGTTGCCTGCTCTGGGATGGGGTTGCCCTCCATCTAGGTAAATGAATAGGCTTGCAATTTGGGAGTGCTCCCCTATTCAGCATTCTCGCTGAAGCCTCAAGTGATTCCTATGTCCAAGACTTTTACCAGCCTTAGTTAGTACACCAGCTACAGCTGTTCCTGGATAGGGACAGTTTGGCCACAGTAATCCACACACTGGTGACTTCTAGGCTTTATTACTGTAATGCGTTGCCTTTGGCCCTGTCCTCGTATTTGGTCTGGAAGCTTGCAGCTGCTGCAAAACACTGTTACCCATTTGCTCTCTGGGAAAAACCTATTGACAACACATGACACCTCTGTTGAAATTACAGTGGAACCTCGGTTTATGAACACCTCGGTTTACGAATTTTCGGTTTACGAACGCCGTGGACCCATCTGGAACGGATTAATTCACTTTCCATTACTTTCAATGGGAAAGTTCGCTTCAGTTTATGAACGCTTCAGTTTATGAACAGACTTCCGGAACCAATTACACCCATGCTTCGGGTTAAGTACGCTTCAGGTTGAGTACTCCACGGACCCGTCTGGAATGGATTAATCCACTTTCCATTACTTTCAATGGGAAAGTTCGCTTCAGTTTATGAACGCTTCAGTTTAAGTACTCCACGGACCATCTCGAACAGATTAATCCACTTTCCATTTCTTTCAATGGGAAAGTTCGCTTCAGTTTACGAACGCTTCAGTTTATGAACAGACTTCCGGAACCAATTGTGTTCATAAACCGAGGTACCACTGTATTGCACTGGCTGCCAACTTGCTACCCAGCTAGATTCAACGTTTCAATATTGCTGTATAAGGCCCTGTATGGTTCTGGACTAGGATACCTGGAAAGCTGGGTCTCTGCATACATTCCACTCTGGTCACCTAAATCTGTGAATGATTCCACAAACCTCTGAGACTTGAGCATGTGCTTTTAGCACTGTGGTACCAGTTCTCTGGGACTTTCTTAGAAGTAAAGCAAGCCCCAACTTTGCTATGTCTTCCAAGTATTTCTAAAGTCAATCTATTTTGATTATGCTGTCTTCCATTCTTGATGGTCTTTATGCTGTTTTAAAACTGTGTTATTATCTGTACTACGGTTTATAGTCTATTTCTGTATACTGCTTAGGTATTCAGTGGATGCAGAGTGGGTTATAGATTCAGATTTTTTAAAAACTATATTTAAGATTTAAAATAATATTTTAAAACTTTTCCTGCTATAAGGTAACATTGCAAGTCAATGACAAACTCAGACATTTGGTGTGGATATAGGACATTTTAAAAATGTGAAAATTGTATAGATAACAAATATTGTTTCTCTTCAAGCATTAAGAAAGCAAATTATTTTAGGTTGCAGCATTACACAGTTACTCAACAAATAAGTATAAAGAATTTCAGTGGTCCTTGTGGACAAAAAACTGTTCACTAAACTGCATCCTAAAAATAGAACAAAATCCATGTATTTATAAAATTCGATTTAAGATTTTACAGGAGGGAAATCAAATTTCCTTATGTGTTATTCTCTGATGGTTGGCTTTCCACTAACATGCTCTCTTTTCAGATTATAAATGTTAGCTCAATCTTTCAAGAGGCAGAAACCATGCCACAAGATCAAACAAAAACACTGAACAATGAATATTTGCTAGTAATCTGTATCTATTTTATAATGATTCCCTGCTACTAATGCGCACATGCCAATGTGATATTTCCAAAAAATGACAAAAACCAACAGCAACTGATTTAAAATGTCAGAGCAAGCCTGTTGTATAAATACAGCATATTGAAAAACATTAAAAATAGCCATTGCAAAATATATGTTATAACTAGTATAAATACATATAGGCCTACTACAAAATGTGCCTAACGTAAGATAATTACAGGACTTATTGGCAGTCATTATTTTAGGATTGCAGCTATATAAATGAACACTGCATAGGTATGAACCCATCAGCAGCCTACTACTATGCTTCAAAGTTAAACCATCTGCCCCAGCAATAGCTTTAAGTAGACTCCTTGGCAGAGCATTTTACATTCTCAATATTCTAGTAATTCCTTTTCAATTAGAAAAATCAGTGTTGATTTGGTTGATCATGTTAGCACAGACAGATATTTAATTAAGTACCACCTCCAATTGAGGAGAACAATTTCCCCTAAGCCTTCCTTCTGTGCATGAACTTCAATTGTTTACTCATAAAGCTAAGAACCATTTTGTACATCTAACCCAGGCATCCCCAAACTGCAGCCCTCCAGATGTTTTGGCCTACAACTCCCATGATCCCTAGCTAATAGGACCAGTGGTCAGGGATGATGGGAACTGTAGTACAAAACATCTGGAGGGCCGAAGTTTGGGGGTGCCTGATCTAACCTGTACATGTATCTGCACATCTAAAGCAGGGCTGGAATAACATGTGGCCTTCAAGATGCCATTGGACTCCATCTCCCACCAGTCACAGCCAGCATGGTCAACAGCCAGGGGTGATGGGCAGTTGGAGTCTACAGGTTTCTCGTCCCTATTCTAAAGTTACAGGCAAATCAGATGATATAACTTCAATCCAGCTCCTTGTTTTTAACAAAACCTATATTGTCATTGGTATGTTTTTTTAGAATGGTTTACGATCAGGATGATGCTTTCAACATCTGATAGAATATATCAAGAAATAATTTTTTTAAAAAGAAAACACTCAACAATGGCCCTTAAAAACATGGCGTTGGTTACTGACAACAAACATCCCACCATGCTCAGTGAGTGAGAACAAGTGAATATTTCTAAACAAAAGAGAAAACTGAAAGAGTGCTTGAATGCTCAGGAAAAAAAAATGTGTTTCCAGCATAGGAAAACACATTTTCAAGAAGGTGTACACAAAATCCATCTACATATCACTTTATAACATTTTGGGGATCAACCAGTGCTAAACATTTTTCAACATGCAGGGAAACACTCTGTAAAGTGGAAAGGAAGAAAGCTGATTTTGCACTTTCTAGATAGGCAGGTTGTGTATGGTACAACATGAATTTTTGTTTTTGTTTTGGCTAAAATGCTACACACACACACACACACACACACACACACACACCTACCTTGGAAATAAGGTTCTACAAAGTTACAATCTGAAATCTACAACAACTTTTTTCTGCAAGCTTGGGCTATCTCATTATTCACCATGCTTTGGATAATTTGTGAGCAAACTGAATGCCACTAGGCCTAAAAGACAACATGTCCACACCTCATCACTTTATTTTCATTGTATGCATACTATCTAGACTTTGCCTACTATCTTGCACCCGGTTACCCATCCACAGGAATGTCTTTTAACCTTAACCAAATGTAGTGCTTTTTTCTAGAAAAATAGGTGCCACTACTCACCATGAAGTTGTTATAGTGCCACACTTTTTAACCAAAACAAAAAGAGGTTCTGGTACTGTGTACCCTTGAGTCATAGCTGCCAAGTCTCCCGTATTCCCTGGGAAATCCCTGTTTTTCCAGCTGTTCCTAGCTGAAAAAACGGATTTTTTTGTTTCCTCCCGGGTTATTCTGGCGTGCAAAATGGCTGCAGTGCGACTTCTGGCGTGGTGGCCATTTTGGAACTGGGCAAAGCAGCATCAAAAGTCACTTCTGAGCATGCTCCGCCCAGTTCCAAAATGGCGGCAGCGCTACTTCCGGTCTGCTACTTCCGGCTGGTCCCTTATTTCTCCGACAGCAACTTGGCAGGTATGCCTTGAGTACCCCATAAAAAAGCAATGGCCACATGACTGCAAAATTTATTTGGAGGCTTGTTTGGGGAGTAGTGAATAGCTTTCTGAAAATCCAACTATATAGTGTCTGTGAGATACCCGTCTACACACTTGTGGGCACCCCTAAAAAACAATAAAAAGCTGATGCTGGAATCAACTAGCAAACTCACTCAATACAGCATCACATATTTTATGGCCAATACAGCATCACATATTTTATGCAGGGATGAGCCACGACTGTCATGACTTTCAAACGACTACTATTTCATCACTGTCCACAGGAATAATACCATCTCTTATAAAATGGAGACAGTAGTATCAAGGAAATACTATATAATACTGATGTCAGTTCTGGCATAAGAGAAGTGGATTAAGTGGATCTCCACAGTGAACAGAGATAAACAGATCATGTAAGGCTGAAGGAAGAACTCTGTACCAAGAACTAGGTAGATAGATGGACAGACAAACAGACAGACAGACGGTAGATAGACGGAGAGACAGAGGAACAAAGATATCAGGGAAGCAGCCAACTCTGGTAATCTTAGAACACCAGAGCAGTATCACTGCAAATGTGCAATACTCTAACCAATTTGTTACATAAAAAAACATTTTGCTGCATATTTAAGTTTATAATAAAGGTTTTCAAACTAATGTCTAAATGAACCTTCCTAAGTCAAGCCAAGTATCCTTAGGTGTGGCTAAATCAAACCAGTGAATAGGTAGTGTTTTGTTTTGTTTGTTTTATCCTTGTACAGCACCCACAGGTCAAATTTGGGCCAAAAGTTAAAGGCTCCCCATGCCTATTATAAACCCCACCACCCTCACCACAGTGAGTTAGAACATTGTGTGACCAGGGTTCTAATACAGGGGCAAGACAATGCACATAGAATAGGATCCTCTCTTCAGATCTTCCCTCAACACGTGGAAAGGGTAGAGCTGGCCCAGCAGAAGCTGGGCTAGCATGATTTAGAGCACCCAAACACTGTACACAAGGGTCAAGAGTTGTGTTTATAGTTTTCTGATATCCTTATCAATATTAATCTTAATATCTATTTCATTTTAATGCTATGCCAAGTATGGGTCAGTTATCTGTTAGTAGGCATACCAGTCTACAGAAGGTTTTGTGACATAACCAGCAGGTGTGTAGCACCCTGCAGATCATCATGTGAGCCCTTTGTAAGACTGAGTGGCCCTCTACAGCATGGGTCTCCAAGGTGGTGTCCACAGAGGTCAGAATGCACACCTGTTTATCCCACGGTGCCTGCAAATACCTACAGTGCCCGGGAGATTCTTTGCAGTTCCTCTTTCCACTAACTCAGCCACAGCTATACTGAACACTCACCCCTAAGCATTGCCACAATTCCCTGGATGCTGGACTAGGCTCCCACCCTCCCTTCTGTTCTGACGCAAGGAGTGCTCCAAAGAGCTTCTCTCTGTGAGCAAGTGCAGTGATTGAAGGACATGCCTACATCATTTTGTCTTCCTCTTTTTCTGCTCTTTTAGATATTGCAGTCTCCATAGTCACCTTTTTTTTAAAATGCCAGATCTCTCTCCACACTAGCCATTTTGTGACTGGTGCCCATGACAGTTTTCAAATCTCCAAAAGTGCCCACTGGCCCCCAAAAGTTGGAGATTCCTGCCCTACATATATATTTTAAAAAATGAGAACAAGAAAGTAAGGAAGGATTTGTGACTTTTGACAATTATTCTTGAGGGGAAGAAAGGTAACAATTGCCAAAATACCACAAAGAGGTTTCACATGTTACCTGGCTATGACAAAGAGCACACAACTGACACCCAAGTAAGCCAGCAGAATATACATCCAGATATCAGGGGAGAGAGGATTCAGGAAGGAGAAGACGCCCGGGTTTGTACCATTGGGCTTGCGGTACAATATACTTATTCCAAGAGTCATAAAGGGCTTGGAAAAGTCGATGACCGTCTCTCGAACATACGTAATGGCCAGTGGTGCAACGGCAAGGTCAGCTTTCTGTTTGCAAAGGAAGAAAAGAGAGGAGGAGGGAGGGAGAGGGAGAGAGAAATAGGCCATAAGTCAAAAGCAGCAGACAGAAGCAGGCAATCAAATTAAATAAAACACAGACTTATACACTTTGAGAGCCCTGTCTCGGTACCAATTAAGCTGAAATTTAAAGCTCTGCTTCTGCTCCTCCTCCTCCAGTAAAGAAGCTGATTTATACTGCTACTCTTCCTCCAAGAGTTTTGAACACTGCAGTGTTTACAGATACCATTAAAGATAATGGAGAGAAAAATCTGAAAAGTGACTATTTGTGGAATTCCATTTAATATTTCATTTATAACATGCTCTATTTGAAGGTTGTGGAGGTGGGGGGTTCCCCTTCAAAATATATACTGGAGGGCTGAATGGATTTTAAGCATTAAAACATTCTCCATTTCATTTAACCTGTTCTGATCGACACACAACAAGAGAATTAGGCTCACATTTTAAACCCCTGAACCACAATCAATACAGAGAACCATGCAATTAGATCTGTGCTAAATAGTGGCATCTTTGACTCTCCCCGATTTTATTTTATTTTTTAAAAATGCAGTACTAACAAGTTTCAAATGCAATTTGAAAAGCAAAGTCAGAAACTGCTGTTACTCTCTGTTGCCACCCCTAAATTTACCACTGGGAATGCAGAAGCACTTCCATATTGTTAGCGGAGCTCTCTGGATCATAGTCATGAAGTCTGATTTTCAAGTTCAGTTTAAGTTGTTCATTCCCACCCACCCTTAGCAATGTAAAAACTTTGTATTCAAATCAACCCCCCCTTTCTGATTCTTGAAAGAAAAGGGTTTGTCATTAACTTCAGAATCATCAACGATACTGCCCTACAGTTGCTCAAACACAGGCGCTCCATTTTCAAATGGATTAATTATTTTCATTCAATTTATTATATTTATAATCCTGCCCTCCCTTCCAAAGGACCCTAGGGTGGCAAACACACCTGTTACAGAATGTAGTGGTTATTCAGTTTGACTCCACAGCCCTATTTGTGTGCAGGGCTCGCATGTAAATGCTACAGACAACCAGGGAGAGTGGAGATGCTAAAGCTCTGGGCTGCTCCAACACTGCTATTCCTATCCCCCTAAAAAACAGCATTCTAACTCATGTGGGAAGCCTCCATAAGTAGAGGGGCTTCCCTGCTTCAGGCTCAACTTTCCATTGCCTTGAGGTTTACAGGCACAGCAACACTAAGGGGAAGAGTTGAGCACATTTATCCATGCTCCCTGAGCTCATCTGTAGCACATTTACTGTGAACAGCATGCTCTAAAACAACTTACAAATAACTCTCATACATGGTATGAAGTAGCCATGTTGGCCTGTGGCACCTTTGAGAACATCATAGGAGGTGCCACTGAAGGTGCCACTGAAGGAGAAATCAGCATAAAATGTCTCTTTCTTCCTGCATCTTGTTGGCTGGAGCAGCCTAAGCAGAACTCCACTCAGGGAACGCTACCATCAATTGTAGCACACTCTGGCTACTACTGCTTCTGTTTATCAGCTGGTTAGCTGAACACAAACAAATAGGCCCTTTCACACAGATTTGGAGAGTGGGAGTCCTTCAACTGGCTTAATATACCTTATCCTAATTTCATTATATCGAATAACATTTACGCAAGACCAATGATTGATTGCCTAACTTGAAGAGGTGAAGTTTGCTATGTCCCCCCCCCATGCGAATTTGACAACTCCCCCACAAACTCTAGTTTCTGCTGTATTTATTGCTTTTTATTAGATACAATATGCCCTGCTGTGTTAAACAGATTTTGTGGTGTATTAAAAGTTCAGAGGATCAAGCTTAAGAGCATCACTTCCAAACTCCATAGAGAACCACAACATTAACATGATGATCATTACTCCAAAGAGAATGTCTACGTTATGCAAAATACAGTTATACCTTCAGCTACCGGTAAGTGTATCACCACACATTTTTATTGTGCCTCTCTTTCCAATTACAGGGCAAAGCAGCCAACTGAGATAATAAAACACACATATGGTTGACACTCATGAAGATGTCATGTCATCACTCTGCAAACAACTACATCTCCATAACAAATGAGATCTTTTGCATTTTAGCCTTTCAACTCTATTTGATAGGACAAAATATTATGGGTAAAAGGTTTTTACCATGGCCCTATATCTGGTGAGCTTGCTACAGTAGATAAAGGTTTATTTACAGGCTGCTTTTCAGCCAACACAGTTCTAATGCAAAAATAACTACAACAATCAAAATTTAAAGCAAAACCCACATATTTATATGCATTTCTGAATCTGCAACTAAAACTCAGAGATCTCATAGACGTTTATGAGTATCACAACTGGGCAAAGTTATGCATAAAACCACACCCAACTAATAAAGGAGGAAGCCTGATATTATTTAACTATGAAGTTTCAAAAGCTTCAAGACTTTTCAATGCCTGAAAAAACTAACTTGTAGAGTGTGGCAACTTTGAGCTGGTCACTCCTTCAACACTGGAGCCAGTAGGTTGAATTGAGGCTAGCTATCGTGCTCACCTCTGCCAAGAAAAGCATATATTTAAGCGAGTCCATATATCACAACTATCACAAAGAAAACCCTCTTTAAGATAACTGCTCAAAGAGTTGTCCATACAACATATAAGTGGCTGGTTATGTTGGTCTCTATTAGACTGGAAAACTTCACTTCATTTAATATTTATAACCCACATTCCTATCCCAAAGGAAACCCAACAAAGCAGCTAAGAGGTCTGCAGTCTCTTAATAAACATGAACAGAACATCAAAGGGAATATCAATAGTGTAACAAACTTACCAGACTAAGAAAAGACTCATCCATGACCATGCCAGAAATATCTGTAAACCATGGATCACCAAAATGGCACCTGCACCTGCGGAGACCCCGCCCACTGCTGCAATGAGGCTTCAAAGAAGCATTCCAGCCAATAGAATTCCCCCCTTAAGCCTAATTGCAATGTGGGCCATGTTTTTGGAAAGGGGTAGTTAACTAGCCCTCACACCTGTGACTTCTTACCAACTAATCCTCTCCCTGTTCCCATGGTGGAAACAGGCTTTAGCAAGAGTTTATTGGCTTCAATAGGAGGCTTCTTTGAAACCTAATTAAAACAGAGGAGGGATGTTTGTGAGGGAACTTGCCTCTTGGGGAGGAAAGATTATCCCTGGCTTTCCCAGTGGTGCCCCTCCCATGCTGAAAATGCCTTTCCTTGCCACAATCAGGCTTCTTTGAAGGAGGGGCTATGGCAGTGATGGCCAAACTTGACCCTCCAGCTGTTTTGGGACTACAATGCCCATCATCCCTGACCACTGGTCCTGTTAGGTAGGGATGATGGGAGTTGTAGTCCCAAAACAGCTGGAGGGCCAAGTTTGGCCATCACTGGGCTATGGGGTATGGGTCAGTATTACCCCTTCTGTTCCCAACTGTCAAACATACCCTGACATTTCTATCCCACAAACAGGTTTGAAGAAAAGCTTTCTGTTGGCCCCAACAGATAGTAAAAATCCGTGGCTTGCGGTCATTGGCCTAAGGGGGTCAGGCTAGTCCCCTCCCCAATCCCCCTCACAAGCTGGCACCGCTGGCCCTAACTGTTCCCCTATGAAAAAATTCACAGCATGCCAAATATAGTTTTAGTAAAAGTAGTTTTAGGTATAAAGGCTGTCCACCTGTGAGGGCTGCCTCACAGCAAACGAGTTTTAAAAGCTCAGCTGTTGTTCCTAACAGCTTTTGTTTTATGAAGTAGAGGCAACATTCTGCTTACAGTTTCCACAGGCATTCGCCAAGGGTGCAATCAATGGCATTGTTTTTAACTGGAGGGTGACATATCTCCACAGCACAACCCAGAGTTTATGTACTTATGAAGGCAGAGGGAAGCACTTATTGGATTTTAACACTGTACTTATTTGTTACATTTCTTTCCTGCCTTTCCGCTAAAGTGCTTTCAGCAGATCACTGTGCTTACCATTGGCTTCCTATGCAGACATTGCCCAGGTCCAACATTGATTCACATGTCTTAGGCGAGCCCCTATCAAACTAATGGCACCTCCACTTACTGCAGTTCAAAATGTACATGGCTTTAGTTACCAGTTAATCTCACATTGAACTCCCCTATTTGAAAAGAGTCTGTATTTACATGGCACTGAGCTATCCCAGTCTGACTTTTGGAAGAAGAACACAATATTATAATAATTTCTTGGAATATTTAGCAGTGCAATCCTACACAGAAGCAATCCCATAGAGTTCAACGAGACTTCCCCCCAGATATGTAAATAGTACAGAATTGGAGCACAACGTTGGTTTGGTTTTGGCTCTATATTTACTTTCCATGTTTTACATGTATTTTTCATAATGTGCATGAGTTTAATTAATCACCCACGTATTTTCAATTAGTTGCTAGCTGTCTAACTTTTAAAATTGTTAACGATAAATTATTGCCACAAAAGACACAGAGAGTGCTTTTATATATCCATTGCTAGTTTCCTTGCATTAAAGTCTACAGCACAAATGCTAGCCTGTAGTCATGGCATGCTTGTTTGCCTGAATGTGTTTTTTTAATAAGTGCTTTATTAAATTTTATCTGGGTTGCAGGCAATGTACAAATATTAAAAGCATAAATATTAGAAAAAATGAATGAAATGAAAACTGCAGAAGTCTATATTCCATAAAGAGTTTATCTTGGTTTAGACAAAGTTTCTGGGCCAGATCACACTACTATCAACCAGCAAAATGCTCGTAGTTTTGATAAGGGCAGGGTGGGGAGGCCTGTGTTTTACAAAGAACTCCTGTGGGCTGCAGTGCATTTCTATGAGCTCGGTTTTCTTTACTGACCATTCAAATCATGTTTGATTTCCAGGAAAAGGAAGAGAATCTGTACCAGCACAGATAGCCACCACTCTCCCCAGTCTTCTAAAAACAACATAAAATAAATACCATTTAAAATAACACCACACACCTAAAACAGCTCCCATCCTCCAGAGCTTCCCAATTCTTTGGAGCACTGGAGGGGTAGATGCACAGGGAATGGAAAGCCAAGGTTTGAAACTGCCCTTTTCTTGGAAATCTGGATCTAAGTAATTGATTTCCAGAATTTGCCTATGCTCCTGAAATTTAGCTTTTTACAAGATATTTCATTTTACTGAGAACCTAGATAGGAGGAGATGGGATGGGTTGGAGATATGGGTGAGGAAATGAGCATCAGAGAAACACCAGTGAGATCAAGAGCACAGATTATAGAAAACAGCAATGGATAAAAGAATTGTGTGGAGCTGTGCAGAGCCCCAAAAACACATTAACACATTTCTCCCTTTTAATTTTAATTTGGGTTTGCTGAAGCCTCCCAATCCAGTTAAAAATAGCGGCAAAGTCTGGAAGCTAAACTGGAAGCTAAACCTGAGAAATTTGACTCGGTACACATTTAAAGCTGATATTAAATTCACAATACACAGCTTTCATTCGAAATTTTCACTTTTCTGAATTCCAACGAGTGCAAGGATTGCTTTGGAATCGTTGAGTGGTGAGTGAAACTTCCCAGTAAAAATAAGTAAATTTTAAAGGACCCAGAGGGAAAATCGCATTTACCATTTTAGATCAATCCTGAAAGCATTTAGTAGTGAAAGCACTTGCTCACCGTTGCATCACGTGTTCACAAGACTATTCCAGGAAGAGATGCCCAGCTGGAAGCTGGCTGCCAAGTGCCCCATATCACTGTGAGTGTGAAGGCAGATTTCCTAAACTTTTAATAACATCAGACTCTTTCCTGATCAACCTTAACATGAAATATCTCAAAAACAGCTGCAGAATGAGTCAACATTTTCATGCATCACGGGCTGATCCAAAGACCTCTCTGATCAGTTTGTTACAAGAATCTACCACGCATATGTGTACTTGCTGGTTGCTTTTTAGCAAGAACACTTTAATTGGCTCGAACTATGAAGTTACAAATTTCTGATACTCTTAGCCATAGACTTATTTCCAAGCAAGGAGTATTTATTATTCTCTATGGCTCACTTAAAGAGCCCTTCCGGCATCACCGGAGAGGGAGGTTGCGGGCACCACGACCCTTTCACGTGCCGGGGGTGGGGGTGGCTGCCATCCCTCCAGCTATAGGCCGATTCCCGGACGCGTCACCCCCTGCACGTCCAATCCGGACGCGTCGGGGGCGTGGCTTGCGTCTTCAAATGCAAGCGCGCAGCCTGGGCTCGGCCTCTTTGTTCCTGCCCCCAGCCGCTTCGGATCTTTTCCTGCCCACCCTCCTTTTAGGCAGGCGCTTTAGGCAGGCTTCTCTTCTGACTTTGCTATGGACTTCGGTTGGTCGCCGTTGAGGGGCCTGGTAGGACTTTTTCCACCTGGCCAATTGGCTCTGGCCTTGTGGTTTTCACCTTCCTTGTAGCAACATGTCACAACTTTAGTTTTGGCGGTTAGGCATTGGATTATCTGAGAAAGGTCTCTGGTGGGGGGAGGTTGCTGCCATCACCTCCCCCCAAATGCTGAGGGGTACTTCCTTAAGGAGTCCGGGGGCGTGGCCAAGTCCAAAACCGTGGAAGGTGAGGGCCAAAGGCACACCCTCTACCGGTGACCCCAGGGTGAGTTCCTAGTAGATCCGCATCACAGGTCTCACCCAACAGTGGTTAACCCTTCTCAGACTGCCAGCACAACGGGCTGGAGTCGGGTATAGTTGGTTAGATCCAATGCCTAATGCCAATAACTCTCTACAATCCGTAATCAATAAAGTTGTGGCCTTTTTATGCCCATTAACCTTATATCATTGTGTCCTGAGTTTTTATTCATTCGGGGAAGGTCGGGGTTTAGCCACGCAATGAGTAAAATGATGATGATGATTAATTTGTATACCACCCTTCATCCATAGATCTCAGGGCAGTTCACAACATAAAAATACACAGTAAAAACCATAAAATACATAATAGAAACAAGAACAGAAACAAAAAATAACCCCCTCTCCCCCATGCACGTACATAAAAATTGGTCCAACAGATTGTGTGTTATCTAGTTGTTCAGGCTGACATGAATGATTCAAGCAAGCAATAGTACAGATTTGTTATCTTCGTTTCATCTTTAGCATGTATTGCTTTGTACAGCAGCTTATGCTCTAAATCTACCGTAGCTTAACTGAACATCAGTGCATGAAATAAAAAAAAGGAAGTGAAAGTCGTATATTTCAGCAAAATACATTCTAAGTAGTTTTCTCTCCCATTTTACCATGCCATTTTCTGTACAGAAATAAATTGCAGCCTTGCAGTTTTTATTTCTGCTTTACATAAAGACGCAAGCAGACAAATGGGTTTCCACTAGCTGAATGAGATTATCTGGATTTTGCTGCCAGAATCTTGGTGCAAGAGGGCAGTTTCACGTTTGAAATATATGACAAAATGTAAACTAATCATTAAGATGTGATTCAGCATAGACAAAATAGGGACAGAAATAAGCCCATCTGCTTCTTGACAAGACTCTGACCTCACTTTATTTGGGGGAAATGTAAAATTATGCCTGTTTTAACACTCTGCACAAAATTGAGATGCTGAAATAGGACATACCCATTCCACTTAAAAACATTTCAGTGAAAATCCCTCATATGTAAATACATTAAATATTACTAGAAACACAGAGTTTTTATGTTCTTGTAGAAGACACAAAAATATATGATACTAAGTCACACCAACACTCTTAATCTTAGAGTCATGGGTTTGACCCCACGTTTGGGAAAAGATTCCTGCATTGCAGGGAATTGGGCTAGATGGCCCTTGTAAAGGTAAAGGTAAAGGGACCCCTGACCGTTAGGTCCAGTCATGGACAACTCTAGGGTTGCGACGCTCATCTCGCTTTACTGGCCGAGGGAGCCGGTGTACAGCTTCTGGGCCATGTGGCCAGCATGACTAAGCAGCTTCTGGCGAACCAGAGCAGCACACGGAAACTGTGACGGGTATAGGGCTCCGTTGAGTTGTTTATGACTCAATTAGGAGCCTCTGATTATCGCCCGGCGCGCTTCCTCTCCGCTTCTCTGCTTCCGTAGAACCGGGCTGGCAGTAAAACACACACACAGCAGAGTTCTTCTTCTCACACAGCGAAAACTTGTATAGCCGTTGGATGAAAAACCTCTTAAGAACACACAGAGTCCAAAGTGTTCTAATAACTACTTAAGTTTATTCTAGAGAGAAAATAACAAACAACCTGGTGAGAGCGCAGACATCTTGCGACCGTCTCCCAGGCAGAAACGAAACCAACTGCAACATACAGAAACACTTCTGGTACATTCTGTAACATGATCTTCCTCAGTGGTCAGGTGCTACAGTACACAGTTAACTCTTTAGTTACTTGTTACTCATCACACCCCCTCTCACCTGAACACTGGGGATAGCGGGTATCCAAACTTACCCCAAAACCAACCCTTCACAGAATTCCCCATGCCGTTGGAAACTCAAGGGTTTTGTGAACCCATCTGCTAGGTTCTCCTGGCTTGGACAATACCTCAACTTCACCAAGCCTACCTGTATGCTCTGACATACGTTTCGGAAGCAGATGTCTAAGTGTTTGGTTCTGGCCTTGAACTGTCCAGACTCCGCCAGTCTCAAAGATGGTTGATTGTCGCCCCAAACAGTGATGGGCTGGCTACAATCACCCCAGATTTCCTGGACCAAACATCTGTAGTACTCCAATTCAGTGCATGTCGCAGACAACGCACAGAATTCTGCTTCCGTGGAAGACATTGCTATTAGGCTTTGCCTGCGCGACCGCCAACCAATCAGGGCATTTCCAAACTTGACTACCAAACCAGTCACTGACTTCCTGTCCTCCTGATTGGCCCAATCAGCATCTGCAAAACAAGTGAGTTGTGGCTCACCTTGCGCTGACATCTCCAAACAATACTCTTTGGTCTCCTGCAAATACCTAAGCACTCTCTTAATGCCATTCCAAGCATGCACGCTACGTTTCGATGCTTCTCTACTGAGCAAATTGACTGCAAAAGCAATATCTGGTCTGCTCCATTGTGACAAATACAACAGACTCCCTAGCGCTGACTGAAACACTTCAGGACTCTCAAACGCTACTTTGTCCTTCACTTGTGACTCTTTCACAAAGTTTGTCTCCATGGGTGTTCTGACCCCTTTACAATCAGACATTCTGAACTTCTCAAGCAAATGTTCAATCTTGCCTTTCTGACTGAGCAAAAAACTTCCATCCTCAGTTCTGTCTATCTGCACACCTAGATAAACATTCACTGCACCTAGATTCTTGAGTTTGAACCTCTTGCCTAGCTCTTTTGCAAACTTCTGCACTTGCATCTGGCTCTTTGCTAAGCAGATCAAGTCATCTACATAGACAAGCAACAGTTCTTGCTGTTCTCCTTCACCTCTGAGATACAGACAACTGTCAGCTAGACTCTTCCTGAAACCTAGGCTCTTCAAAACAGAATCAAGACATGAATTCCAATTTTTAGCTGATTGCTTCAGACCGTAGATCGACTTGTGCAGCTTCCACACCTGACCTGGCACGTCACTCTCAAACCCTGGAGGAGGCAACATGTACAACTCCTCCTGGAGGTCAGAGTTCAAATAAGCGGTGTCCACATCAAAGTGGTTGACCACTAGGCCTCTCTGCGCTGCAGTCGCTAAAAGCATCCTGAAAGATTCCGCTCTCGAAGTCGGACTAAAGACATCTGTGTAGTGGATTCCTTTCTTCTGAGTAAAACCTCTAGCCACTAATCTAGCCTTGTACTGAGGCTCTCCAGTCACTGTGGGTTTCAGCCTGTAGACCCACCTACAACTGACTGCTTTCTTGCCTTCTGGCAACTGTGTTAGGCTATACACACCAAGAGATTGCATGGAGTTCAACTCTTTCTCCATTGCAACTTTCCACTTACTAGCTTCCTCCACTGACAACTGTTGCACCTCTTCAAAGCTTTCAGGCTCACACACTGCTAGGTTCGCCCATACACTGACAGCTGAAAACCTTTCAGGTGGTTTACCTTTCGTGGTGCGTTTTGAACGCCTTGGTCCCACATCTTCCCCCTCTAAATCCGAACTGCTTGTCTCTGACTGTGGCTCTCTCGGACTAGCAGCACTGTCAAGAGACCTACTACGCTTTGCAGCCCCCTCTGGGCTTGCTTTGGGTGAAGTGGGTGACCTACCACGTTTGCTGTACTTCCCAGGCTTGACCTGGGGTGATGTCGGTGCGCTTCTGACTACTTGCTTCACTTCCCTAGGAGCTACACCACTTGGACCAGCTGCCTGACCTGGATCTGGTCCTGCAGCACCTGGAACTCCAGCATCAGCTACCTGAGTTTCCTCTTCCTGGTCAAAACCTGAAGACCAGTCAAGAAGAACTTCGGGGTTAGCATGAATGCGTCTCCAGCCCTCTTGTTCACAGAACGTAGCACTCCTGCTAATGTGAACGCGGGTTTGGTCCCCCTCTGCTGGTACAAACCTCCAAGCCTTTGAGTTTGGTTCGTAACCACAGAAGATCATTTTTCTGGATCTTGATCCTCCCTTTCTGCGCTTCTGCTTTGGAATTAGAACCCAAGCCTCACACCCAAAAGTTCTGAAATAGTGCACCTTCGGAACTTTGCCATACAACATGTAGTAGGGTGTGTTGTCCACAACTGAATTAAAAGCACGGTTTGAACAATAATTCACAAATTTATAGCATTCCCCCCAAAACTTCTGGGGTAGTCCTGCATCAAACAACGTTGCCTCCACCAGTTCAGACAGCGTTCTAAATTTCCTTTCAGCTAAACCATTCTCCTGTGGACTAAAAGGGGCGGTTTTTCTGTGCCTAATTCCCTTGCTGCGGAAAAAACCTTGTAGTTCTGCACTCAAAAACTCTCCCGCTCTGTCACTCTGGAAACACTGGACAGTGACGGAGAACTGTAGTTCTACCTCGGCTACCCACTCCTGTATCACTCTGGCAGCCTCCCCCTTCTCTTTCAGTGTTATGACCCAGGAAAAATGGCTGAAATCATCCAGAAGACACAAAACATATTTTGAACCACCTAAACTTGACGTTGACATAGGCCCAGAAATATCCAAGTGCACTAACTGAAATGGTTTTGTGCTCTTCCTCTCAGACCTAGGATAAGAGCATCTCTTCGTCTTCGCTTTCGCACATGCGCGGCATTGCAGGTGTTTTTGACATGGCTTGAACCTGCAACCTTTGACAAAATCAGGGGCTTTTTTCACATAAGGAAAAGACATATGACAATATTTCCTGTGCCAAGCATGAATACAATCCTTATGGATGGCGCCCTCTGTGCCCTTTGGGGTATTGGCACTTTTAGCCTGAGCATCACCAGTGTTACTTCCACCTGCTTGCCCCCTCCCATCTAGGACAAACAGACCATCAGACCCAACAGTAACACTTATTAGCTCAGCCCCATCTTTGGCAATTTTGCAAACACCATTGGCAAAACTTATTTCAAAGCCCTCACGCAATAAGCAAGACACACTTAAAAGACCATTCTCCATGCCTGGTACAACATAAACATCAAGGTTAGTGTCTAAGCATTGCATATAAAAAACACCCTTGCTTTTAATTGTTCCAGAAGAACCATCAGCAAGATGCAGGCTTTTTTCATCTTCAAGTGGCCTGCAGTTCAGGATCTGTCCTGAAGGAGGTACAAGATGATGGGTGCTGCCTGAGTCGATAATAAAAGTGAAACTGTCCTGTCCTCTGTTTCTGACCGTTGCTAAGGCAGCAGAAAGACGGCTGACAGGCTTATCTGGAGTTTTCCCACGTCCTCTGCCTCGGCGCTGCTGGCTGGTCCCACGACCACGTCCGCTGGGTTGCCTGGCACCTGGCTGAGTGACCTTGGCTGCTTCCGGAGCTGGGCAGAATCTCGCTACGTGCCCCGGCTCCTGGCACCGAAAACAAAGCCTTGTTGCGCACGCACTCACAGTGGATTCCTCAGTGCTTTTTACTGCACCCCCACTGGCTTCTCTGCGCCCATGGCCCCCCTTCTCAGCCGATTCTTTCTGGCGTCTCTGTTCCTCATCCGCCAAACTGTCCCAGGCTTGCTTGGCATTCTCAGCATTTTGCACATAGGGCAGTTGTGTAGCATCGCAGCTCATGGCAATGGCACATAGAGCCTTATTGTCTTTTCTGGTTTCTGCTGCAAACCTCTGTGCTTCAGCTGCTGAATTATCAGCGACAGGGGTTGGAGGATTTAACACACAAGTCCACAAATCCTTTCCCAGCAACCACATTCTGGCCCTTTCTCTCCACTCTGCATAGTTGTCGCCATTCAACCTCTGGAACGGCACGACAAATGACTCCTGTAGCTGCTCCGCCATCTTGTCCACCCCCGGGCTCCGTGTCTAGGTACTCACTCAGAATAGCTGACGTTGCTCCTCCGGGTAGACTGCGGATCCCAGCCTTCTGGTACAGGGTCTTTCTGCTAGCGAGTGCATATTCAACAGGCGCCGTATATTCAACAGGTTTCTCCCGGCTAGCTCTTTACACCGGCTTTCTCCAAGGCTTTTACAGCTGCAATCACCTTTTATTGCTTTGGTGATTGATTAGGTTCAGGACCTCTTATCTCCCATAACCTGTGACGGGTATAGGGCTCCGTTGAGTTGTTTATGACTCAATTAGGAGCCTCTGATTATCGCCCGGCGCGCTTCCTCTCCGCTTCTCTGCTTCCGTAGAACCGGGCTGGCAGTAAAACACACACACAGCAGAGTTCTTCTTCTCACACAGCGAAAACTTGTATAGCCGTTGGATGAAAAACCTCTTAAGAACACACAGAGTCCAAAGTGTTCTAATAACTACTTAAGTTTATTCTAGAGAGAAAATAACAAACAACCTGGTGAGAGCGCAGACATCTTGCGACCGTCTCCCAGGCAGAAACGAAACCAACTGCAACATACAGAAACACTTCTGGTACATTCTGTAACATGATCTTCCTCAGTGGTCAGGTGCTACAGTACACAGTTAACTCTTTAGTTACTTGTTACTCATCACAGAAACACTGTTTACCTTCCCGCCAGAATGGTACCTATTTATCTACTTGCACTTTGATGTGCTTTCAAACTGCTAGGTTGGCAGGAGCTGGGACTGAGCAACAGGAGCTCACCCCGTTGCGGGGATTCGAACCGCCAACCTTCTGATCGGCAAGCCCTAGGCTCAGTGGTTTAGACCACAGCGCCACCCACGTCCCAGATGACCCTTGTGGTTCGTTCCAACTCTACAATTCTATAATTCTATGTGGGAAAATGAAGGCACTTGGGGAAAGTGTGACCGAAATCATGGAAATGGCTTAAAGATCACACTAGCCTTTATCCACACAACTGTGTGTCACTGTATACATAACAGAGCTTGGAAGACTTTGACAGTTTAACTTGCTCTGCGTCAGGAATTAACCAGATGCTTAGAGAGGGGACCACACAAGCCGACTGACTTGACGACATGGGAACATGTCTAATCAACCTGCAGCATTGCAATCTGCCTTCAGAATTCCAAAAGTAATCACTGCTCTTGCTTACATGCGACTCACTATAATGTATTTATTTTATTTATTTCTACAATTTAAATACATCTTAATTATAATTGTCTCTAAGCAGTGTTCCAAAAACTCGGTACAATGAAAATCAGTTAAAATGATAAAATCAGAGATCAGTTAAAATGCTTGCTGGGGTAAAAAGTAGCTCTAATCTTCTACAGAAGGAAAGTGGAGGGAAATGCTTTCCTCTTTATCACTGATTAATTTTGGGAATGGGGTGGCTTAATCCATTTTATGAAATTATAAACAAATTCTAATTATTTTTCTTTCAGTTTACTTGTCTTCATTAGGGTTAGGGGGGATCCAAATGGTGCATAAATTAACCAAGTAGCACAGTGTATGCAATGTTGGACCTGTAATGTTGGCATCATATGGCATCATATTTCATTTAGTATTTTTTCTTAAATCAGAATTTAAGTCTAGTGCGACTGTATTTTATATAACATTTTGTCACAGTAATTATATATTACAAGAGAAAGAATAGCATCTTAAAAGGATATGATTATTTCCCACTTCAAGTATCACTTCATACTTAGTAACCAAGGTCAGCACTTTAATAGGAGGCTGTCAAGGAAAATTCTGAATAGGAAACTGCAGACGGTTGTTTTTATGGCTATAATAATGCATTGCTTCACTGAAGAGATGCAAGTACTTATTGCATGAGAAACAAGATTAAAGTTATAGCCACTCACAGCAACTGGATCCTCAACAGCCAATACAGGCAATTGCACAGTGAATTCATTAGTCTGCAGTACTTAACTCTGGTGTGGGGTACAAATCATGCTGTTTGTGCAAGGACTTCCAGTTGTACATGGGAGCCCCCTTCTACCCCTTTGCCCATGTGCTCCCCAAAAATCTGTTTCATAATAGATTTGGGAGATTGGGAGGGGAGGGGGAGAGGGGGGGCGTTCTGTTGTGACAGGTTGACCTCATCAGATACAACCCATAATTTTCTAATTGTCATTCATTACCATTGCCGTGATAGACTCAATTCAAACTTTGCACCAAACCATGGTTAGTGCTAAGCAAGGGGTTAAAAAAACCTATCTTAGTGAACTGGAGTTTCCAACATTAAAACAGGCAAACCATAGTTTAGAACTGTTTGCTTTTGTTTCCAATATGCTCAGTGATAAGCTTTATAAATTCAACAGCCTAGTTTGCTGATCCTTTCCCAACATTGGTTTACAAGCTGATATCGATCTAACCGAGACAAAGAGTGCTGTGTAGTGCTGTGTAGCATAACATGCAAATGTAGCCTAGTATGACACTGCAACTTTTCAGTGTATCTTCTCTTTCAGCTGTCCTGGAAATAGTATTACTGAAGGTGAGAGGATAAATGAATTCTCTAAATAAACAAATTGCCAACTCAGTGGTACTATCCAGAAGACATGGTACAGTGGTACCTCTGGTTACAAACGGAATCTGTTCCAGAGGTCTGTTCCTAACCAGAAACCGCTCGTGGCACGATGAGGCACGATTTCACTAATGGCGCCTCCCAGTGCATGCGCACCTCCAGCGCACAATTTCCACTCGCATCCTGGGGCAAAGTTCGCAACCAGGAGCGGCTACTTGAATGAAGGTTAGCGGAGCTCGTAACCTCAATTGTGCGCAACCAGAGGCGTTCACAACCAGAGATACCACTGTATTCCTGAGCAGTCCGCCATCCCCTTGAATTCAAATTGACCAGTTGTTGGTCAGAGACGGCGGTGTTTAGGGGATGAACCAGAGTGTTCAAGCACCAGCCCTCCACCTGGAGGCCGAGAACAGATATGCACCCAATGCCTGAGTCAAAGCCTACCTACAACTATAATCAATAACATTTTCAAATGTTACGTGGCCCATTTTCAAATCCAAGAACATTGTCTTGTACAATGTCTAGGCCTTTTGTCCTTGGGGTGGGGGGTCACTGCAAGTAAGTCCACGTGTTTATTCTTTATATGCCACCCAGAGTCACTGCAGCAACCCAGTCAGGTGTGCAGGGCATTATTATTATTATTATTATTATTATTATTATTATTATTATTATTAAACATATTGAGTGTGCGGGGGACTGGGTATTTGAGAACAGGCACTCTGGCCACACTTTGTTGCTGCACTTGATTATGCACATAGCTTTAATACATGTGAACAATACACCTAAGAAAGCTGTGTATCACAGGTTTTTGCTGTGTGCATGTACATCCTTACATTGAGACAGGGTCTCAATCAAAAAGACACACACCCAGAGGCATGGCCAGTGGGCATGCCCCCCCCCAACTGTAATGCAAAGCAGTCTGAACAAAGCTACACACACCTTTCAGACTTGGCATTATGCATGGCTGTTCACAATGAATAAGAGCCAAGTCCATTTTAAATTACTTTGACATGTGTTCTTCTGCAATTGCACTTACAATATAACTTTAGGGATGAGCTGTTTTTGCGCACTTGAAGAATTTATTCATCAGTTCTCCAAAAATAGCCAAAGAACAACGTGCCAATTTCCTTAATACAATGAGTAAAGCCATGTGGTGGGCACCTTTGCCAGCAGCACGTCAAGCTCTGAAGTTCGGTTTGAAATACAGCTGCAATTTTGGAATGACTGGTAATGATCCTAAGAGCTGTACACTTCCCAGTGTTTGGTGATTTAGAGGATAGCTTAAATGTTTATCACAGTTATATTTATTGCAGCTCAGGAGCTCAAATCAATAGTAATGTATGAACAGGGAAGTTTGAAATGTTTGGTGTTCTATTATGTTTGTTACTTTATGCTAATGTGTACCTGGCATTAAAAAATTCTAAGTGTTCATCTATGTACTACAAATTTACTTACAGACGGTTGGGTTCGGATGTACATATTTCAAACCTTGTGCCCCCACCCTCTGTCTTCAAGGAGTCCTTCCTTTCTCATTGCACCACAATTAACCTAGAATGTCTTCAATGGACCATAATTTCCTATTATGTCTGTACCTGGAAACTATGATAACCCGGATGAGAACAAGCTAGGATCTTAAAACCACTTCAAACCATGGTTTAAGGTTTGGGTTTGTTGCATCTAAATTGGGCATATGTCATCAGTACAAGGTTATGAATCTACGGCCGTTGGGGGTATTGCTTTTTGCTATTTTGTTACATATTTTGTGCTTTTATTTTATTTTGTACTTTTCTGTTGCAAACTGCTGTGTGATCTTCGGATGAAGGGATGTATATACATTTAGTAAATAATAATAATAACAACAACAACAATAACAATAATAATGTGAAGGGAGAGGGCCAAATGGTTCCTTGGATGAGATGATCGTCATTGTGTGGCTTGTCCTCTTTGCACAGCATCTAGTGACTAGATACTAGACTATATTTGGATTTCAGCTGATGATAAAACACTGGGCTGGTACTGATGTGTCAACCGGCAAGTTTTGATACATGTCGTGATTACTTGAGGGTCCCTTTGAGAACAGTAAGGAAGCACAAAAGTTCAAAGACAAAAAATAAAACATATACTTTTCACTAGAGCTACATTGTCGCTGTTTAAAGGAAGTTTAATAGCAGAGTGTGGAAGTAGAAGATGGATTCGGCTTGTCAGAAGCAAAACCAGGGCGATAAGGGCGAAACAAAGAAGTCATGCTTGATGTGCTCATTTGGGTCACAGCTAATAGCATTGGAAATAAAAAGGTCAGAGCGTTTAGTGCAAAGTCTCGCGGGTTCAGCAATTAGACCAAACAATGCAGACGTCACAGTGGTCTGTACTGGCATATAACAAATTTTCACAATAAATTATCTTGTGGATGGCCAAGAGGAGGGAGAGAGGAAAGGGGACAGAAAAGGGATAGCATGCTGTAATCATTTGAAAAAATAAAATAAAAAACATGAAGCAAAAGAGAAAGAACAAGGCACACTAACATAGGTGATATTCAGCGTTGGGTATAGTCCGAGTAGACCCATGGAATAAACACGTCCATTGAATTCAGCTGAATTCTGAATGTGACCTGTACACTTTGATATGAAGCAATGTTGGTACTAACCAATGTTTATTTGTTAAGCAGTGACCAAGACCAAACAAATACAGAGAAAATAAATGATGTGCCTCTAATATGATTAAATATTGTGAATCTGTATGTATGGTTCCAGAAAGGCTAGCTCTGGAGGTATGCCCAAAAAACTCAATCAAATGTAATTGATAATGATTAACGGAAATTACTTTAAGTGAAGAGAAATGGTTCAAGCATAAAACAATAATGCTTAATCTACATGCTAAATAAATGTATGCTACAAAATAAAAATGCAGTCTGAACAGATGGTCTTCAAAGGGCTAAAAGCATAAATCAGGAAGGAGCTAAATTAGAACATCCCTGGGATGCTAAAAAACAAACAACAAATGAAGAAATAAATAAGAAAATAAAGACACAAAAACAAGTATAAATCTGAGGACAAAGTGAATACACAATACTGAACAGGACTCTGGAAATGCCTTTAAAAGCTTATCATCTAATAAATTAGAGATTTCAATTATTTCTCTCACTCTGCCCTTCATGTGCCAGGTAACAACTATTCACAGAACCATTTAAATGCCCTTGAAAGAGTTTGTAGAGAGACATAAACTGAGTTAGACCTGGCTTTCATGTAAGTGGTGATTTATTTATTTATTTTTTATTTTTTAAAAACCATCTAGAAAACTGGCTGTGAAGGGAAAGGGTTCTAGAAATGCATTCAAATTTTTTTGCTCCCTCCCCCAAATCTGGTACAGGCACAGTTATACTATCTCAACAGGTCTTAAGACAAAGTGTTGAATGTCTTATGCAGCCTGAACAGCCCTGTTGCATCTATTTTCCCACTTTTAGGAACCTGTGTGGATCGAGACCTTCCACTTGACTACTTACTTGTGTCTAATCATATTCTGATCTATTCCAAGGCTCAGGGAAGGAGGTAGCTTACAATATGATGGTCACAACCCATCATATCCACACCACACATTTAAATCACATTGATAGCTCTGTAACAGTTATGCCTGTATATACAGTATGTGAAATAATTATTATAGTGTGTGTGTGTTTGTGTGTGTGTGTGTGCCCCTCCCAGCCTGAACCCCTGGCACACTATCTGCATAAATTAACCATCTCAAAATTCAGACGTGCCTTTACTTTAGCCAGATTGGATGTGCTGCCCTCTGCCGTACTTGGGGGCAGATTTCAAAAGATTCCAAATGAAAAACGACTCTGCTCCTGTGGAATTGGTTATCGTTGCCACCTGCCCTGGGATCTTGTGGTGAATGGCAGCTACTAAATATAACTAATTAAATGTCTAGAGCAGGCAAACAAACATCCACTCAATCACATGGGTCACCACCATCAATTCTGTTTTTAATATGGGTTCTGGTTTAGCTTCTTAGTCCCTACTAGAGCTTCCAGGCACTATCCCACTGCTTCTCTCAGATTAATAGAAAACAGAGGTAGCTATCATTGTAATAGTGACAACAGCCTCTTCCAGACAGTTGGATGATTGGTCCCTGCAATAGTTTAGAATAGTGCAAAGCAGCCATCCTGTTTTCAAGCTCCTCCAAGCATCTAAGAGAGTTGCTGACAAAGCCATGAGAATCAACATGATCACATCTTCCATTTCTGTCTTAGGGTCATGTAACCTCAGGCAGATATGGAAATCAGCCTTATCTATGAATGCCTGGAGTTGGTTGGCCACCACACACTTAAACTTAATCATATAGACCCCAAATGGCAAGCTGGAAATATACTGGAACATACTACAATCACCCAACTCAAGCTCCTTCTTTTTAAGGTACTTTCTATCAAAGGAATTACTAACGGTACTGAGGATTACAACATAAGGATTAACGAAAGTTGCTGCATGCATAACTGAAAATGGCTGGAGTATTAGGAATTTTGTCTGTTTACCTAAACTGCAACTTATTTAATAGAAGTTGCTCTGAGAACAAAATGTATGATGCGTCATAATCAGTGCATTTTGCCTCTGATCTGAGCACAGATGTATTTGTCAAATGTCCAAATGTTTACTTCATTGAACCAGCTTGAATATAACATCCTGAGAGAACACCTCATTACCGCTCTACCAGAGAGAGTGTACAGTCAGCAATGTAATGCTTGACACATTGCCCAGCATATGCGTGACAATGCTCAGTGGCTTCACAAGACCTGCAGGTGTGACAGAGTCAAGGCAACACATGCTGTGCTTGGATGAGACGACAGGCTATTGGAAAAAGTCAGAGAAGCTTTTCAAATTAATCATGGGAGCACCCTAGGAAGCAAGCAACCTATATAAATAGTACTCATTTACAAAAAACTGAATAGGAGTCCAGTTTGTGTAAGGCAAGTATTCCAAACATAGCTGTCAAGTTTTCCCTTTTCTCGCGAGGAAGCCTATTCAGCATAAGGGAATTTCCCTTAAAAAAGGGGAGAACTTGACAGCTATGATTCCAAACCATGTGATTTTTCTCAAGAAGTTTTAAAAACAGCCTTTGTGTGGAATAACCAGCCTCATATAACCAACATGCTTAAGTCTAATTAATGCATGAAGGGGTTAATTCCATAGAGTAAGCTGTATTGCCAGGCTAGGTCACTCTTCCTCACCTTGGGAGGGACTAGGACTAGGTAATCAAGCTTTTGTTCCTTCAGTTGACCTGAGAAGCTTAGTGTGTAAAGAGACCTGATTTGGTTGCTTCAAACTCAAGTGGTCTTTTTTCTATTGTAAGGGAAAATGGGAACTTTGGAAACAGCTTAGAAAGACATACATATTTTGAAGACCTAACAGCCTATTATTTCCACCCTTTATTTTGCTGCATATTTTGTGTTTTTAAATCTCTGCTGGGGTTCTCTCACCAAAGAGTACTTGCCCCAAACCTGGATCTTGGCATCTAGGGAATTCTTTTTTAACAACTGAATACTTTGTAACTTTTGATTTGAATTTCTCTCAATATTTGCGCAAACACACACTTTCTCCAGGTTTATCCAAATGCAGTGCTCTCTTATTATGAAAAGCCTCAACGAAACGCAAAAAACAAACAAAAAAGATACAGTGATACTCTTGGGCAAAGATTCCCATCTTAAAAACAAAACATATTATTGTTTTATTCCCTTTACAAACACCTAACCTAGCTATTTTGCAAGATTCTACACTGAAAAAAGAAGACCCTGTCAAACAGTACAGTCTGTTCTTTTTAATGAGGAATGAAGCACAATAGCTAGTCTGTTCAAAAGGAATGCAAAACAACAATTTGGGAATGGTAAAAACATTCCTACTGCAGGAATCCTATTTTGTTTTCACATACTGTATAAGCATTTTGAAGACGAGATGCAAGACAGAAATTCAGCAAGACAGAAATAAATGGAAAGGCTTTGCACCTTTCCATTTCTAAAACACAACCCTAAAACTCAACATACAGTGGCGGGGGACGTGTGTGTTGTCCTGTCATAGGAACTGTTCAAATGCCTAACAAGTTAAGTATGCAGATTACACAAAAGAAGAAAATAAATAATCATAAACACTAGTTAAAAAAATAAATCATTCAGGTAAACCTCCTTATCTGGTAGCACTTCGGTTCCCCACTCTCTTTATTTAAGAGGATTATTTCTGGACTATATATTACAATTCTTAAGAGTCTGTTTAATTGAAGAATGAGAAAATGTGTCTGTACACACACCACACACACACACACACACACACACACACACACACACACTTTGGAATGTCCTAGGGAAGCAAAAGGGGAGAATAAAAAATGAAAACTGGAATGGAGACAAATAGAAACAGATTGCTTGCTAGCTACACACAGAGGCTCAGAAGGCTATACTGATGACCATCTTCATTAATCAATCCCTTGACTTAAAGCAACCACTTCAGGGCTAGATATAAATCAATTGGATTACTTGTGTAAGTGCTCACCAATGTGAGAAATTGGTTGCACAGTCTAGCCCTTCAGCTGAGTTGTATATATCTTTTAACTAAAGAGAGGCTCCTTTAAGGCGAGGAAAATAAACCTTGTGCATGGGAGCAAGACAGAAAGAAGGACAACAGGTGTGTAGAATGTGTTGCTGCTCAGCAGGGCTGCCTTTCTTTAGAAATAGACTCCTGGCATTTTCAGGTAAAGTAAAACATGAGCAGCTTTATTCAAGTACAGTGGACAGGGAGCTCTGCTTAATCCTCAGCCTCCATGCCCACACTGCCATCCTGCTCTCACTCACCTGTACAGGATGTTCCCTCTTCAGGTACTTCCCCTTGACTCAGGAAATATTTACACATATAAGAGACTATGAAGTCCTCGAGTTCCCCCCCCCCCAATGTGATTAAACTAAGGGTCATCAGCTTTGATTATTTCAGTCTATTTTCAGGAGGGAATAGAATGGTAAAATACACTTGGTCAGCATAATCTGAACAGGAGTAGTGTTCTCTGCTATGGAAGAGGATGCAACGGGTACAGGAAAGACACAAAAGAAATACCTGTGGGCTCATGCCATACAACGGAATACAATTCATGCCTCAGCACTTGGGGGCCATAATCCAAGAGTAAGAATGGTATCTCTCTCTGTGTGTGTACGTTCTTTAACAGCAACTGCATGGCAAGAAGACACTTTTGAAACTTGCAAGGAATTCTAAAAGCAATCTGCAATATAACATGTTGTTACTGCTTAAACTGGGCAGGGTGAGAGATCCTTAATGGGTGATTGTACACATTCATTTAAGGGGACACCTCAATGAGCTTTCATGGATTTAAGCACAAATGGACTATGTCTGAAGCTCTCAAAAGGGGGAATCTATTCTGGAAGATTGGCCCTTTTGGCAAAACCCAGAGAAACAAATCACTAGCAAAACTTGAGCTAGAGAGAAGGTGGACACAATATTGTAAGTTATGTTCTAATTCCTCAGGGCCATCAATGCAGTTTATTAATGTTAAATATTATTTTAAATCTCTCTAATATATAATTTGTGGTTTTGAACATAACTGCTTGACCCTGTTTAGGATATTAAGGTACATATATCTGCCAGGGGAGCTGCTTATGGGAGCCACATTACTGCTAGGCTTCTTCCTTGGTTTCAGTTTCAGTATTTGGCAATAAAGGACATCAATAATGTTTAATATTTAGGGAAGGACAAGGCAACCTGAAGCATAAGGAGGAGATCTCAAACTCCATTACACAGACAGAGTCTGGAAGATCTGCAAACCCTTAGACTAGGGTTCTGAGTCCTGAGGCCGTCTAGGTGTTGTAGGACTACAGCTTCCATAAACCCCAGCCAGTATGGTCAGGGGTCAGAAATTATGGGAACTCGAGAACATCTGAAGGGCCACAGGTTCCACATCCTTGCCTTAGGTATATAGTTGACTGCCCTGCCCCAATAATAATCTGCTTTTACTCAAGGTAAAAAAAAAGGTAAGGGACCCCTGGATGGTTAAGTCCAGTCAAAGGTGACTATGGGGTTGTGGCACTCATCTTGCTTTCAGGCCAAGGGAAGCTGGTGTTTGTCCACAGACAGCTTTCCAGGTCATGTGGCCAGCATGACTAAATTGCTTCTGGCACAAATGGACACCATGACGAGTACCAGAGTGCATGGAAATGCCATTTATCTTCCCGTTGCAGTGGTACCCATTTATCTACTTGCACTGGAGTGCTTTCGAACTGCTAGGTTGGCAGGAGCTGGGACAGAGCAACAGGAATTCACACCGTCGCAGGGATTTGAACTGCTGACCTTCCAATTGGCAAGCCCAAGAGGTTCATTGGTTTAGACCGCAGCACCACCCGAGTTACTCAAGGTTCTCCATTCTTACCAGCGAAGAAGTACAACCATGAATGACAGAACAGTCTCCTTTTCTTGCTGCGTTAAATGGCAGCAGGCCTCAGAATACTTGCTTTATTACAAGTGGCTTTGATCAGATGTCTTGCTATTGAGCGGTTTGCCAAAATAAATGCAAATTTGACAAAACACAAAGAAGCCAGAGACAATTGCATAATTTTCAAAGAGACTAAACTCCATTTCCAGGAGACCAAATTCAATTGGCACCACCTACTGAGAGAGTATGTTTTAAAAGCTATAAAATGAAGGGATGCCTGACTTAGTCAATTATAAACAATTGCCTGTAATGATATCTGTTTTGACTCACATTGAATTACCCTGCTGTTTTAGCATGCATTGATATTTCTGTCTTGCTGTCTAAGACTTCCTAGCTGATTCTTTAAACGGACAAGACAGGGCTCCTCTCAGTATATGCTAATGGAAGGTAATACTACATATTTTAAAGGTTATATATGGATTCCTCTGAGATGTAAAATCAAGTCTGGTATCACAATGAGGGTTTTGATTGTTCCTGAGCTTCCATCTACAGGTTCACTGTGTATACCATATGCAACCACGCACCTTACCACAAAAGAGACTTAAACATAGTATGAAATGTAAAAGATTTTTTCAGCATTTACTATCCCACTCTTCATACAAACAATGATTCTCAGCACACCTT
This sequence comes from Zootoca vivipara, assembly GCF_963506605.1. NCBI lineage: Eukaryota > Metazoa > Chordata > Lepidosauria > Squamata > Lacertidae > Zootoca > Zootoca vivipara. The sequence continues at coordinate 45,905,753 of NC_083278.1, read as the reverse complement.
GCAGAAAAACACCCCCTCCCCCCAAAAAGAAACACAGCAGGAAAAAAACCCCCCGGATAAGACAGACTTAAAACTGAGAGATCTAAAAGACCTGGGGAAATTAAAAGGTCTTTACCTAGTACCAAAAAGATATCAAACTTGGAACCAGGAAAACCTCCTTTGAGAGAGACTTCCAGAGCTAGTTGACCACTAGTTAAAGGCCTCTACATGTGGTCAACATTCCTTTCACCTACAATAGGTGTATGAAATCAATGAGAAGGTCTTCTATGTGGCTAGGTTTGTTTGGAAGACAGTGATTCCTAAAGTACTGTATTCCAAGACTGTTACACTTTAATCCAGAAACTGTTACACTTTAATCCAGAAAGTGTTCAGTTTTTGTTCAGTTTTTGCTGGTAAAGCAAGGACTAGTACAAGACACCAAACTACTATGCATTCCAAGTTACAAGATCTTTGTGTTGGCCACCTGTCAAAAGCTCCACCTGATGAATTCTAATGGTTTATCACAAGGACACCCCCTTTGTTCACTTATCACACCAAAGCAAGTTATATGGGAGGTGTTACACTAATTTATGGAATAAAGGCCTATTCTACAGAAGCTGCAGACCACGTTGGAAAGCAAATTAAAAATCTTATAATTTTTTTTCAAATAAAAATATACGTGTCAGAAAGAAGATGTCTAATCATAGCTGCCAACTTTTCCCTTTTCTCGTGAGGAAGCCTATTAAGCATAATGGAATTTCCCTTTAAAAAAGGGAGAACTTGGCAGCTATGTGTCTAATGCAGCTTTCTTTGTGGTGTGTGTGTGTGTGATTTAGATCAAACAAGCACAACTCCCATTCTGCACACACACACACACACACACACACACACACACACCTGGAGTAGCGAATTCCGGAATAGTATTTTCCAAATATTCTTCCATTTATATACATTACTCTATTCCAATTAATCATTCTTACTCTTGATGGAAGAGGAGGTTAGGAAGAGAGGTGATAAGTTTGCTACCTTTGCGTGATTTATCTGAAATTGCAAATACAGTCATACCTCTTGCGAATGCTTTATGTTGCATTTTTTCAGGTTAAGAATGCAGCAAACCCGGAAGTGTTTACTTCCTGGTTTCACCGTGCGCGCAAGCACAGAATCATTCTCTGCGGTTTGCGCATACGCAGAAGTGCTCTATCGCACTTTGCACATGCGCAGAAGCACCGCTCTGGTTACAGACTTTTCAGGGTGCAAACAATACCCCGAAATGGATCGTGTCCACAACCAGAGGTACCACTGTAATATTCACTAAACAACACAATGGCAATTGGTACTAGTAAATATCAACTTTTTATTTGGGGTGAGCTTCCACAAGTCTCCTGGCAAGCTCTACTGAGACAAAATGAAAATGTGGTCATTTGTGATGATGAAACTATTAAGTAGCGACTTACATGATCAATCAGTTCACGAACCATTCCATTCCATTGTCCACTGGAATCATCCCGGGCTCCGTATTTTCCATCTTCCACCAGCCTTATCTCATAGGTAAATCCAAGGAAAGTTGACAGTTCCCTGAGGAGGTCGATGCAATATCCCTCAAACCTATCATTCCCATACAAAGGTTTATCAGACTTCTTGAACATCACATATGGCTCTTCCTGGGGGGAAAAATGAATGTAGAGAGGAAGGGAGACTCTTCAGTCACTGCAGTTCAGGAAAAACGAATTGCAAATACATTTTAAATATATAATTTTAAATCCGGAAAGATTGATTTGATCATGTTGTACTGATACTATCATTACATACACACAATAATTCATTTTTTAAAGTAAGGAGATATAGCTGTAGTAGTAGTTGTTGTTGTTGTTTAGTCGTTTAGTTGTGTCCGACTCTTCGTGACCCCATGGACCATAGCACGCCATGGACCATAGCTGTAGTACTTTCAGCTAAAATGAATTTCTTTCATCAATTAGTTATTGACACCAGTTGTATGGTTTGGCAATAACCATTAACTGGTTCAAAATGAGAACATATTAACACTATGATTACTCAGAAATTGATTAATGCTGTTGTTATTATTCAAAACTCAATAATTAGAAAAAAATGCACGCCAGTGGACTCCTATGTGGTACACCATCATAAATATCACTGCAAGAGTCAATGGGTCAATTCTGCAAAAATTTACCATTATCCCTAAATTCCATTCTACAGGAAATTAGTCATGTGGCTAGCTGAGTCTAGTTTGCTGGATAATGCTCAAGACATTTTAGTCTTGCCATGGCAAGAGCCATTGCTCTGTGGTAGAGCACATGTTTGGGGGAAGGGCCATAGCTCAGTGTTAGACCCCTTCTTTGCATGCATAAAGTTTCAGGTTCAATCTTTGGTTTCTCTTGATAGAGCTGGAACGACTTCTCTATGAAACTCTGGAGAGCGGCTACCAGTTGGTGTAGACAACACTATGTTATATGGACACTGACTTGGTATAACACAGTTTTCTAGGTACCTATATTCTATTACAACAGAGCTAAGAATCGTCTTAAATATGGCCACTGATTCCCCTTAAAACATTGCTTACATTCTTAAAGCTGTGGATGCCAGTGCCTTTTCAAATTATTTCAGAAAACTTTAAAAAACCTTCAGTTCTCCCACTGTCTTTCATGCACACAATTTTCTGCTCTGCACCATCAGTTTACGCTTCATCATTATATGAAAAAAGAAGCCTATGGACAAATTAAACCAAGGATCACACGCAACCCAGTATTTTAATCTCTTTGATTTTCCAGGAGAAGCTTATGATGCATTTGCAGCTCTCCAGAGATATATTTAGTCCATTAAGTAATGCATGAAATGGCAAACACATCCAACAATTGGCAGATCATTAGTAATTTGTTTCATAAGCACTGAGAATGTAAAACAAATACAAAATTTCTGCTGATTTTCCAGGACTGTTTTCATTAAATACAGTATTCCAAGGCACTGAAGAATATAATCCTGATTCCAAATGAGTACTCAGTTGGTCAGCAATAACTTTTAATGGGGCAGCCACTTTAAGAAGAGGAAGTCCAATACATCCATCCTGTCCCACACAGATTTTATACTTTTATTTGAACCCAGAGAAGCTCTACAAACATTTCAGTCAATCTGCTGTTCTCTCGACAATCAGGTGCCTGTAACACATACCCAGTTCTAATCTAGAAGTACAGTGGAGCCTCGCTAGACGAAATTAATTCGTTCCACGGGTCAATTCGTGTAACGAATTTTTCATCTAGCGAGTCCCAGTTTCCCATAGGAATGCACTGAAACTTAATCAATGCATTCCTATAGGCTCTGGGGGACTGGCGGCGGCCTGGCAAGCCAAGGGGAAGACAGGAAGGGGCAGCAGCCGCACCGCCGCGTTTCGGTTCCATCCCCCCTGGCAAAGGAAGATTAGCTGTCAGCTTCCCTCGCTGACAGCTGATCTTCCTTTGCCGCTTTCTATGGTCGCGCTTCGTAAGACGAAGCGGCGGTCATAGAAAATTTTGTCATCTTACGAATGCCTCTCGCAATGCAAAACTCTTTCGTCTAGTGAGTTTTTCGTTGTGTGAGGCATTCGTAAAGTGAGGCACTACTGTACAGTATACCTATGCTAAAGAGGTCTCTCCCCTGTGTCTCTGTGAAAAACCATGTGGAAATTAAGTAATAATAATAATAATAAATAATAAAATTTTATTTATACCCCGCCCTCCCCAGTCAAAACCAGGCTCAGGGAGGCTAACACCAATAAAATTACAATAAGACATAAAAGAAAAGAAAACAATTAATTAAAATACAGATTAAAATACAATATTAAAATTTAAAATTTAAAATGCAGCCTCATTTTAAGTAGTCTATAAATCCAAACCATGAGGTAGGAAAACACAGGCATCAGACTGAATCCAACCCAAAGGCCAGGCGGAACAGCTTTGTCTTGCAGGCCCTGCGGAAAGATGACAAATCCCGCAGGGCCCTGGTCTCCTGTGAAAGAGCGTTCTACCAAGTTGGGGCCAATACTGAAAAGGCCCTGGCCCCAGTTGCGGCCAATCTAGCCACCTTATGGCTCAGGATCTCCAGAATATTGTTGCTGCTAGATTTCCAGCCCAGTTGAGAACATTTCTCTCCCTTGAACAATAGTCTGAGCATTCTCACAGCTGTTCTCTTAAGGCCACACCGCAGAGCACATTCCTATCTTGCCAGGAAAGGGGCGTGGCTGCCACTTTGAGCAGCTTCCTTTTTCAAATTAATATTCAATAAGAGAGAACCACAGTAGGGAGATAGTGAGAGCATATTTCTATAATATCTATTTTTTACTTAATCATTTGTATTTATATGAATGTGAAAGGAAGACTGGGAGGAGAAATGGTGAGTTGTTTGTGTGTGCTGCAACTTTCAGCACTTGTGTTTGATTGGAAATGTAGGGTTTGTGTGTGTGCCTTTTAGATGTGAGAGAAGTGAGGATGTTTTGCATTCCTGCTCTTTAGAGATGTGTGTTTGTTTAGCTACAGTGAGAACAGGATGCTGGACTAGATGAGTCTTTGACATGATCCATCCAGCAGAATCTAGGGTTGCCATATTTCAAAAAATATAGCAAACTCCCCAAACTGTTGAGCCTTTCTTAAGGAAAACCCCAAAGTTGTCCGGGAAAATCCGGACGTATGGCAGCCCTAGCAGAATCTTCCACTGTGGTGATTATTAAAACACAAACAGAAGTTCCTCATAGGGGAGGCAGGATCACTCTTGAATGCTCATGCCATTTATTTCTGCAGCTTATACCGTAGTTATTAATCATATATCTCCTACTCAAGTCTGTGAGAGGAAGCTGTGGTTTGCAAGGAGGTGGTGCTAACAGTTAAACCCACAAAGCTTCATCATACTTTGAACAGAATACTGTATTGCCTGCACAGTTTTTCTTTCTCAATAAGTCAATTGGCAAGAATCTCCTTGTCGTTATACCTTTAAAAACAAGCATAACAGATGATCTGGAGATTTAACTTAACTTTAAATTCCTCCTCTGACACTGGCTCATTTTGTGGGGTTGGGTACATTACCCTTGTATCCTTTCAGTCAAAGGGGTATTGAACTAGCCATAGCTAACAGCAGAAATAAAACAATACAGTGAAACCTCGGTTTACGCCTACCTCGGCGAGTGTTTACATCCAGGTTCCGCGGTGTCGGATGTGCAGACAGGATCTGCGCAGCTCGCGCATGTGCAGACAGGATCTGCGCAGCTCGCGCATGATCTGCACAGTGTGTGCGTGTGCAGAAGCGCTCTATCGGTGCTTCGCACATGCGCAGAAGCGTGTGTGCCTTCGGCGAGCGACCGCCTCCGCAGAACAGATTGAGGTCGCAAACCGAGGTACCACTGTACTCAGGTGGCACGTTAGATGCAAAGGAAATATGTCACAACAAATTTGTTTTTATAAAGATTTTTTGTTAAATTTTCCATTTTACATATCAAAACAACTGAATAGGCTACTACATAAAGTACGGCAGTGTAGAGGATGGTTCAGATGAGAACTCAACTGTGCAGGGCTTCTATGTAGTACAGCGGTACCTCGGGTTATGTACCTGATCCTTTCTGGGGTGCCATTCACAACCCGAAAAGTACGTAACCCGAACAGAGCTTTCGTGCATGTGCAAAAGTACAATAGCACGCTTCTGCGCAGAATGCTTCTGCGTATGCTAGCGCAGCGAACCCAGAAGTAAACACTTTCGGGTCCGCCGCGTTCGTAACGTGAAAGTACGCAACCCAAAGTGTACGTAACCCGAGGTATGACTGTACATGATCATGGGTTGCACTCTGCCTGCATACCCCACCTAGGCAAGCTTCTCCCAGCAGACAGCCACACATTGGGTTTTGCTGAAGACCCACTTGCCTGGATATCTTGATGGTGACTAGATTTAGTACATACAGTAGGCTGCAGCAGCAGGCTGGCCTAACCGGGAGGCCCAGGTTACATGTCTCACACCGACCCAGCCGTTGCTCTTTTTCACAGGGCCCACTTTGCAAACTGCTCAAGATTCAAAGTGCAACTATCGTTGTAACTTGGCTAATTCCTTTCTTTTGCTGCTTGCCTTGCCAGAATGATAAACCCCACTGGCTGTAAATCTCATGGAGTTTTACTCTTTTGCATAAATATAAGCCATGATGCAAGCAAGCAAACAGACAAAAAGCGAAGAATTCACTGGGAGCAAAATCCCTGCTCCACCGCAAAGATTTCAAGCGTCTTGAAAAATGGCCTATAGCCCAATACAATATAAAACATGGTGCTCTCTAAGGCAAAGATGAGATGTGTGGAGAGCCGGTAATATACCAAGCCACGAATGCTTCATACACAAACACCCTCCAGTACTTCAGAAAAGATAAATTATTTAGAACTCCTAGTCATGTCAGCTCATATTGACTTTGTCTCCCAGTGGAGTTGCACAGAGACCAGAAGCAATCCCAGATCAGCTCACTCGCAAGTGTTATGTCGGACCACATTTCTTTGAAAAAGTCATTAGAGTCACAGAACCTACTTCAGAATAACTTCCAAAGCATTCATTCAGATTAAAAGCTGACAATGCTCCAAGCAACCAACTTTATCTATTTATAGGTTACCTCAACGTTTAAACCCTGAAGATGTTTTAATCCTATAGAATTAATTGTGCTGCATGTGTGAAAAGTTGAATCCACTAAGATCAAAGCACACAAGACTTGACCAACTTATCATTCTGCAAATAGTTTTATTTATCATTTCATATCAACCTCTTTTTTTTAAAAAAAAGAGTGAACTCTAAACAGAATTTGTTCTCTGCTATTGTCAGCCATATTTACTCATGATCAATGGCATGCCACGCTAGTATGATTCCTTATGGCCTACTTCTTGTTTACATTATAGTTTTAATGCAGCCAAAGGTTCTCTCGTTTCTTCAAATTAATATAGTAGCATCTCTAACCATTAATCCAAATAGATTTAATTTTATGCATACTGAAGGTAGATCTATAAATAGATACACACACACACACACACACACACACACACACACACACACACACACACACACACACATTTCCCATAGATAATTTTAACTTGGTGTTTATCTTCACTAATTACATTTGCTTTTCTCTACCTGCCTCTGCACTGTGTTGTTCCTGATATTGTGGAACAAAGACAGAAACTGCCATAAGCAAACCACAAATGTTCGCCGAGCTTTTGATACAAGAGACCTCAAACACATTAGCTTTGCAGCTTCTGCTGTTCCACTCCCTCTCTGTAGTTGGCCACACCTCTTCACTCCTTAACTGCAGGGCTAAAAGCAACAAGGAACCTTACTCTCACATGCCCCTTTTCTTTGTCTGCTCACATTGAACTTGGGTAACTGGGTTGCTTCTTATAATAAGCAGGAGACATGTTTCCCATACTGGATTTTCCAGCAGTGACCTGGAGAGGCTCCCAGTTGAATGTCCCTGATCAGGAGCAAAAATTACTCACATTAGTATAAGGCAGCTTCCCATGTTCCTGTGTAACAACATTAGTCCATCTAACCCAGTACTGTCTACACTAACCATCAGTGGTTCTTTGGGTTTTCAGACAGGGTCTCTCCCAGCCCTACCTGGAGTGGCTGGGAATTCAACCTGGAACGTGTATGTGAAGCGGATGTTCACCTTTAGGGTTTACTTTACTTTAGGTTTTCTTTTTCATGTGATAATCAAATTGATTATTAGTATCCAGTAAGTATGGAATTTCTAAAGAGACCATGACTCAGTAAATATATTTTCTTATTGCAGACATTCTACAGTGTTTTTATTCCATTTTAAGTGTGGAAATGTGGTACTGTTAAAAGAAAAAGAAAAAAGAAAGATGGTCATATTTGAAGCACAATTATAGCCATGTTTGTTCAGAAGTTACCCTTATGTTAGCCATGGATATCAGGATTGCAATCTTAGAGAAAGAAATCTACTGCACACTATGGCTTTGAGGATTTAAAAGGGCTGCCATATCTAATTAACATTTACGTCAGATATGAAGAGTACACAAAGGGCTTTTACATTTAGCAGTTTGGACTTCAGAGAGATAGAGACCTAAAGTTGTCCAAAAACCCATACAATCAGTCAAAACAATTTAATGTCTTACTCTGACATGCTGCTAGCCACTTGACAAGAGTCTCAGGCCAGGAGCAGACTTAAAGCAATATGAACTGCTCATACTCTCATTGCCATGGGTCTCTCATTGCCATGGGTCTAATTAAACTCTGTGGCTACAATTAGCAGGTTAAGCACTTTTAAGTCCCATTGTTTTCAGTGTGACAGATTTGTGCTCATGTTTACTGAAATCAAAGCAACTTAGAAGTGCCTTTCTAGGGTTAGGCTATACTTCTTCTTTTTAAAAAATGAAATCCATTTAGAAGCAGTAACATGAACAGTCTCACCAAGTATGGCTAACACTGTGTGTAGATATTGGCGCCAGAAGGGTAGGACAAATTAGAAAGGACTGAGATGTGTGCACTATAAAAATGATGTGCAACATGAAAAGCAAGCCAAATAAATTGGAAAGGTCAAATAATCTGGGTACATCTGAAGACAGATTTTGGTTGATAACTAGGAGAAACTACTTAATGGTTAAAAAAAATGTTATGGGATCTTAAAGATGAAAAAAATCTACTGCAGCATACTTTTTCATGGGCTCTAATTCATGAAAGTGAATTTACGAAAGTGAAATGACACAATAAGTCATTCAAAGGCTGACCAGAGGCTTAGGTGCTGCTTGCGTTGCCTTGATGCAGCCTTTCTCAACCTTGGATTCCTGGATATTGTTGGACTACAACTCCCATTATCACTAGGGTCTATTGATAAGAGGGCTCTGGTCTATTGGGGCAGACCCTTCCTGGTATAGAACTCATTTCTTTTATATTGTGGATGTTACCACAGCAGTGCTGTCTAGGGTTGGTGTGGATGACATCAAGGCATTGAGGTGATGGAGGTCTGAGGCTTATATGTGTAGTGGAGGGGAAGCCTGATTCTTTATTTGGTTGATTGTGTTTTTGCTCTGTTTTTAGAGCTGCATGGAGGATGTGTTGATGCTTGGCGGTGTTAGTTTGTTGATACAGTCAGAGGGCATCGAGATCAAGACATGGCATCCAGTTGGGGTTGTCCCAGTATGCTACTGGTCCATGTTCCTGAAGGAGAACTCCATTTGTGCAGTCGATCACGTGCTAGGCTTGCTGTCTGTGCTGATCAGCTGATTGGCACTTATAGCAAGGCTGCTTTGAGCAGGGATCGGCTATACTATGGAGTTTCTGACCAGGAACTCTGTAGTGCAGCAAATGCCAGTGGGGGTTGCTGTCACAGCCTATCAAACAATCTGTGCTGACAGAAAGCCTCCCTTGCCAAAGAATAATCAAGAGCAATTTAAGGCTCTTGATTGTTCCTTGGCAGCTGCATTTCTACCACTTACCATACTTTACATCACGTTTGAAATCAGACGTGTGATGGGTGGGCATGGAAAATGGTGGCATGGGACAAAGAGGGGCCCACGCTGCAGGTTGAGGTGTCCTCATTAGGTAAGGTAATGTAAATGGTAAGGTAAGGTAAATGATGTAGCATCTAGGTAAGGTAAGGTAAATGATGTAGCATCTAGCAAAGAGCACTACTGAACATATGATGTTCCGTATGATCCTTAACTTCTCCAGTTGGCAAGCTGCATTTATAGCATGCTGCTCTTCAAGGGTTATATTTTTGTTTGAGAGTAACCCAGTGAAACTGGCTAAAGCAGAAACAGTAGAAATAAAAATAATAACCCTTACAATCCTCTGTACCCTTTTGGTTACTTTGCAATGTGTCCTGTGGCGTCTGAAAAGAATCTAACTAGAAAAGAGGTGAGTATTAGCTGAAACACATTTGATTTGATGTCCCACCCCACCCCACCCCACCCCCACCCCAGTTATCCCAGAGAGCTTTATTCCAGGCGGGCAGAATACAGAAGTGAGCTTCTCTGCCAAGGCTTTTCTAAAATAGAAAGCACTGTAGAATGAAAAATGAAGGGGTGTTCCATTTTACGCTGCTCAGCAAAGATGATAGAAGTGAAGCTATTAGTAGTTAGGCAACAATTGAAAGCCATGATTCAGAGCCAGAAGAATGCCATCTCGTGCACACAGTTTCCCCTTCATTGTCATCGTATGAGCCTCTACCCTGCCAAAACTCTTTAGCAAACAACAACAAAATGCAAAGAACTTTCCACAGAGCTAACTTCCTCAGACACTTCATGATCTATGATGCTCAAGAGCCTTTTGTGGATTCCTCTTTATCTGCCAAAGTGGGCTGGACTCTGTCTTATGCTCCTACTGTAGTTTTTTTAAAGGATTGTGCTGGAAAAGCTAATCTAGCAAAGTATTGAGATGCAAGAGACTTTTCTAAGGTATTTCATGCTGATAATTAAATCTTCTGTTCTTAAATAGACATACTGCATTATCCCTGCCCTTAGGGCAATTAAAAGTATCAGGACTAAGAAGCTTGACTGATACAAGCTTACTTCTTCTTCTTCTTCTTCTTCTTCTTATTATTATTATTATTATTATTTGCTTAAAATGAGAGCTAAAATGGGAGGACGGGGAGTTCAGCATTTCTCTTTTTCTTAAGGGAGTAATGGACATTTTCCCCACAATGCAAAAGAGCACATATGGGGGGGGGAATTAATCATACAGGTTATGTAGGATGGTGCTGAAAAGTCTCACTATTGCTTTTGGAAAGAATATTCTGGTGATGAATTGATTTTAAGTCCAGTCTAAACCATGCATATATATGTATATTACTTTCTCCAATCCGACAATGGTAGCTTTTGCCTAAACTTTAAAATGTTAAGGAACCATAAGAATGCTAAATGATTAGTCAGCTGAGACCATAGCACTTAAAATGAATTGCCATTATCATAAAAATCCCATAACTAAATTAACATTTCAGATCATTCATTATACAGTAATTGCTAAATAAATGTAAAAGACATTTGCATACTGGTCATTGCTTTGTAAGTAATATGACTTTTCTTCACAGTTTTAGCGTTCAGCTGAATTTCTAGAAAACAATTGCACATATGATTACTTACCAAGATGGTGGTTACAGTTAGGGAGCGATTAGATAGGGAATCAGTAATATTTGCTGGTTTTCCTTTCTGGTTCTCTGTCATGTTAAGTCCACTTGCAGGATCCCAAGTTCCAATCTATAAAACAGCATGTGCACTTATATGAGTTCTTTTCAGGCCACTAGGAAAGAACAGTATATGGTAAAAGTGAAATCTGCTAACACTTATAATTCACCTCTGGTCCAATATCTGCTACCATTTGTGAAAAAGCAGCTTGCTTAAAATATTATTCACTGTGCTTCAAAATGTGTCTCACATAGTAAAAAATGGTGTTCAGAGTACTGAGTGCTTAATTTTCCATCTAAGCATCTATCCTCCAAGAAAAAGTACACATCTGTGGATTGATAGCTCACGGAAAGTATATTTACAATGCAACCTGCTTTCATCTGCTTTAAATTGATCCGTCCTTTTCTCTTCTAATACTATGAAATTTTCATTGTTATATAGCAAATACATGGTGCATTTTACAAGCATAGTTAACGTTTTCAGAGGTCAGTGGAAACATCATGGCCATTTCCCAAATTCAATGAAGTTTTTTTCAGGTAGGAATGCCTATGCCTCTCTATCACGTTACAATGATAGATTGTCCCAAGCATAGATTGATTCCTGGCTGTCACATCTGACCCAGACCAGGAATTAACTAGGTGAAGGTAAAAGTAAAGGGACCCCTGACCATTAGGTCCAGTCGCGGATGACTCTGGGGCTGCGACGCTCATCTCGCTTTACTGGCCGAGGAAGCCACCGTTTTTCCACAGTCAGCTTCCAGGTTATGTGGCCAGCATGACTAAGCCGCTTCTGGCGAACCAGAGCAGTGCACGGAAACACCGTTTACCTTCCTGCTGGAGCAGTACCTATTTATCTACTTGCACTTTGACGTGCTTTCGAACTGCTAGTGTCAGCCTTTAATTTTTACGAGTTTGAAAAGTGGATTAACCTTCTTCAAAAGTACAAATCAAAAGTTAAAACATTTTGAAATCTGACTTCCCCAGAGTTTTCTGACCCAGCTCATCTTTAGAACTCTGCATGGAGCAACAATAATTGTTTGTTGATGCTCTAGGACAGCCTTTGCTAACCTGGAGTGCTCCAGATGTTGGGAATCAAATTCCCATTACCCCTGCCCATTGGCAATGCTGGCTGGAGCTGATCAAAGTTGCTATCCAACAACATCTGGCTAGCACCAGATTGGAGAGGGATGCTCTAGGACTTCTTGTTTGAGGGACAGAGAGCAGCATGTCTTCCTATGAGACATAGTTACTTAAGAGCTGCAGTTCCCAGAGTTTCTTAGTTCATGTTGGCATTGACTGGGCAGCCAAGCTGGCTACAGGAAAGGGAAGAAGCACAAAGACACGGATCCCAGTAAGGGTGGCAGCCATATATGCTGATAAAAAATGTACAGGCCCCAAAAGATTAAATAAGATGTCTTTAATGTAAACAGTTATAAGCCTATCAAGGGATTTACGCCATTGGGATTTTGTGATACAAATTATTTCAGAATTCTGGACATTTTGAGAGTAGTGCTATGTTTCCTGATCTAACACAGGTTTGGCAAATCATTATTCTGAAAACTGTATGGCAAGTTTAACCGTTTTTAAGCAAAGCAGGGCAAGGTCTCAGTAAACAAGAGTACAGTACCTTTGTGGGTTTATGGAAAACAAACTTGCCCATTGCAATTGAAAATGAAAATTCAGCAAGCTTTATAAATCCCCACAAATCAACTTCATTTATAACTAGTTATTCTCTTTTTAATTTGTAACTGGACATGGAAATGCTTAACTTTTCACTTAAGTTAAGCAAGGTGAACAAGTGAGCAGAGCTAGCACACTCAGTCCTGCTATTTATTATACAAAAAATGCTACAAAAAAGAGGGCTACTGTTGGTAATACATAAATGAAATACTAATGGTTTCAGAGTAGTATAATTAAAATACGTTTCCTTTGCTTTACAACTGGGTGTGCTGAATTTTATTTGCTTACTTAGGCCCATAAGGTGTGGGGATTTTTTTGAAAATGGAAATCACTTATTTTAATTAGCTAGTATCCATTAGTATGCTTTATTCGCCTTTTAAAAATGGTGTAAGAAGTATTTTCAGAAGAGCACATACATGTGCTTGGCAGGTGTGCTACTGAGCACATTATCTCCCGATGTTCCAGGAGAGGTGTGAGCAGAGCTCCAGCATATTACGCCATGGATCCTAATTCAACGCTATTGTTAACCAGTAAGGCAGCATAATAATTTTCCAATAAAAGCTATTTCTCCATGAATGAAAGTTTAAGTGTAAGATTAACCTTGGCACCAAATCTGCTGCAGTCAATTTGCTCGGCACAAATGTTTTAATTCTGAAGCTGCTTTAAAAGAACTGAATAGGTTTGATAATATGTGCTCAACTGGAAGCTAGAAAACAAGTCCCTGTAGCCCAAGCATGTGCTGCAATCAAACCCGTGTGCTAGCTCAGAGCTTAATAGCCTCCAACATTTCATAGATGAATAACATTCCTGAACATGGGTGGTGAGACTAGGAAAAGACAATGGCATAAGCAATGGCAGAGTATTGGACAAAGTTAAAGGTAAAAGGACCCTGACCCATTAGGTCCAGTCGTGACCGACTCTGGCCGTTTACCTTCCTACTGGACAAAGGTAGAGTGAACTAAATGCATATATATCACAAAGAAAGAGCAGGAACTAAAAGCAGATAATTCCAGATTACAACAGTATACAGCAGGCTTCTTCAACCTCGGCCCCCCAGTTATTTTGAAACTACAGTTCCCATCATCTCTGACCACTGGTCCTGCTAGCTAGGGATCAAGGGAGTTGTAGGCCAGAAACATCTGGAGGGCCGATGTTGAGGAAGCCTGGTATAGAGGAAAGTTTCATGCTACCTAACATGGAAACATAACATGGCAAATACATAACATGGACATCTATGTACTATATAAAGACCATCTTGTCTGGGGAACTTGCTCCCTGCCCTGCAGGCCTCTTTCACCTTTTCCTTACCATCAGCGGATATGTAGCACAAATCACATTCTTCTACACAACATGGAAAATATAAGCCAATAGCTACCACCAGGAATGAGTACTGATGTAGAAAGTGAAAGATCACAGTCATCCATACAGCATATTATTGTATTAGTGAGAAGACACCAGGCAAAGGCCATCACAATTTCTAAATGAAACATGTACCTTTGTTTTTTAAGATCAAATCCCCATCTCTTCTTGCTTGAAGTGGGTCTTTGTTCAAACACAGACACGCACACACCACAGACACATGTAGTATGGCTTGTTGATTGATTTATGGCATATGCTGCCTTAGGTGCAAAGAGCTATTACAGGGACTCCTCAGAGATTTCAGTGTGCCCAATGGATATTTTTAAAAAATCTTTATGGGTGATATCCAATTTACCTTACATGCCCCTTGATTTCCATGGATCTCCTTTGAGTATCATTTATACTGCTTTTATAACTCTCATTCAAAAGAGGTTCGCCAGGTGACCAGGAGAGCTATTCTTTATGGATAACCGCATTAAAGGCTTCCTTGGGTATGTGAAAAAGGTTACAGAATACTTTGGATCCAAGCCTATATTATAGCGTCAGGCAGCAAACAAACCAAGCAGACCAATAATAACAACATCCTACAAAAAAAAGCATACTCAATTATTAGAATAAATCACATATTAAAGCTATACTTTGCATTTGGGCATCAGTCGTAGCAGTTGTATTACGGTAATCTAAGTTGTACTCAGAGTAGGCCCATTGAAATTAATGAACCTAAATAAAAAAATTCCTTCAGTAGCACCTTAAAGACCAACTAAGTTTTTATTTCGGTATGAGCTTTCGTGTGCATGCACACTTCATCAGATACACTGTTTCAGTGTACTGTTTAAGGTGCTACTGAAGGAATTTTTTTATTTTGTTTCGACTCAGACCAACACGGCTACCTACCTGTAATAAACGCAAGTTAGTCATATCTATTCATTTCAATGGCTCTATTCTGAGTAGAACATTACAACCCCATATAAGTAAATGATTTTGGGCTAAGCCCAATATTCTCTCACACTCAATGTAGCTGGAACCTTGCTTAAATTGATTCTACCACTAAGTATAAATGGACAAGAGTAGTATTTTGATATGATATATCAGTTATAAGTAAACAGAATCTTAAGTACCTTTTCGAGACCTTCCTCCTTCAAGCTAATTACATCTAAGTCAAAATCTGTCCTTAAGCCATTGGTTTTGTTGAAGGTTATTCTGCCAGTGAGGCCTTCCCAGTGAGCCTATGAAAACAGAAAAATAACAATAAATTTCATATATAAGCAGTAAGAGACAGTGAAGGAATGAATAAATAAATTAATGTCTGCCAAAATGGAAATATTAATTATTCATTAAGTTTAAATGATTTTCCTTGTGGTCAGAGTGTTGTTTTTAGCATATTTCCTGGATTCCCAACATTCTTTTGATAATTAAACAAACTTTTCCTTAATCTCTGCATACAATTTCTTAATTGGGAATTCCTTTTCCACACACACACACAAAATTCATCTTGTTAGGTTGATAAAAGGCTGACATTTATTTATTTTTTAAAATTTTTCTCTTTAGAGGGTACAGATTTTTGTTTCACCTTTGCTATTTTGCAAGGTGCAGCCAATATGGTATCTCCCAGAGATCGCTGGACTATAACTCCCATCATCTCTAACCTTCTGGCCCTGCTGGCTAAGGCTGTTGAGAGTTGAGTCCAAGAACACCTGCAGGGCACCATGTTGTCTATCCTGACACTGACAATTCCACATTTTTTGCTAAGAAACCAAGGGCATTTACCTTTACATTATCCAAAGATTTTTTTTTACACAATTAAAATAAAAAAAACTTATTAAGTATAACATGAGAAGAAACTAATAGGTTCATAAAATGTGAATGTCACTAAAGTATAACAAATCCTTTGGTAAAGCAGAGAGCATACTATGGACATATCTGATATAGTGAAAAGGAATTCACAAAATTTGCAATGATAGGAGTGTAGGCCGGCCTAATACAGCACATAGTTCTTATATTTTAAATTGTTATGATCATTTACCCAACAGAACAGAGGATGTTGCCTAGCAAAATCATTCATTTTATTTGTTTATTATTTGGGTCATTGTACCTTTTCCCCGTGTTAGACGTTTCAGTGCATATTCAAAGCCAAAGGGCCTTCAGGTCTGAACATTCACAGAGGGAGGATAGGGGGAGGCAAGACGAGAGACGTACCTCTTTAATGAGATTCATGAAGCGGGTCCCAAAGCGCCATGGTTTGTGCCGATTACACTGCAACGAACTGACAGTCATCTGTGGAAACTGCTGGACAGCCACCGACACCACATGAACGGCATCATACATCAAAGCTGCGTCCGTCTGCAATGAGAGCACAAACACTACTGTGAAAACAGCCCAGCTGAAGGTGTGTGACAGTCAACAGACGAGGGAAAGAGGAAGACACACATTCTCCCACCTCTGTTTAGAGGCAGCAGCAACAACAATGGCTTATTGAACAAAAGCTGCATAAACACCATACATGGAGAGCACCTTTAAAACACAAACCCCCCTCCCTGGAAAAAAGAACACTGGGAACTATAGTTTGTCAAGAGCGTTGGCAATTGATAGCTCTGTGAGGGGCAACTTACAACACACATACCGTTGTCTGTTACTGTGTAAAAGAACAGTTTTTTAAAAAATGCTCAGGACAGAAATGTGACAATGCGTCATTCAACTACTTTCATCACCCAAAGCTGACATAAGCAATTTCCCCTCTAAATTACAACACAAAGTATTCATATTTATTTCAGCCTACCACTGCCCAAATAAAAGAGTGTGCATATATAAAGTCCCAAGTTAGTATAGTAGAGTAACCATTTCTGCTGCACACACCTTACTATAATGTAATAAGGCATGCATTTTTCTACAGCATATCTGACAGCGTAATACAGTACTGTATGCCCATTGCCTCATGCTAGAAAAGCTCAAAATGGTGATCCAGTCAGCCCTACCCACCAGAAGCAATACATGTACATAAAAATTAGGAGTGTGCACAAGACCACAAGGAACCATTCCTGCCTACTTTCAGGCATCTTCTGAAAACTGTCCTGTATAGGCAGACCTTCACAATAATGAACTAGTATCTATGGAAGTTTTAAATTATTGCTTCCTCCTTTAGAGTTTTGTGGGCAATGGTTGGAAAACTGCAGACATGAGAGATGTGTCACTGGACAAGAAGGCTGCCAATGTAAACAAGTGAGTAGAGGGGATTTTGTGCTAGGCAACTTTAAAGTTGATTGGGGGGGGTGTTGTTGTTTAGTCATTTAATCGTGTCTGACTCTTCGTGACCCCATGGACCAGAGCATGCCAGGCACTTCTGTCTTCCACTGCCTCCCGCAGTTTGGTCAAACTCATGTTCATAGCTTCAAGAACACTGTCCAACCATCTCATCCTCTTTCATTCCCTTCTCCTAGTGCCCTCAATCTTTCCTAACATCAGGGTCTTTTCCAGGGAGTCTTCTCATGAGGTGACCAAAGTATTGGAGCCTCAGCTTCAGGATCTGTCCTTCCAGTGAGCACTCAGGGTTGATTTCCTTAAGAATGGATAGGTTTGATCTTCTTGCAGTCCATGGGACTCTCAAGAGTCTCCTCCAGCACCATAATTCAAAACCATCAATTCTTTGGCGATCAGCCTTCTTTATGGTCCAGCTCTCACTTCCATACATCACTACTGGGAAAACCATAGCTTTAACTATATGGACCTTTGTCAGCAAGGTGATGTCTCTGCTTTTTAAGATGCTGTCTAGGTTTGTCATTGCTTTTCTCCCAGGTGTCTTTTAATTTCGTGACTGCTGTCACCATCTGCAGTGATAATGGAACCCAAGAAAGTAAAATTTCTCACTGCCTCCATTTCTTCCCCTTCTATTTGCCAGGAGGTGATGGGACCAGTGGCCATGATCTTGGTTTTTTTGATGTTGAGCTTCAGACCATATTTTGCACTTTCTTCTTTCACCCTCATTAAAAGGTTCTTTAATTCCTCCTCACTTTCTGCCATCAAGGTTGTGTCATCAGCATATCTGAGGTTGTTGATATTTCTTCCAGCAATCTTAATTCCAGTTTGGGATTCAAGCTGGGATTGAGGGGTAGTAAGAACTAAAGAGGTTTCATTTTCAGGATAAATGTCCCCCCATCCCCTCCCGATTACAAGCTTATGACTAGTAATCATGAAGTGTTTCCTCCCCAACTCTCTGCCCCCATCAGTCCACTCTAAAGTTATGTCATTATGGAAATCTTAAAGCAATTATTTCTGCTTTCAGCAGATGCTTGTCTGCAGCATTTTAAAGAAACATGTCTAAAGAATCCCAGCTAAAGATTCAAGCTGTCTTGCTGTGCCTCTGACAAGCCCAAAATAGCTCCAGAGCGCCTCAGTTCACCTCGGGAGTCATCCAAATCCAATGTGTATCCCTAATAAACAAAAATCCACCTGCACAAATTGTTTGTGAATACTCCAGGGTATACACAGTAAACAGAATGAACTATGCTCATAAGAAACCTTTTACTTCACAAATGACAGGAAGCCTCTATCCATAAGTTGTTTTAATCTGTTTTTAATAATGTTTTAATTGTTGTAACCTGCCCTGGGACCTTAGGGTGAAGGGCAGGAAATAAATAAATAAATAAATGGTAGGGTTGGGTTAATATTCCCCCTCTCTCTATATATACATAGGTATATATGTTGAAGTGTTTAATGGATTTCTGAGTTTGGGTGTGGGAGAAGAAGAACTATTTTTTCCCTAAAGGACACAACCCATATGGGATTCACTCCCACAAGATGTAGTGGTGGCCACCAACTTGGAGGGCTTCAAAAGAAAGATTGTACAAATTAAAGCTACTATTGATGGAGACTGTATGCCTCTGAATACCAGTTTCAGGAAAATCCTGTTGTACTGCTGTTGTACACAGGTCCTGTTTGTGAGCTTCTATTAGACCAGCCTGGCCGGCAAGGCACTGCCCATCTAGCAGGGCCTCTGATTGGCCTATTTGAAGCTGGTATTTTGGAGGGGGATCCCCACTCCTTGATTCTGCTGGTGGGGTAGTTTCCCTAATGGCTTGCAAAACATATGGGCCCTAGCTGCTGGGGGGATGGCGAACAGAGGTGAAGTCCGCAACCACCGCCCACCAGAGAAGATGTAAGCGACCATTGTGAGCTTCCAATAGGCATCTGAGAACAGAATGCTGGATAAGATAAGGTCTTGTCCTGATCTTGTGTTCTTATAAGAAGGCAGCTTTGCAGACTAGGTGAGAAGATATGAACTCCAAACCAGTTGTTCAGAAAACGGGCTTGTTGTGCCGCCTCATGGACAAAATTAGTGAGCTGTGAAATAAGTTCATTAACAATCCGGAGCCTAGTGATGGCTGCATTTGTCATAATGTAACACAATACACAGAATGAATGTCTATAGTTCCTTTCATGCAAATGAATCCCAAACTCAACTTACAATAAAACAAAACATAAAAATGCAAAAGTGCTCTCTATTGTTATAGACCGTAGGTTGATGCTAAAGAAAGAATTTAAGTTTGGATGTAAATGAGCTTCCTGCAGTGGCATTTCAAAACCAAAAAGGTGATAAATCTCAGGTTTGAGATAGCTTGTAGAACAGCATCACGTAGTTTCTAAGGCATCTAGTGCTGTGCTCAGGTTTTAACTTCAGTCAAAACATCAGAGTTCCCAAATTGTTCTCTGACTTATAACTCAAAGTGCTTTTAAGGCTAATTTGATACCTTTGTGGGAGCCTATACATCTCCTGAAACCTAGCATGACATGTTGAAGCTGTTTCGTAGAAGTTAAGATTCTGGCAGCAGCATTTCATGGAAGTTAAAGCCTAGGCAGCACTCTTTCCTCAGAGAAGCCATAAAACAAAAAGCAGAGCATACCTGTCTGACAGAAAGGCACAAAAAGGAATGTTCCAGGACCATCCCATAAATTTATATCATCACCTGATTTCTAACTACTTTCCTAAGCTGTATGTTCTAACAATTACAGGTAGCCAATAGAAACCAATATTCAAGGATATGTACAGTATGAGCTAAAATAAAATTTTGTCTAAATTATGGGCAAGAAAATCTGAGTTCTAAAACTGGTATAGATGATGCAAATCAAACCACTGTGCTTTTAATCTATTATTATTATTATTATTATTATTATTATTATTATTATTATTTAGGCTTGTTAGTCATGGGAAAGAACAATGAAGTACACTGAAATATTGAGCAGAAATATTATTCATGCACACCCTCCCATGACTTCACTTTTTAAATCTTCTTAACCATAAGGACTACAAAATTGATTCTTACAATTAATGTAAGATTCCCATAATTTTGTGGCTAATACTACATTCCATATCCAAGTAAAATCGAAGAATGCTCACATTCCTACTAATTGTCTGAAGGAAGAGCTATAGCAAAGCTACTACCTAACGTTCATTTCATTCTCGTGATCATACCAGAAGTCATCACACAGTCCTTGACTCCTCTTGATTCCAAAAGATTTGACTCAATTTTTTGTTCTAAATAGCCTACAATTAATAAATAACTATTTGAGATATTAAGGAAAACAAAGAATTGCACCTTTTTGGTGAACGATAAAGGCCAGAAATAAAGGAAATTATGCAAAATGAAAGTACTGGAACTGTAACACTTGCACAAGAAGTCTCCAGAAACCCAGAGTATTGGCAAGTTCTCATCACATCTTTCAACTGTTTAATGAAGAAGAAACAAAAGAAACAACAATATTCAGCACAACTCATATGTTTATTATTCTGAAACAGAAATAAAACAGCACCAACCAAAGTCAAACTGCAATAAACCTAAAGTCCAATTCACAAATTCAACTAAATATTGTACCTGTTTTCAAACAAAGCTAATAAAATTAGCCATGGAAATGAATTTAGTAAGGAAGAGGTTTTTGTGGTTTGTGCTTCTTTGTTTGTTTCTTTGTTTTGTAGATACTGGGTTAAATGTAGAACATGGATTGGTATCCCATTCAAATTGTTTAAAAGCAAAAAGACTGATGTATGAGTTATGGTAGAGAAACTGAGGTGCTGCCATGTTTGATAGGCTCCCAGGCAAGATGACTTCCATTCCTTCCTCCTTCTGCTGCTCAGCTCCTCTTTCTTTCTTTCTTTATTATTATATTATTATTTCCCTTTTTTAAAAAATATTGATAGTAGTGCTCTTTTTCCTTCTTCCCTGACTGGCTAGAGAAGTGTACAAGGCTGGAGCACAGTGTGCATTGTAGAGTTCATCAGCTGACCCCATCCCCTAGGCCCTAGCCACTTGCACTTTAATTTAAGTGGGTGTTACTGTTCTCTGGGGGCTGGTGAGATTACCTTAAGAAGCAAGGAGTTGGCAGGGGGCACTGCACAGGTCAATAAATGCAGGCTTTGAGAAGCTGGCATCAGTGGATCAAGTTCATCGACTTTGTGGAATCAATTAAACGATATAGTTTTAACTGGATTTTGAACAAATGTGGAATTAATTGTTGCTTTTTTGAATTTTATTGTGTTATTATCTTCCTTAATGGGTCATGCAAACTGCTATTCCGAACAGTTTGGGGATGAATTTATGGAACCAAGGGGACGGTGGGCTGAAAAGGTTTGGGAATCACTGGTCTAGCCCAATCATTTCTGGGGCCCTCATTGGTTCTCTCCCCTCTTAAAAAAGTGACATCTGATTATATTACTTTGCTGCCATGCTCACCAGAAAAGAGCTGGTTTCAAAAACAGACCCTGTGTTTTAAAGCCTCATCCAGGCATTATTACTTTTCCCCATTATCTAAATAACTCTGTAGTTGATTCCTTGCATTTCCAGAGATGTGAAGTGTCAATGCTGTTCAAAAATGCTGGAAATGGAAACTGGGTTTGGAGATTTCTATAGAAAATATCCAAAAATCTGTGCATGACATTAATTTAGGATGAACACTTCTTTCAAGCTAAAATCTTTTCTTCTTTTAATACTTCAAAAGAAATGCTATTCATCAGAGAGAAAATCCTACTTTAGCTCTCACCATCACAAATCCCAGATTCTTTCAAACCGTAATCTATAAATTCTGTGTTACTGAATTATCAATATAGAAGAACAGCCCATTGTTCATGCAAGAGATGATTAAGAAATAGCTGGAATGCAGGTTCAAAAAACCCCTATCAGTTTTCAATTAAAATGTGAATAGGCAAATGTGATTATTTTAGTTAATTAATAATTTCATTAATCAAACTCTCCTGAGACGCATGGTCATGAGTATAAAGGATGGTCCCATGGCCTATTTAAAGTCATCGGGGTAATAATTTTACAAAGCTTGTGGTTAAACTCTTCTGTCAATGGGACAGATGACTTCAATGATTTAGGCTCTCCTTAGCATTTATGTGTATTAATCCAATATTGATTCCCAAGAATCAAGCCATTCTGGTACTGATAATCTGCACAACAAAGCAGATTATTCATCCGTGCACATAAAGATTTTGAATGGTTTGGGATTTCATAGATTTTGGCTGTCTTGGCAGTGAAGCCAAAACTTGTGTTTTGTGCCATTCTATGCAGTTTGGAAGAAAACTCGCTCTCCAGTGGACCTTATTCCAGGTGTACATAAATAGGTTTGAAACCAGATATTCCAGAGCAAAAGGGGAAGAATTACATTGTCTTAACACTATCTGCAGAAGCATTCTGAGGGCCTCCATCACAAAGCACCAGAACAGCACTCTGAATCTTCCATCCCTGCATGAAGCAGGAGAGAGGGTGGGGGTGTTTCCCGTATTTGTGTTGCACCCTCAGATACTCAGCACAACTGAAAGGGGTGAATCACCTTCTCCTGATTCCAAGTTCAAGAAGTAAGTGAGGAGCAGATCAACTAAACATCTCCCTCCACATTTAAAGCAGGAGTGGGAAATAGGGTGCCTTCCTCATACGGTTGAACCACAACTCCCATCAGACCCAGCCCGTACAGCCACTTGTCAGGGTTTAAAGGAGCATCTTGAGGATGGTGGCTTCATGTATAAATAATCCCTAGAAAGCATGGTTGTATCTTCTTACTGTGAGATAAATATATAAAAACTGTGGCCTTGCTGGAAACTAAAAATGCTGATATAACAAAAAGATTGCGATTCTTTTCATTGGTAGTTGGAAAATAAAGCAATTTGGGATATATATCATCTAGAGTAGGGGAATTCAGAGAAACATCAGCTGAAGAGGATGAGAGGAGCTCCCAGCCTCTGTCCGGTGACCTGGGTGACTTGGCAGAAGGTGCTGAAAGTGATAAATATCCCCAAATTAAGCAAAGGCAAAGCCTATTCATTATTATGGTATTTTTATTGCAAGGGACAGAGAGAGGGACACTTGGGAGATTTTCTGCCTCACATACCAAGATAACTTGATATACTCAAACTTGGGGAGAGGGGAAATAATTTGCTCCTATGCCTAAAAGCAGCAGAATATATTGTGCAAAATCTAAATTTACAGAGATAAATCTATAAATAGGTTAACATATACTGATTGGCATGAACACTCCATTTATTTATTCTGCATTCATTTAAGACTAGTTCTATCTAGCACTATAGTCTTTCTATAGTACTATTTGTTGTAGTAATAATAATAATAATAATAATAATAATAATAATAATAATATTTATACCTTGCCCATCGATTAAAGAATAAAAGCCTCTCTAAACAGGGCTTCCTTCAGATGTCTTCTAAAAATCTGGTAGCTGTTTTTCTCTTTGACATCTGATGGGAGGGCGTTCCACAGGGTGGGCGCCACTACCAAGAAGGCCCTCTGCCTGGTCCCCTTGTTGTTGTTGTTGTTGTTGTCGTTTAGTCGTTTAGTCGTGTCCGACTTCATGACCCCATGCACCAGAGCACTATGGTACTATTTATAGTAGTACTATCTAATACTATAGTTTGAGCCCCAATAGTGTGGCCTGAAAATTAGTCAAGGGCACTTATAATCAGGAAATAATTTGGCTTGTTTCAATGTCAATAAAGGGCAACAACAGCATCGATGAGAATTCTTTTCTGCTTCAGATTAAAATCCAAGTTCAAGAACAGTTTAATTATCTAACACTGCAGTGATTCAGTCTCATCACAAGTAGACACCATTTTTTTTTTAAAAAAAAAACCCTCAAAAAGTACCAAAAACGTAATAAACCATGATTCCAATACAGTATGTTACGGCACTGAGGAAGAGGAAATGGCTGTGTGAATCCACTTCTGTATTCTTTGATAAGAACCATTTGCATTAGTATCCTCAAGAATATGAATGAAGCATTTTAATCATAACTTAACTGACAGGTTGACAGTTTAGCAGGAAATGATGTGTTAAAGAATGAAGTAGGAATGTATGGAAGCAGCAAACTTGGAACAAAGTACGTAAGGAAAGAAGCAGCTTTAAAGATTAAAGCTAAACACTGCCGAGTGGAAAAGGCATAGTTAACACAAGGTTGGTTTTGGTGGGGAATATGCCCTATATCACATACTAGCAGCTTACATAAGGTATCCTTTCACCACCCAATTTTTGGTGATTTCCCATTCCCAACTGGAAATAATCCGTTATTAATAATACAGCAGGAAGATTATTAATAACTAACAGTGCCGGATTAACGCCCTCCCCTCAAATATAGCAAGGTTTCTTTAGCCCAAAGGCTTAATGGAAGAGCCAGGTTTTGACCTGATGCCTGCAAGGAATCCAGTGTTGGGACCTGACAGATTCTTTGTGGAAGACATTCCAGAGAGTTAGCTACTCTCTGCAAATTATGCTTCTCTTTCCCACTGGCCCAGGGTTGCCAGAGGGATTGACAGGCAGAGTAAGTTGTGAAAAAATGTAGTTTCTTTTAATTGTTCATGCCTCCTTTACTGAGCTCCTTTACTGAGCAATTCACGGAAGGCTAAAAGCTGACACCATTCATCTAATTGCTCCATCCCGCTTTTGCTCCATTAATTTGCTCCATTAATTTTCTCCCTACCCTACTGGCCGTACTGTGACGAAAGGGGGACAGAAACAAATATCATGAACCGACTGTTAAACATGTGAGGGAGAGCTGATCATGACAATCAAGTGAGGGGACGAGCCTAGCTCAGGCTTCCTCAACCTCGGCCCTCCAGATGTTTTTGGCCTACAACTCCCATAATCCCTAGCTAGCAGGACCAGTGGTCAGGGATGATGGGAATTGTAGAATCAAAACATCTGGAGGGCAGAGGTTGAGTAAGCCTGGGATAAACCATAGATAAAATTAACAAATAGAGGAGATGCTGTTCTGCATGTATATGATCCCCTTGTGATATAGAACCCTGATCACTCAGGGGACCACCGTGATGGTGACACAACATTGGTGATTGGGGTCAGTGAGCATGGCAGGACTCCACCACTTACAAGATTGTCAATTATGTGAGGGAGAATACCTGAATTGGGCTACATACAGGGGTGCCTTGGTTTACAAACATAATCCATTCCAGAGGTCTGTTTGTAAGCCAAAACAGGTTGTAACCCAAGGTGCGCTTTCACCAATGGGGCCTCCAAAAAAACTTTGTTCGTAATCCAAAAAAAGGGTTGTAATCCAAAAAAAGTTTGCAATCCGGGACAGGTTTGAACGTGTTTGTAGTCCAAAACATATGCAAACCAGACTGTTTGCAAACCAAAGTACCACTGGACATTCTTTGTTTCGGTCCAAAGACCCACAAAAACATTTTCAAAAGCACAATAAAACAGAAATACAGGGAAAGGATTCCAAGGCAGTCACTATGTTTTATCCAGAGCCCATTATGTAGAGTGGCACATCAGGGCACTTGGCCTGGAGAATAGGGCTATTCTCTAGGTATCAGAGGTCAACTGATATAGGCCAACCTAAAGCAGCAGTGAGAGCCTGTGTCTCTCCAGTTGTGGTTGCACTCCAACCTCCATCAACCCCAATCAGCATGACCAGTGATCTGGATGGTGGGAACTGCACTCAAGCAACATCTAAAGCCCCAAAACTTCTCCAGCCCTGCTGTAAAGTACAGTTCTAGTCCTGCCTCCGGTGGTGTCATAACAATATTGCACTTGTCCAGAACCAATAACAAAGGGGGTTTCCTCACACTTTAGAAGTAAACAATTTCCAAAACAAGGGTATTCCTGACTGTAGCTCTCAGGACACTAACCTCAAGACTCTTATTTCTATGCAAATGTCTGCTAGTAGTGGTTTCCAAGGTAACTGTGGGGAAAAAAACAGTAAGAAAATTTTCCCACAGAGAACAGAAGAAAATAGACCACCAATTATTTTTTAAGTGATTGATAGTCTAATTTCTCTAAACCTCTAAGCAGGGGGAAAGTGCATTTTAGGTACAAAATAATTTGGATTTTAACACTTAAATTCCACCAGTTGCGAATGACTACAACTGACCTAATGAAATAGAAAATGGTAACGTATTTTGGTCTGCTTTCTCACCATTCAGTATTTCTAGGTTGCCTGAAATGGAATCACCCCATTCCAGCTAGCTATTTTGCCCACATCATTGAGACAGCCAGCCAGTTCAGAACATCTCATTCTGATACTTTTCTCACCTTAAGACCTTTTGCAACACTGCATATCAGTCACAATTTAAAAATAAAATATTAAGTTGACCTACTTGTAAGTTTCTGAGCCCAATTCAAAGTGCCAGTTTTGACTTACAAAGCCATAAATGACTTGGCCCTAAATATTTGGAGATACACCAAACCCTATACAACCTGCCTAGGCTTTAAGGTCAGCAGGAGAGGGCCTTTTTCTCATCCCCACACCAGGTAAAGTACAATGTGGCCTTCTCAGTGGTAGCATCCCATCTCTGGCAATTAAGTTGCTTTCCTTTCAGCACTGGCTGAAATCGGTACCCAGACATTGGGAGAGGGGTGATGTAATGAAGCTAGCTGCTTTGGGATTTATCACCCACTGTCTCATTATGAGTGCTTAGTCATTTTTACCTCCTTCATCTTGAGCTCCAGCTCCTTTCCAATTTACTCCTCATTTTGGAGCAGGCTGCATTGCTGTTTTTTTCACTTCATTAAACCTTAAATTAAGTTTGCTGTTATTGATAGTAATTTTTGTATCTTTATTTTTAGATCCTACTATGATTTATGAGGAAATTTTTCTTTTTTTTAAAAAAAAATAATTTTTATTGATTTTCTTTTCTCATAACAAATATTCAATATCATCACTTAGCATTCATTTTCAAATTTCCCCCCCTCCCTGTTGACTTCCCCCAACTACCATTTCTGGTTTGTTACACCGAATGTTGTCTTTGACCATGGAGTTTTCTTGGCAGGGATACTGGAGTGGCTTGCCAGTTCCTTCTCCAGGTGGATCACGTTTAGTCAAAACTCTCCACTATGACCTGTCCATCTTGGGTGGCCCTGCATGGCATAGCTCATAGCTTCTCTGAGTTATTCAAGCCCCTTCGCCACAACAAGGCATTGATCCATGAAGGGGGAGGCAGTGAGAGATTTTATTTTCTTGTGTTCTTTTATTTAAAATGCATCTCTGGGTTATTTGTGGGGCATAGGACTTCGTTCATATTTTTTTTTCAAAATATAGTCCAGCCCCCCACAAGGTCTGAGGGACAGTGGACCGGCCCCCTCCTGAAAAAGTTTGGTGACCCCTGTTCTAAAGTATTAGCAAAAAAAGCACAATTCTAAATGTTATGATGGTACCCTCCTTGCCCCAAAAACAAATAACAAGTGAGTTTCCAATTGTCTTTTTCACAGCCACAGACTGCTTCTGTTTACATAATCACTTAAAGTAGGAATTGGGAACTTGAAGGGCAGAGAAAAATTTGACAACACACAGCAGTTATTACAGGTGGGCCACCCACGTTTCAAGGGTCCTTGCTATTAAAGCTGTCTGTTATTTACCTTGAAAGGTGTCCTGTTTGTTCCGAAAACAGTATCAAGCTGACATTAAAATTATAGGATATGAACTAAGGGGATCGATCTGTCAAAGAAAGGCTGATGCATATAAAGTCACTATGAAATCTATTTATAAATGTTGGCATTGTCTTGGCTCTGACAGTTAATACTGCTGTTCAGAAAATAATATTTTAGAGTCAAATCCTGATGCTGTTTGTAGCAGCTTGGGTAGTTTCCCTGCAGAATAGAACTGCTGCAGTTGCTACCCTTTCACGTTTTATTTATGCATCACATCTGTACGCTATTTAGTCACGAAGCAGTCATTTTTTTCATGCTGTTATATACAATCTGTTACTTCCTGTCTGCAGCTCAAAGCTTTTAAAAGTGTGCCTGCTGTATCCAATGTTGGCTATCTGATAAAGCAGCAACAGTTAACTCTAGTATCGAGATATTGCAGTCTTCTTTAATTGGTAGGAGGAATTGCCCACCCTTCAGTTGCCCTGACTCGTCCCTTTATCACATCCACTGAAACACTCTTGTTCAGCAACAATGGTGTTAACGTGTCTACTGAAGTACTGTAGTATACCCAGCGCTGTACTACACAACTGCTAGTGTAAAACAAAGTGACACAGCTCTGCTAGCCCAATACAGTGGTGCCTCGGTTTATGAACACAATTGGTTCCGGAAGTCTGTTCATAAACTGAAGCGTTCATAAACTGAAGCGAACTTTCCCCTTGAAAGTAATGGAAAGTGGATTAATCTGTTCCAGACGGTCCGCAGAGTACTTAAACTGAAGCGTTCATAAACTGAAGCGAACTTTCCCATTGAAAGTAATGGAAAGTGGATTAATCCGTTCCAGACGGGTCTGCGGAGTACTCAACCTGAAGCGTACTTAACCCGAAGCATGGGTGTAATTGGTTCCAGAAGTCTGTTCATAAACTGAAGCGTTCGTAAACTGAAGTGAACTTTCCCATTGAAAGTAATGGAAAGTGAATTAATCTGTTCCACATGGGTCTGCGGCGTTCGCAAACCGAAAATTCGTAAACCGAGGTGTTCGAAAACCGAGGTTCCACTGTAGTCTGATTTTAGAAGGGTTGTGGGAGGGTTCTTGTGCCTCTATCATGAAGTCTGTTAAAGCAAGAAAATGTTTCTGGATAGCTGTGTCCTACAGAGCAGCACTAACCAGCACCAGCACTACCCCAGCTGAAAAGAGTACTAAAAACTCATGGAGAGAGAGAGAGAAAATCTGAAATTATTTGTTCCATTCAGGGTCGTCTCATATGTTTTGGTAGTGCGTAAGAGTGGTTTTCAAATTAACTTCAGCACAGATATCTGAATGGAAATGAAAAGTGTAAAAATGACCATTACTCTCCTAATGGTGTGTAGATTTTTCTGCTGCACCATGCTTCAAAATCTAATTTCTAATTAAACAACAACGAAACAAGAGTGCAACCAGGAAGAAAGCATCAGGAATAACATATTTCTTTTGCTTCTGAAACACACTCCCATTTAATAGCAATTAGGAAGAGTTGTGTGAAATTAAAAATAAAACCAGCTGAAAGAAACTAGTCGCCCTGCACCTCAATCAGGTAATAAAGTATATAGCCCCTGATATAATTTCTCTCAATTCTCACTGCCTCAATCCATCCCACATCCCAGTTTGCTGAGTGAGATTTAATAAATCTCCTGGTCTGGGATTAAATTTTACTGTTTTATGAACTGTTAAATTGCATTGTATGCTTATTAAAGCTGGTGTTCTCTAACTTCTTGACACATTCAAAACTCCACCCTGGGGTACAATTAAATGAGCACAGATATTTTATTTTCACCACTGCAGTCCATCTCAACTGGGACCAAAGCATGAGCATCAGCAAGTCATTGAACATTAATATTTTTTTTTAATGCACACTTAATTTTCTGAATATGACTGAAGTGGCAAATATAACTATTTTTAAAGTGGGGTGATTTATCACTTTAATATTAATTTTCAGCTCATAGGGTGTGCTTTTAAAAATCACCCAACCCATTTGGATGCTCAAGGCAATATCATGTAGCAGGATTCTGATAAAGGCACTACTGAAATCTACAGATTTGAGGAAAGTGAATTTGGAAATATTGATAGAAGAACTGAGAAAAATTATGCTAAGTATTTTAAGCCACATTTATTTCAGTCAGTGGGACAGTAAAATGTATGCTTAAATTTCCACCTTAAAATCAAGGCTGCTTAGCTTTGGAAGGAAAAATTAGAATTTTTACAAAAATGTAAGTGCATAATGAGATTATAATCTGGGGAAATTATAGCCGCCTTGCTCAACCTGAGGCTTTGATATCCTATAAAATAAATGCTCAGTAGGGCATGCTCAGTAGGGCATGGAAGGACAGATCCTGAAGCTGAGGCACCAATACTTTGGCCACCTCATGAGAAGAGAAGACTCCCTGGAAAAGACCCTGGTGTTGGGAAATATGGAGGGCACAAGGAGAAGGGGACGACAGAGGACAAGATGGTTGGACAGTGTTCTCAAAGCCACCAACATGAGTCTGACCAAACTGCGGGAGGCAGTGGAAGACAGGAGTGCCTGGCATGCTCTGGTCCATGGGGTCACGAAGAGTCGGACATGACTAAACGACTAAACAACAACAAGGGCATGCTCCAACATATCATCACTGAGCACAACACAGATATCTCCATAACTGGAATAGCATACCAGGCAGTCTATAACAGACTCTGAAGTTATAACAGAGGACACTGGGTTATTGTCAGTGTGGATATTCAAATGGGAGTAAAAAACACAGTGATCATTACTCCCCTCAGGATAGATAGATTTATCTTATGCACTATGCTTGAATAAATTTAGGATCACTATAGCATCTGGTGAAATAGCTTGTCATCTATAAATTTTTTTGCAGCAACAAACAATTCTGCATTGCTCATTTACCTTATAATAAAGGCCATTCAAGTCAGAGTGATTCCAAGTAAACATGAATACAGTTGTACCTTGGTTTTCGAACAGCTGAGTTCTCGAACGTTTTGGCTCCTGAACCCAGAAGTGACTGTTCCGGTTTGCGAACTATTTTTGGAAGCCGAATATCTGACTGGGCTTCCATGGCCTCCGATTGGATTCAGGAGCTTCCTGCAGCCAATCCAAAGCCGAGCTTTGGTTTCCGAACATTTAGGAAGTCGGACAAACTTCCGGAACAGATTCTGTTCAACTTCCAAGTTACGACTGTAGTTGCATGTCTCAAAGGTGGTACTGGACTCCATTTTTTCACCATACAGCTACACTTCACCCTTCTAGATAAGGTAACAACTTCTTAAAACCAGCAATAGGCGATTTTCCCTTGGCTCATTTCATTTCATTGTGTGTGTTTTTATCTGTTCTTTCCTTATCTGTTGAAAAGAAAGAAAAACCCTCTAAACTATTTGGGCCTCCTCAATAGATCACAAACATGCAACCTGCTTTCCCTCAGTTCCCACACATCGCATGGATCTGCCTACCCCATCCCTTCTCCAGAACATATCTGAAAGCATGGCAGTATAGGCAGCAACAATGCCTTCCTCTCCCTCTCTGTCTGATGGCCCTTGTCTGCCTCCCTGGCTCAGGAGTTCTGAAGGACCAGCATTGTCAGGACACCTACTGAAGACTTTTTTTATTTCAGAAGCTTTTCCCTGAGGTGCTTTTCCCTTGCGGAAAAGCTTTCCCCTGTTGCTGTAGCATTCTAACTGTCAGGAAAATGGAAGCATAATTCTCCAGGGTGAGAACAGGGAAGAAAAGAAGAGCCTTACAGATCTTGCTGCTGCTATCACTGCTCCACTGCCTGTTTGGTACATTTGCATAGTGGCAAACCAGATACCACAGGGGCAGGATTCAATTAATGAGTCACATCTGAAGAAGCTCTGGGCATGGACTTCTGCTTGCACAGTGGAGCTTTCCCCATTCTCTCTGCCTCCCTCTCCCTTCTGCAATTGGTTCTGGAGTAGTTAGGAGCCCAGAGCAGCACACAGGAGATGAGAGGGGTGATCATTCCACCTGTCAAACCAAAATGCTTGCCCTGATGAAATGATTGTCTTAGAACAATATTGAATTCCTTCCATGGGAAGCCCACTAGCAGTACCTGTGTGCAACAGTTGCAGAGAAGCAAACAGCAGCTTCTAGGCTGGCAGCAGTGGTGATTAGCAAACACCGATATGAGCCAAAACAAGTCCAGGCACAAATTTGGGCTCACCCTGTGTTGAAATCTTGAGATTCGGGAGTCCTTCACTACTGTGTACAGACTAGCTTCAAGCCATTGTGAGAAGAAGCCTAGTATGCTAACTGCTGTTCATGCTTGGACAGCTCATTTGGAGCATGGTACTGATAATGTCAAGGCTACAGGTTCGAACCCCATATGGGATGGCTGCATATTCCTGCACTGCAGGGGGTTGGTCTAAATGATCCTCGGTGTCCCTTCCAACTCCACAATTCTATGTGAACCGAAAGAACTCTACACATTTAATTTTAGCATACCAGTCCAAGAAATGTGATGTGCTAAAAATCAATGCACACACAGAGTTCTCTGCATAACATAGCATCATTATGACTGTTTCTGCAAGTGACATTGGTGGTTAGACATCAACACAAGCAGTGATTGACATGTCGTGATGACCCTTTACTCTTAAGAAACCCCAACAGCCCAACAGTTTAGATAAATAATGATTCTGCCAGAGACTCAAGTTACATTACTTTCAAGCTAGCACAATCTTTCTTTTCATATTAAAGAAGGGAATAGTTTCGATCACATTATATGTTTTATATTCTCACCATACAGTATATATATATATATATATATATATATATATATATATATATATATATATTCACTATATATCTCACTCAATATCGTGAGTTAAATAATCTCACATAAACCCATTGATTTCAAATGGAACACTTTGTTTGACTAGAGCAAATCATCTTCAAAGTGTGTTTATAGGATCAGGTCCAGAGCTCATACACCAATATTCTATGTAAGAGAAAGGGAGGCTGAATGATAATGTTCTTTGGTTACCTTGGAAACAAGATGCACTATTAACACTGAAAGCATTCTTCCCAATCTAACCAGTCAGTTTTTAAAATAATGGTACACACTGCAATACTGAGTAGTAAAGAATAATGTTTTTGGAGTATTTTAGACTTCAATTTCACAACCTTTTATAGAATCTGTAATATAGTCACTAAACAGAAAAAGAGGCATGTCCAATGATCATCCAATAAAAGCAGAGTGGACAACTTCCTTTTTAACAGCAGGCAGAGTAGTAGGGTGGCAGTTTTCCCTTGACCCTCATGATAGCTGAGTCACTGCTGCATAATGGGAAGTAGATGGAGATAGGCAGAGACGTAGGCATAGGGCAAGCATACTGACAAGAACACCATATTGGCTCCGCCAGTGCATTTGCACCACACTGACCTCCTGCCACCTTGCTCTTACTCCTCCAAGTAAGAAGCAGTGGTTTAGCTGCAGGGATATTGGGTGAGCACCGCTGCTCCACCATGCCACCTACTATTGCCTTTTTCTGTTAAAGGTTGTCTTCTCTCAGTGCATGGAGATAGAACAGCTTACAAAGACCCCAGGATAAATACTATCCTGCTCCAATTTTCACCATGGATACCTCAAATTAGAGTTACCAATCCTATGCAGGTCTACTCAGAAATAAACCCTGCCATTGGAATTATTATTCTGATAGGAAATGCTCGGCGGGGAGGATACCAAAAAATGAGGGTTCAAGGATGGTCAGTTGCAGGGTAGTGTGAAATGTGCCTATTTTCACTTGAGGAATGTTGGCGGTTATGACATCACAGAAGCCAAGCCCCAAATGCACATAGAAACTCAATGTCCCAGTTTTGGAAGATCCTTGTTTTGTTATTTAGAGCTTATACATGGTTGCTATATGCAGGACAATGGAGAAAATATTGACGATCAGTTGGTTCACTTCATCTCTTTTTCTTTCCTCTTGTCCCTCTTTAGCTTCCATCCCTCCGGAATAAAAGCAACATTCCTGATGGCTAAATGCAATCACTGTTCCTGCACTTAAAATACCATTGTATATCATTCAGTTGTGCATGCTTTGGCCTGGGGCTGTAACCCAGTGGTAGAGCACAGGTTTTTTTATTGTCTCCAAGTAGGGGTTGGAGACCTCATCTGAATGATTGAAAGCTACTGCTTGTCAGTGTAGACAAAACTGAGCTAGATGGAACATGGATCTGGTTCAATATAAGGCTGCATCCCCACCACCTATAATCTATAAACCAGCCATTTCCATTGTATTTCAGTTTGACCTAATATCAGTGTCCATTTGTAGAAGAAGAATTTGGATTTAATATCCCGCTTTATCACTACCGGAAGGAGTCTCAAAGCGGCTAACATTCTCCTTTCCCTTCCTCTCCCACAACAAACACTCTGTGAAGTGACTGGGGCTGAGAGACTTCAGAGAAGTGTGACTAGCCCAAGGTCACCCAGCAGCTGCATGTGGAGGAGCGGACGAGAACCTGGTTCACCAGATTACAAGTCTACCGCTCTTAACCACTACACCACAGTGGCTCTGTGTATGTTTAACATACTTATTTCCTTTGAACCAAAACATATGCTGAAGTTAACTCTTTTTCATTGAAAACCCAAGAGTATTGGATGATTTTTCTTCAAGACGCTGCTTTCTTTCTTGTTCCCTGCCTCCAATTGAGTCTTCTCTTGTAGGTGGCCACCCACCATCATATCAGCATTTGGAATGGATACGTCCAACATTCTGTGCACCAAGAAGTATGAAACATTTTCATTAAAAATCCCACATTTGCAAGCAAACGTTGCAACCACTTTCAGCATTACATGTGAGGGGTGGAGATCTTGTCCCTTTCGCTTCCACAAAGAGAAAACCATGCTGGTATCGTCAAGTTTCTTGCTGTTATGCTTAGAAGCCAACTTTATTGTATTATGTTTCTTAGGTGCTTTGGAAGGCTTGAGCTGAATACCAATAAAATGTAAAAGGATTTTTTAAATGGGCATATAAAAAGCCGAAATTTTTTTCCATGGTGCATGCATATCTCGTGGTACTAGTAAAGTTCAGTTTTTATTACTGAGCAGTGTATTATTTTACATTCATATTTACACATTCATGCTTGATTGCCCTAAGACTGCACATTGTAAGAATGGTTGAATTATACAACATAAAATAGTTATTATGTCTTGGAAATACTCCCATAACACCACTTGAATTGTATAGAAATCCATTATACCAATGACAAACCTATTAGGCATAAGCGTAATAATTTCCCCACGTTTTATAGTTAAAGACAGCTCAACAGCATGAAAAGAAACACTAGCCATTGTTCTGAAAAAAATCAGTGAAGAATACTCTTCCTGAACAATTAAATAATCCTCTGTTACATTGGCCTTCAACTGGGAATCAGGAGCCACAACTGAATCATAGCTTAACCCTAAGGTGATGTTTAACAGCAACTGTACTATTGTGCAAACATATGGGGGAGATCAAAGAAGTGATCCCACAAATGCATTTTTGGGCCTAAGGTGGGGCCTTGGTTTGAAAAAGGTGAAGGTGACTGGTCTATTGTAGATGTGTTCAAGTAGACCGCATGGGGTTTTTCCTCCCGTGCCAGATCAAATTATGGTATCTGATTTTAATTCCATTACCCACATACATACACACATGCATAAAAATTACATTCACATATTTATCAAAAGTATTAGCCCTAATTATTTTTGTTGTTCTTTACTTCTAATAGTAGTTTGACGGGATAGTTTTTGAAACTGTTTGGAAGTTTCAGCAGTATTCCCTGTATGGTTAGGCTAGGTTTTCATGAGATGTTCAAGTTGAGCATAAACACACAGTATCATATGGATAATACCAGCATGTTAACATTCATGGCCACCATGAAAACGTTGAGACTGTCTCAATATGGCTTATGGTTACATGCATAATTAAGAGAACAAACCTTCCTTTGATACCACAATGCAAGTGGTGATGGCTTCACCACCCGCACTCTTAGAACTCACAGATCTTTCCTGTCAGCAAGAAGGTTTGGCAGTCCACTCTACAAAGTTAATGAAACTATTGGATTTTACAGTGCTCTGAGGAAGAATACTGTCACTCGAAAGCCAACAAAGCATTCAGTTAATGGTGTGGAGTAAGATTATAATGCCCTACAGTCACTCACAAGTGTGCTACATTCTTAGCTTTGCAAAGAACTATGGTTAAATTGGAAGGAGGTTTATGTTTTGGGCCAAGTTAGGACAGCACTGCAACATTTCTTGCTTTCTTTATTGCAGAGGCAGGGGTTGGGAACCTGTTGTTCCACTCCAAATCCCATCAGCCCTAGCAAGCAAAGCCAATGAACAGGGATACTAGAAGCTGTAGTTCAGCAACACCTAGCTGGGCCACAGGCTCCCAGCCACCAATATAAGATATAGCAGACATGTTTCTGTGTCTCAGTCGTAACCAAAATCTAATAGAAATGCCAAGTGTGATACTTATGTGTGAATTATCCCTCTCACTCTCTCCACGCTGCAACCACGTTTTCTGTTTTCTTCCTTTGCCATTGCTCCTATTCTTGACTTTGTGCCTAAAAGGTTTTGGCAGATATAATTCCATTATAGTTACACACATGAGCATACAAGCAACATAAATGCCAATCTCTTCTGTTTACAAAGGATGTTTTTGAAGCAATAATACTTTTAAGGAGGCTAGGATGACGAGAGAGAGAGAGAGAGCTGCTTGAAATGAAAGCTAAGCATCATAATTCTCCTACATTCAGACACAATATGACTGAAGATGGAAAGAAGGGTTATTATAGTAGTATATTTATGTATTTAGACGTCCAGCTGAGCCCAAGCCAAAATATACGGCAATGAGTAATTTAAACAAAGTATCTTCTTTGATAGGCATTAAAATAATGGCACTTAATGCTTGTGGATGTTCCCTAGAGAAGCATCAACAGTTGCCAAAGAAAGATAAGCTATTCTGAAACTCCCCTTATCTTCCAAATGCCAATCAATCAGAATGCAACTTTTTAACCAGAGCTGTAAGTCTTTCCTAGCAAGAGTTTTGCTTCCCCATAATTACTCATCCGTATTGCCCAATTTCCTTCCATTGAACTGCTTTTCCATGCATCAAGGTCATGTGAATGCACTGTCATGTCACCTATAAGCCTTTGTTTGGCTGTTTGGACAGAGAGCTCATAATGGTGCCTGCAGAATTTATTGGCTCAAATATACTTATTCATTCATTCATTCATTCATTTTTAATGATTTTCTTGGTTTACAAAAGTGCATGCCTTGTCTCTTTTTTCAAGTTGTACAGTCTTTCTTACAGATCAGTTACGCTTTTCAACAACAAATCTTGTCCCTGGCAAAGGCCAGAGGAAGCAGCTCAGGTAGGCACTGGGAGCTAGCCCAGAGGAGTCAATCTGTGATTAGTGTTTCTTAACAGGGCCATCTGCTAAAAGGGGGCTGAATGCCACTGTAATCTCATCCCTTCAATGATACAATAATACTTCTGCTATCTTTGGGGTTCTAAGCTAGCACCACAGTTCAGTCCCTAGCTAGCATTTCCAGGCAAACATTAGCAAGAGTATTGGCTCTGCTCCCGTCAGCAATCACACCTGGCCCCCCTCCATAAAAAGCGTCACCCCTGATTCAGTCATTATTGTGACATTTGCAACTTTTAAATATATTAATCTATTTTCAGCCTTTGTAGCAAGGTCTATTAGTAAGATGATATAGAGTATGTTTGTTTAAAAACAATAATAGCAACAAATAAGTCTTGGGGTATGGCCATACTGAATTTAATGATTTAAGTGAAATTGTGAAGGTTAAAATCAGAAGGAAAAGTATTGTTTGTGTGTTCTTATATAATGAACTGGTACATCTTCCATGTGCACAGTGAATATGCATGTTTTATAATGTGTGTTATGGACAAATAAAACATTGCATTATTAATAATATATCTTAATAACATTTTGCATTAAACAAATCAGTCCATTAATACATTCTTTTGTTGTTTAGTCGTTTAGTCGTGTCCGACTCTTCGTGACCCCATGGACCATAGCACGCCATGGGGTGCTATACATTCTAGAGGAGTAGAAAAAACTGCTGCAATAAACAAAACCAGGATAAAGTAATATATGTTGATAGCTGCTACACTGTCCTAAGAAGCTTTCCTTTCTGCAAAACAGTCATGACCTGAAGAGAACTGAATTGCTTCAGCCATCTCTCCAACCACAATTTTAGTTACTTTTGGAAGAACTGGATACTTTACTTGTTTTGGGTCACTGGGCTGACTTCTGACCTTGATGATTTTACTGTGTACGGGAAATTTTCACAAGTGCTTAAGAAGCCCTTTCTAGGAAAGATCATAAAACGTCTCTCGCAAGCATCTCATACAATGGAGTCCCCTTTGTTACTAGTCTTTAAAAGTGATGACACTGCAATCCTAACTGGAAGCAAATCACATTTTTTTTCAGCAGAATTTATTTCTAAGTGGCAGCAGCTTCCGCAGTTACAATGAACGCAGAAAGGGAAAGTTTGAGTGAGTTGCTGTATTTGTGCTTATCATTCTTTATGTATATGTGTGTGCGCGCATGGACGCACGCAAAAAACACAGAACATGCAGGGATTTTGTGGACAGAAAGATGGGGTGTGCGTGTTCAAGATACAGAAACTACTTTTAAGTGCCGCAGAGTCTTCTGTAACTAGGAAAAATGTGCATTATGCTAGAACCATGAAAAGCTGAGCTTCTTCTGTGCTACCGGTAATTTAATGTGTAATTTAGTGTAACATAAGCAGTAGGAATTAAGCCCCTCATTAAACCATTGAGGAAGGGTAATAGCACAGCGGCAGAGGGTTCCAGGTTCAGTCCTTGCCATCTCCAGGTAACTGTGTCTGAAAACCCTGGACGACCAATGCCAATCAGTGCAGACTGAGCTAGATCGACCAATGGTTCAAGTCAGCACAAAACAGCTTCCTATATGTTTCCACATACTATCATCTCTCCTGTGCAAAGCATCTTCATGACTCATGCTGTCATCTTTGTGTGAACGTAAGATCACACCTGATTATCTGTTCTTTTAAGAAGAAACTATATCCAGCTCCCTGTAGTAAACTTCATTGTTCTGTGATTTGCTTTTCTAATCAGTTGCTTACTTGCAGGCATTGGAGTAGAACAGACATTGGGTAGTATTCAACCACATTTGGCTTAGAGTAGAACCTCTGAAATTTAAGGAACATGACTAAGTTGGGTGCATTAATTTCAGTGGGTCTGAGTGAAACTTAGTTGAATATCACTCAATACTCCAATATCATTCACACATTAAGCTATTCTGAGATGTCTGATATGTGTTGGAACTCAAATGCTGCCGAGAACAAGGTCCAACAAATTCCTCAATTGCCTTGCTGACAATTTCATTTTCTAGAAGCTGGAACAATGGAATGGACTACCTCAGAAGGTGGTGAACTCACCTTCATTGGAGGTTTGTAAACAGAGGTTTGTAAACCTGCCAATGATTTTTTTTGCTGTGATTCCTGCATTGGAGACCCTTGGAGTCTCTTCCAACCCAACAATTCTATGATTCTATGATTCAGGATTAGCACAGGCAGTCTCAATGAAAGCAGGAAAAACCACCAATGGAATTTCCACTATGTATGCCTGAATCTGCTTTCAGTTGAGGCACCATTCTGTAATAGCTTCCTGAATAACTGAATATTAAAGTGGATATCAGGACACAAATCTAACTGTATTATGAGATTGCAAGAAATATACTTCAAAGAGCATACACTGTTACAGTCACCTTTTCTGCTGCTATAATTAAATAATCCAAGTATTTATCTACAAAAAAATCACCGAGTTCAACAAAGGTGCGGTGTTCACACAAACTGAAGTCATTAACAGTACATCATTTTCCTAAGCAGCCTTCAGAGTTATTCTTTAATTTCCCCTGTTAGCAGTAAGTGAGTTCACATAGGCTGCCAACTTCATGTTAAGGAAAATAAAATGATGTGTAATTTGTGAGCTATACTTTTAGATCAATGAATGCCATCCTGAGCCAGGCTCTCAACAAATTGTATTTTTTTTAATTTGAACATTATATTACATATTACAAGGATATATTATACTTCAAAGAGATGGCCATAATTCACAATCCAGTCATCTACCGACAAATGGCACCCATTCCCTTTTAATGTGTGTCACAAGTCCGTCTATTTCTGTTCTTTTTCTGCATTTTGTGCTGGACTGGTAGAAGCCATGCAACACTTGGGGCACAGACAGAACAACACTGCCCCCCCCCTTTTCTACACACAAAGGGAGCTGATATGATTCAACAAGTACATCCCTCATCTAATTTTCTAAGATATCCTTAAAATATAAGCTAGCTTTTTTATAAAAAAACTGGATAATTTAGGCTATTTACACTATGAGAAAGCGCTTGACTTTATTCACAGCCATTACATTAAACATTTTTCGAGATACAGTTCTGTGTTGGAATGAGACCTAGTAGTCATGGCTACTTAATCCCACCGATTGCAGTGTGGTTACTTTTCTCTCTTTTTCAATATTTTTATTTTTATATCCTTTCTAGAATCCTTCGGTACAAAAAAGGGACTTATTTTCACTTGCTCATTCTGTTTCCAGATGGTTCAAAAAAAAGATACTTTGTTACCGCATTCTGCATAGCCACATCCACAAATACAACAACTTCTCTTATTTTCCAGTTACAGGTAGGTAGCCGTGTTGGTCTGAGTCGAAACAAAATAAAAAAATTCCTTCAGTAGCACCTTAAAGACCAACTAAGTTTTTATTTTGGTATGAGCTTTCGTGTGCATGCACACATCGTCAGATATCTGACGAAGTGTGCATGCACACGAAAGCTCATACCAAAATAAAAACTTAGTTGGTCTTTAAGGTGCTACTGAAGGAATTTTTTCATCTTATTTTCCAGTTCACCATTTGGTATTATACAACTGATAGATGTTAATCAAATAGTCGCGACCTGAGTAGGAGTGTAGAAGTCTGTTGCAATTTTTAGACTCCAATAATAAATGCAAACTTAATTAGGCTACATGGGTTTAATTTAATTTAATCAGTTGACGTACTTATCTTGTCACCTCGGTTTTCCCTTCCTTCTTTTTTGGTCTAGTGACTCCCTCTCCTGCATCCATCATTTAATCTGAAGCTCTTACATCTTTAGAAATAATAGTAAACTTCTCAGACTTGGTTTCTCACTCCAGCATTGGCTCAGTCTACAAAATGAAAACAAGTTTGGTGAATTCCGAATGGCACACCATCCTCAAAATGGATTCGGGGGGGGGGCACACACAGCTGAACTGTACTTTGTGATTCCTGTGCATTTGAGTGTGATAAATGCATTAGAAACTACAAAACACAGAGAGGGGGTGGATATAATAGCTTGTGTGTGCCCATACATATTGTTTAAGCCTGGCGGATTGTACAGGAGAAAATCAATTGGCCAGAAGGCTTAAAATTAGCCATACCTACTAGCCACATCTCTTTGTTACACAATACAGGTGACAATACAGAAGAATACAGGTGACAATACAGAAGAACCATCAGAAAGGGAAACAGAGCTTCCTGTTCCTTTATCTGATAATGTGATCTACTGTACTATATGTTTTTGTGTGAAGAGAAACTGTAATGTGAGGTAGTCTGCAAAAAGGCACAGAGAGCTAAATTTATTCTGTAGAGAAGCAGCAGGCTTTGGCCATCCATTGGGGTGTTTAAGCTGTGCACCCATCAATCGATGTAGTCTTCAATAAAGACAAAGGGTGATACCCAACTCAGTTCTACCTAGAGTAGGCAATTGTTGACTTTATTGGATTCACTCTGACACCCAGATAATACACAGAAGCCTTCAGTGACCAATAAAGGAAACTAAATCTCGGTATGCACTGCACTCCTGAACAACTCACTGCTCATAAAAGAAGGATGAACATAACAAAAAGATGGACGTGGGAAGGAGTGGTTTGAAAGCATGACTCACTGACTAATTTTAAATTAGCAAGGTGGTTCCAAGACAACGTGTTCTTAAGAGTACGTACATCATTTCTTGGGGGCTGTGAACTGTAGTACAGG
This sequence comes from Zootoca vivipara, assembly GCF_963506605.1. Lineage (NCBI taxonomy): Eukaryota > Metazoa > Chordata > Lepidosauria > Squamata > Lacertidae > Zootoca > Zootoca vivipara. The sequence goes on along the minus strand of NC_083278.1, from coordinate 45,863,607 downwards.
AACAGATACAGTGTACCTTTTCACTGCCAAAGAACATAACCCAGTACAAATCATGGGCGTTGCTGGGGGAGGGGCAGTGAGGGGCAGCTGCTCCCCCTAAATCAATAAAAAATACATAGCAAACTGAGGTTCTGCCCCCAACAAAAGACCTGCCCCCCCCAACAAAAAAATCCTGACTACGTCCATGGTACAAATACTTAATTTCAAGAATTACTGTTTCCAACGATCAAAAAATGCATGCCTTGGTCTCTTGTAGTTAAAGGACAGGGGAAAGCTGCTGGAAGCAGGGGAGGGGGGGAGAGAGACTTATCAATTATCAATGCTCATCACAGTCCTCAAGGAACTGTTCTTGGTAAGAAATCAATATCGCATTTGCCACAATAGCTCATTTAATTATTTCCTCCCTAAATATCCTGTCCGCAAGAGGAAAATCTTCCTGATTTAAATTAATGTTGAAATCATTGATTCTTACCCCCTTTGTGTAGTGTCAAATGCAGATACAGGTTGGGGGTGGGAAACCACATAGGGCAACCAACCTTTAGATTTTGATGTATTATATACTTATGTATATTGCTGTGTTATAGCCTGATGACTTGTAAGCTAGCTTTGAAAGCTTTCCACCCACCAGAAACAGGAAACACATCTCTGCCTGATGAAAACTAGATGGGCCTACCTGCGAGTGGAAAAGTGTGGTTGCTGAACAATTTTCAACAAAAGAGCGCCTAAGTGAATTGATGTTCATATCTCATATTGACATTTGCTTCACAACTTTTAAAAAGGTCACAAGTGAAATTAATTAAGAAGCAGCTACAGAATCATAATATAACTACAACAATTGGAAGTGACCAATGACCTAAGGGCTAAATGACAGGGGGAGAAACCAAATAATTTTTTCTTGGGCAGAAATCTATTATTGCTCTTTTTTTCACCACGACATGGAGCAGTGCGGGGTAGACAGAATGCTGTCGGAGAAAGAAGAAACAGTTGAAACCAGAATGAGGGTATAGGGCTGCAGTTGATCCAGACTGTAGGAATAGAAGAAGCCTCTGGGGGAAGTTGGTAAACATACTCTAGGACTGGATTCCTCAACCTCGGCCCTCCAGATGTTTTGAGCCTACAATTCCCATCATCCCTGACCACTGGTCCTGCTAGCTAGGGATTATGGGAGTTGTAGGCCAAAAACATATGGAGGGCCAAGGTTGAGGAAGCCTGTCCTAGGATGCATCAGAGCTAGAAGGTGGCATTGAATTAGCACATTTTATGGCCTCTCTCTAAACCAGGGTTTCCTAAACTTAGGCCTCCAGCTGATTTTGGACTACAATTCCCATCATCTCTGACTACTGGTCCTGATAGCTGAGGGTGATGGGAGTTGTAGTAAAAAAAACCAGCTGGAGACCCAAGTTTGGGAAACCTTGCTCTGAACGTTGGGAAAGCTATCTTAGAATGTCAAACTTGATATAAAACTTATCCATGAGTTATAGTTACTAAGTGATACTGCAAATGCAAAGGCAGTTTCTAAAGAAAAAATATTTTTTAAAAATGTATTCTGCCCAAATATGATGTGTTGCTTTCCCTATAACTAGTCTTCAAGGCAGGGGGGGGGATCAGCATGGGAGTAAAATTATGAGAATCTACACCTGCAATGAAGTGGTTGCTGTAACACTATTACAACCATTCTAACATAACTGAGAACAGCAGACTCTGTATCAAAAGTAAAATATGATCAAATGAATAAAACAGTTGGATGAAACTTTTGCTGCAGTTGAAGGAGCAGGTAGCATACTTTTAGTAGCCTGTCCTTGGGGAACTGAGCAGCAGCAGCAAGACCAAGACAGGAAATCTTTTTGAGCCACAAAACACAATTCTACCCTATGCTAAAATTCCCATGGGAGCTGTTATGTTACTCAAACAAATCCAACTCAGTAAAATTGACAGTTCTGCTCTGCTCTTTTTCTTAAAAGATTACATTAGGCAAAAATCTAAAGGGGAAGAAATAATTTTATGAAATCAAATAAGCCAAGAGTACATGCACACACGTCTGTACATATGAAACTGCATTTAAATTGTTTTAACTGTTTTAAATTTGTGTGAGTTTGTTGTTTGTTTGTTTTTATTGAAGGAAGGGGGATTGCATGGAGTGCTTCCATCAGCTTCAGCTGGTGGCCCAGGTGTGCTCTATCTGGACAGGGGTAGCCTAACTTCTGTCATCTATGCTCTGGTAACCTCAAGGTTAGAGTACTGCAATGTGTTATACATAGGGCTGCCTCTGAAGACAGTTCGGAAACTTCAGCTGGTGTAGAATTCAGCAGCCAGGTTGCTCACCGAGGGAAGACGGTTTGAGCATATTACATCGATCCTGGCCCAAGAGCTCAGGACCACAATACCTCAAGGACCGCCTCTTTCCATATGAAGTTACCTGAGATCATGAAGTGAGGCCCTTCTTTGTGTGCCTCTTCCGTGAGAGGTCCTGAGAGCAGCAACATGAGAACGGGCCTTTTCTGCAGTGGCTTCCCATTTGTGAAAGGCTCTCCCCAGGGAGGCTCGCTTGGTGCCTTTGCTACCTATCTTTGGGCTCCAGGCAAAAACATTCCTATTCTCCCAGGCCTTTGAATAATTAAACAATATGGGCTTTTAAAGTGGGGAGCTGGGGGTTGATTTCTTTTGTTACTATGGTGTGAAATTTTGTATTTTATATTGTAAACTGCCCTGTGATCCTCGGATGAAGGGAAGTAGAGAAATTAATAATAATAATAAACCTCACCTGTAATACCTCTTAAAATAAGACATTGAATAGGGATGTAAGTTCTGGGTCCCCTATTTCATGGAATCCATTTGGATTAGCTAAGAAAGGGAATCAGAAGCAGATAGATGCCATGAACTGGCTGAATGCAGAGAAGTGGTAGGAGGCAGCAGCTGGGGAACCCTCTAGGGAACCCCCATGGGGAGGAGGCTCAGAGCCAGGGTGGTGGGATGATGATGAGTGGTCAGAGGAAGGAGGAGCAGACTGGGAGAAGGTTGTCAGAAGCTGAATAGGTAACAGGCTTTGGAGAGCAGAAAGAGCAGTCCAGAAGCAGAGGGCGGCCAAGATGCAGAGTGAGGGCCAGGGAGTCTCTCTCTCTCTCCTGCTGTGACCAGCTGTCCTCCCTTCTGGTCTCCCAGAACATAAAGAGGAATGAAGACCTACTGGGAAGGGTTGCTGTAATCACTAAGGCCTGGTTACAGGTAGGTAGCCGTGTTGGTCTGAGTCGAAGCAAAATAAAAAAAAAATCCTTCAGTAGTACCTTAAAGACCAACTAAGTTTTTATTTTGGTATGAGCTTTCATGTGCATGCACACTTCTTCAGATACACTAAGGCCTGGTTTCTTTGAATAAAGAGTTTGCTTCGCTGACACCAGATGTTTTGTTCCTGACCTGCTCCTGGCTCCGGTTCCTGACAATAGATGCGATCCCTCTTATACAAACACAACCATTTCTAGTATTAGAAATTATAATACTGAAAGCCCAATAGGCTTAGAAGCCTATTCTGGCACAGAGCGGCATATAAATGAATAAATCATTAGCAAATAATAATACATGCTAGGCTAGATAATGTAAGCCTCAGCAGGCTTGAATATCCTAAAGAAGCATTTTAAATGGTCACATTACTTTAGAGAGATTTTGCAGACCTAGAGTACAAATCCTAAAGTTCTCTAATTAAATGCATAATCATGGATGCAGATCTGTGTTACCAATGCTAAATGGCTTCCACTTTAATGAGCCAATTGAAATGAAATGGTTGCCTGCAATTAGACATCTGCATTGGAAGGAACACAAGCCAGCAATAGAGTCTGGCTTCCGGAATTATAGTTGCATTCCTGAGCAGGACAATGAGAAGAATGGAAAACTATAATTATACCATATGCATTTTTTTTAGCATTCCATATTGCAGGAAGAGAGTGAACAAACAACAGCTCTAATCACTTGCTTTCTAATAAGAGGCCTGTCAAAAGAGCTGCAGATTCAATGCATTCCTGTTCCATTAGCAACACCATGAACTAAGGTCATTCAGAACCCACCTGAAGCCTGTCCTTTTTTAAAATCACGAAACGTGTCAATTGTACACACTGGAATTGAAGAACGTTTTAGAGTGACAGAAAGTCAAAACAGGAAAAGGCACATCCAAATATTTGGATAGATGATGCCAGCATTATTCCTCCACACACACACCCCATGGGAATTTGTAAAATGTGCAGTGTTTTCTACTTCAAGACATGAAAGTGAATGCTGAACCAAAACCATAGTACCTGGCTTTGCTATTTAGGTATGTATACGTCATTATGAGTGAACTAAATCTACAGTTGTGACTATAAAAACAGCAAAGCAACATTGGATTCATATGAGCTGCTATAAACTCATTAGTGCAATATTTGCAACATATCTGCACCCTACTGAAAATCCGCATTTTCTGTTACCTTCCACACAAAACCTATAGATCCCGTGGTACCACTCACCTGACATTAAGGTGATGCATCCTTGACAGCAAAGAAAGTGAGTAGACACATTTTAACAAGCTATTTATTGAAGCACTCCAGAAGTTAGTTATGCTTCCTGAATTTTGAGTATAATGAAACCGTTTACAGGCAATTATTATTTCACATATGAGAAGGGATTTTTTTTCCCTTTGAGAAAATGAAGGAAAAAGATTTTTTTGGCAGGGGAGATGAATTTGCTATTGTTTTTTTCTAATTGCCATTAAAAACTTATTCAAAACACACAGTGAAATCCAATGCTGTCTGTCTGCCAGTGGAACATCCACTTGTGTGAAAAGATTTCCCCTTCCTTTTGCTGGCACCCCAACTCCACTGCACAGACCCCCCAAAATCTGCTATGGAAGGTTGGGAGATTCTATTACTCTGAAACTGGATGCCACCTGATGGGCACAATGTCTGAAGTAAATCAATAAAATAGCATAATTTTTTTAGCATATTTTGATATTCTTTTCACTTTCTTTGGTGGTGCATGGTTCACCTTTTTCCTAATTAAATCTTGCACAAATTTGATGGGATTTAAATCTGGAGCAAAGCAACAAATGTCCATCTCCAATACTCCAAAGTAAAAACCTTCATTTTGGGCAGTTCTTCTTGTACCAGAGGACCACAATCAATCTTCCAGTGTTTTATTTGCTAAACTAAATGCAGCCACAGGGAAGAGTTTTAAGTTTGATGGTGAAAGTGATGCAGAAGCTCGGAACATTTAAACCCCTTTTCTACACACAATTTTCCTGTTCTAAATCAACCCACACAAGCTGTGGTTTCCTCTCTGGAGGGAGGTTTGGGGGAAGGTCAGTAAAACAGCAGAAGAAAAAAGGGTTGATTTCTAATGCTGCTCTCCTGATCAAATAAGCAGCCTCTGCAGGTAAGTTCATTTGTTTTTGTTTTTAAAAATGAGCTCAGTCTGGAGGCAAAACTAAACATAAGGGTCACCCTATATGAAGTTCTCCCTCTTTGCTCTGATTCCAGTATGACATTGAGCTACAACGTTTAATGTAAAGGGATGCAAAACAAAGCCTCCTTAGGAGATAATAGTATATCTGAAAGTCACATAGGATGAGTAATTCCCTAAATTATGCTTCCCCACGTATAGTTCACCATGCCTCATCATACAGTATTTGATTTCATGCCAGAGCTCAACATATGCAGATTAAAGTACAGTACCCCTGGCCTGGTGCAAATTATATTTCCTTCTGAGAAACTACAGAGGCTCCCTATAAGCTTTGAGGGTTTTTTTTTTGTTTTTCAATCAAGCTGTGTATAAGTTTTATGAAGTAAAATGAAATGAAATAAACTAATGAAAAACATCAAGCATAGGCAGAAAGAGTTTTCAACCAGGGAAGAAGGTAACCAGAAATATTTAAAACCTCAGCACTTCAGTTTCAAAAAACTAATCCCTGATTAAAAGGATATCCCACAGCTTTCAATGGCAATTGCTCCTAAGGAATTATGCTTAAAATGGTGGCCTTGATCCTGATAAAGTCAACAATATTCACAAATGCTCCGGATCACACTCAGTTACAAATATCAGTAGTTATGCTTTTTTAAAAAAAAAAAATAAATAAAAATCTAGCATACTTCATTCTCCACTGCCTGCCTAAATGAATGCCCTGTTTATTTTTAAAGCAGTACTCTAACCAATTCATGAAGACATTATGCAATTTAATCCTCTTCAAGAATTAAATAAAATGTGCATCAGGCTCTATTAGCTACTCCCTTTTTTTTCCACTGGCTTCCATTAACCGCTGTGAACACAACATCACATTGCTTCAAAGACACAGACAGTTGCTTTCACACAGTTGTTCTCAGCTCCCTATTAAAAGTGAGGCACAGCGAAGCAGAACTGCATTTAATGAGGACTGGATGTCTTCTTTAGACACTGTTTTTGTAAGGGCTCATCCCCATATGCAGGGGTCACTGCTTGATTCTATCCAGGAACCAGTGAGAGCGTTGGCGTTATCATGACTGTTCCGAGCAGAGACGTTAAAGATGCGAAAGAGTAACGTCGAGAAGGAGCAGCTTGTGATATATATTTCATGTAAGAAGAGTTTGGATTTGATATCCCGCTTTATCACTACCCGAAGGAGTCTCAAAGCGGCTAACATTCTCCTTTCCCTTCCTCCCCCACAACAAACACTCTGTGAGGCGAGTGGGGCTGAGAGACTTCAGAGAAGTGTGACTAGCCCAAGGTCACCCAGTAGCTGCATGTGGAGGAGCGGAGACGCGAACCCGGTTCCCCAGATTACAAATCTACCGCTCTTAACCACTACACCACATTACCTCCCTAAATTACATCTATAACCAGCTTTGTTAGTTTCAAAACTCAGGGGGAAACTAAACTTAAGGGTCACTCTGCATCAAGTTACCCCTCTTTCCTGTGAAATCTAGTGCAACTTGGCTATGTGGTGCAATGTCATCCCATGATGGTTTTCTCCATCTTGAAAGCAGGAAGTGACTGGAATAGAGCAGCAGTGGGAGAAACTCAGTGTTTGGTGATTTCATTAGACATTATGTGGAGTGGATGATAACTATGTGGTCACTGTCTTCTATACCCATGTCTGCAGCATGGTCGCCTTCTGTCCTTAAAGTGTTGTGGGAAACCAATTTCAAAATGGGTTAAAAGCAAAGACAGTTCCTTGTGTGAGAGGCTACTCAAAATATATTATTTGTCCCCACACACAAATAAAGACATGAGGCAATATGTGGGATAAATAGGCTTACAATGTATTAATAAAACTTATCCCCAGTAAGATCATCTCTCCTTACAGTGTGGGTGCCACTCTACAGATGTGGTGACTGAATCACTAGGTGACTAAATCCTGTCATCATCCTTGCTGAGTCATCCCACCCTTGCTCCTAGTCTGTGATCAGACATTGTCTTATCCATATTCCTCACAGGCCACCTTTAAAGGAACTGAGGGAGCTAGAGGCAGTGTCACTAGCCTCAAGCAATCCTGCCTTCAGGTCATCAGACAGCTTTGAAGGCTGGATCCGGGTATTATTCCCTACACCACAGCGGCACCAACACTTGTCTATTACTTTCTTCCCACCCCACAGCATCTGCCAGTTTTGACCAAATACCAGGGTCTCTTTATCTCAGTTTCATCCCTGAAGCAACATATTAAAATAGGCCAAAGAAAGCAGATTGCGGGGTGGGGTGGGGGGGAGAGACCCAACGTTAATCTGACGAGGAAAAAAATTCCTACAGGAGGCCTGTTATTCCCTAGGGTGGGTGACTAGGCCCCACATTGAAGTACAGTGAGGAAATAGCAGCTGTTTAACAGTTCTTTGCTCCTCCTACCACAACAGCCAGCCAGACCACTTGTGGGATAAACTCTCACTATCCATCTACCCTTCAACCTCAAGAAGTGACACAAATTGGCCAGTCTTGACTGATGGGAGGGAGAGCAATGGTATCTTCAACTGGACATTACAGGTGAAGCATATAAACTATTATTATAATTTATGGCTAGTGCTCATTTTCAGCATAAGCATAGTATCATCCATTATTTCCAAACCAATTATTTCATATATGAGCAGTAGTTTAATGTCAGGTTGTCTATTTCATTCTCTATCAACTAGATCTTCTACTTACGGCAGATGAAACTCAGTATCATCAATTATGGATCAAAAAGTCCAAGGATGTCATCCAGTCTGTCCTACTAACAAGGCAGTTGCATGCATTATACAGTAGTGGTAGGTTTTATTATTCAACTATCATGATGTGTTGATACTACTATATATATATTTGGGGGGGTAGACGAGAGGAGAGTCAGATGATAATGGGATCATGCTCTACAGTATCTTCTGAATACACTCTGGACTAATAAAGGATGATGGAGGAAAGTTATATATTGATTTATAAAGCGCTATTCATTTAAAAATGAAATCAGAAGGGTTAACAGCAATCAGACATAAAACCATACATTAAAAACGTAAAATGTTAAAACCATATAGTATCAGCTAACTATGATGGAATGCATTCTCAATTGCCTGCATAAGCCTGGTAGAACAGAAAAGTTTTCAGCAGACACTTAAAGGTTGAAATAGAAAGCGTTTAAGAGTCTTTTAGTCCATTTACACAAGTTGTTATGTTACTGTTAATTGTTTCAAAAGTTATTTTTTTATAATTCTGTACACCTATCTCTCTTTTAAGATGCCCCTGACAAAGGCATTTCTCTAAGAGACAGTCTAGCAACAGAGGACACTTGGGCCTCTTGTGACAAAGATATATCCAGAGTTACCGGCAAGCTATGCACTTGCTCCTTCAAAGGAAATGCAACCACACACGGAACAAGAAACCTGTCTCTTTCCCAGACACAGGAAACACCCATTGAAACTGGCTCCATCATCATGTACTCTCATGGCTCTCATCCAATCCACCACTGCATTCAGAAAGCCTCCCAGCCTGATTCAGTTCCAAAGCCAGGTCTGAACCCAGATTGTAATGGGTTTAAATAATCAATCTCATCGATGAATGCCTGCAATATCCCAAAGTTCTGTTCTGATATGCTTCAAAAATTGCATGCTAACTCCTTTATTCCATAGTGTTCAGGAAATGATTGCCCATAGCACAAGAGGTTAAGAAAAGCCTGGCTGGTTCAGACCAAAGGCCCATCATCTTCAGAATCCTGTTCTCACAGCCAACCAGATGCCTATGTGAAGCCTGCAAGCAGGGGATGAGGGGAACAAGTGTGGGAAAGAGGATTGGCTTCGAGAAATGAAAACAAAGAATAGGGAATATTGCTTATGTCATTTACCATATCTTTCGCTCCATAACACACCTAATTTTTAGAGGAGTAAAGGGGGAAAGCCCTGTTTTTTTTATCAGCTCACAGTTGTGCAGCTTCTTTTGCAAAGGAGGAAAGCTCCATTTTTTTGAGGATCAGCTCAAAGTTGTGCAGCTTCTTTTGCAAAGGTGGAAAGCTCCATTCTTTTGAGGATCAGCTCAAAGTTGTGCAGCTTTTTTGCAAATGGGAAAAGCCCTGTTTTTTGGGAGATCAGCTCACAGTTGCGCAGCTTTTTTGCAAAGGGGGAAAGCTCCATTTTTTAGGATCATCTCAAAGTTGTTGAGCTTACTTTGCAAAGGGAAAAATCCTGTTTTTATGGGGTTCAATTCTTCAGCTTCTTTAGGAAAGGAAAGGGAGCCATTTCTACAGTTTCCAGACAGATAATCTAATCACCCAGTGACATGTCGCTGGGGAAACAGCCTCCTCTGCAGAACATTCAACAATGGAGGCCTGGGCAAGGGGGTGGGGCCAGGAAGGGAGCTAGCATCCCTGATCTCCCTCCCTGATCTCTTGCAATCAGTTGCTGAGCGGCTTCCTTTCAACACCCTCTTCCCCTCTTGTTAGCCTTTAGCTCTTTCTAAAAAAACAAAAAAAGCACGATCTGCTTTTTGCCCCTGGGCAATTGGCTCAGGGACCACACATTTGCTCCATAAGACACACAGACATTTCCTCTTACTTTTTAGGATGAAAAAAGTGCGTCTTATGGAGCAAAAAATACAGTATCTTCATGAAACTCAGCAAGGGCTTAACGTTTCAGCAGATGACAGTGAATTAAGCTCAATCATGTAGCCATTTCCATAATTTAAGCCAACACAAATGGCCAGTCTTGTCCGTCTGTATTGCCTTATCCACCTGATAACAATTTTTGAGGTGGCATAAGTAGAAGTTGTATCTTTTGAGCAACATCCCATGCTATTTTTAAAATATAACAACATATGTGAATAGCTTAAAATAAAGTAGGCCCGTTTAGTGCCAGGGCGTAGGGTGGGGAATAAAGTATAGCTTAGGCAGAAACATATTGCAACTGTATGTGTGTTTGTGTGCAAGTGCGTGCGCATCTTGTATATAAATATTACAGCAGCCACTTTAAAACCAAGAGATTTGTTGATGCCCATAGCTCAAATGGAGCTGAATTTAACATAGCAAGAGCCCTTGCTCTTGTGGACCAGCAACAAAACCAATTATCATGTCTCTGAGAAGAAGCAGGTCCTGTTATCTGAATAAATATATGAAGCAATCAGAGCACGCCATGTGTTAATATATTCCCAGTTAGGAAAATGAATCTAAGAACGTACTCCGGAAACTGATGCAGACAATCAGATTTGCAACATGATGCCAGCCTGAGGGCCAGTTCACCTTACTTTCAGTCTGCAGTCTCAAGTACACTTTCAGGCAAGTAACAGCACCATTCGGCAGTCTGAAACATTTGCCTCAGGCAGCAGAATTCTGGTGGGACCCAGGAGTGGCAGATTCTGCTGCTGTGCCTGCCACGTCTGAGGCCTGCAGCCTTGACAGCAGTATAGGCAGTGGCAGTGGCTGTGGCGGCCGCTTCACTAGTTCCCTCCGGTGCTGAAGTGGCAGCTGCTGCCACCCCCAATATGGCACCAGGGCTGAGGGCTGCCCTTGGGTTTCTGCTCCAGCTGTGGCCCTCCTCTGTCCTGTTAATTTTCATTGTTCTAGTCAGGTCAGGTTTTGTGAACTTTATCAGTGGTGGGGGCTACAGAGTGCTTTGTATTGGAGTTGTTTTTAGAAGTTTGGTTTTGTACTTTTTCCAGATAAAGCAAAATTTCTCCCACACCATCACCTCCATCTCGCTAAATGGGGTGGTCTGCCTAAGGTGCTAAAATGTATTGGGCCAGCCCTAATAAGTAAGCTTCACTGAAGACAAAGAGACTTACTTCTGAGTATTGAATTGGATTGTGCTGCACATTAAGTGATCACACATAAGCCAACTCACTGGGGGAGGAAAAGGAGTGTGGGAGGGAGCCCATGCTGGGCGCCCTGCCCCTGCAGATGATGCGCCCCAGTCCCCCCCCACACACACCTGCTCTCCGCCCTCCGCCACTGACTCTGCTCCTTCAAGAGCTCTTGCTTACCCCTGAGTCGAAACCAGTTTGAACACTACAGAAGAAATTGTATGTTTATTCGACATGCCAGTTAATTGTAGAAAAAAAAATCGGGTGCAGCAGTACATTATTATAGATTGGGCCAAATTTATCTTGTCCCCAACTATGCAAGAAGATTTGCAGCAGTTGGGGGGGGGGCATAAGCAAATGTAGATAAACAGCTTACCACAAGGTAACAGCTATTATTGGAAGAGATTTAAGGTGATTACCATGTGGGCCTTTGTGCTGTTAGCCACTCTGTGTTCCAGAATAGATTATTTTTAATGAACACCTAAATAAATATAACATACATCATTATTTCAGCCAACAGTGGATTAGTGAGATCTAGTGTTATAACAAAGGGTAACAACAGTTGTTGTTTCCTGTTCACATTTCAAACCTATTCAGGGTATTATCTATCTAAATCAAAACATGTATTTGCTCACTTCTTTCTAAGGTGAAGAGTCATAAAACAGATGTAAAATAAGATATGCTTCGAACAAACAAAAAGGATATGAAATGTAAATGTATGGATCAAAAGATACTCACAGTGCTAAAGGGATACGTTTTCTTTATGCCTGAACATCCTTCCCACCTCCCAAAGTTAATACATTTTGGAGCCAAAATTGTTTAATGTTTATAACCATTGAAATCTTTGAGGCAGGAAAAATAGATAGATGGAGAGAGAGAGAGAGAGAGATTTTCTTTAACCATTCTCCAAACTCTGCAACCCTCCATAGGGAACAGCAACCAAAACTGTGACTTTTTGAAAAACAAAGGTAATAAGGCAACTACTCTAGAGTAAATGATGCAAGGATTAGAACATTAGCAACAAATTCTAAAGCAACATTATGTGCAATTATGTGCAAATTAGATGGAATTAAGGACCACAGAGGCATTAAAAAGGGTGCTTTTTAATGTTTTTGGGAGCCTGTGCTAGGTCATCCCTGCAAATATTTTTTAGTTGGTATATTTGCTGTGACAGAAACCATTTCTGACAAGATAATGACAGCAGTGTCTGTCACTCTTGGCTGCCAAAAAAAAAGACTACAAGCTTCCTGACCTGCTCTGCTTCCTTGCTAGCCCTTGTCTTCCAGATTTAATGGGAAAGAAATCCAAATGGAAACAGAAACCACATTAATTAGTCTGAATTTTAATCCAAAAGCATTAATGAAGCAATCTCTAATTCCATTGGCAGGGTTTAATAATGTGAGAGACATCTTATCCCTACAACCTGTTTTCAATGTCAAGAGCAAGGCTTGGAGCCTGTAGGAGAGCAATATTTCTGCATGGATTTCTCCGGCTGAAATGCTGTTTCCAGGTTCTGCTTAACACATCCCCCCCCCCCCGATAATGCTAATCTGATTTAATATACATGTGCCACTTTTCCAACAAAACAGTTAAGCTCAAACTAGCTTGAAACAGTAACAAAGCATTAGAAAATAGTAACTACAAACAGTAACAAGATATCAGGAAACAAGAGACAAACATTTCAACAAACAATTATTCCAATGCGATACAGCATAATAATTAAAAACACATTATCAGAAATGGCTGCTTACAACTAGCCCAGTACAATTTAGTGACATGAGATGCAAGGGTGGCCAGCTATTCCCCCCCCCTCCCTAATACAACACCCAACTCAATGCTGATTTGTTTATTTGAGTAAAAGTTTTTTTAAAATTAAAAATGGTAAAAATGTACAGTGTGTGTATATATATATATATATGTATAGGAAGTACTGAAATAATATTAAATTTTGGCACAAATTTGTTGGCACAAATGGCCAACAAAAGGTATCTAAATCTTAACTGGATAAATGAGTGGCATTTATTAATGGCAAAGTTAAAATAATGCACTATTGAAAGGTAGGGGAAAACCTATTAAACTCCCTTTTAGGTGTGTGTGTGAGAGAGAATGAGATAAACAGACAAACAGAACAGAGAGACCTTAGGCGGAAAGCTAGCTGTGTCTTCGCATGCTACATAAACAGCTTGAGTTTGATTGTGAAACGAAAATAAAGAGCACGGCCATCATGGTGGAGGTGATGCCTCTAGGAGGGAAGTCAATGGAGTATTAAATGGGAAATAATCTGTTTTGGGTTTCTCTTTTGCCACTATTACATTCCTCCGGTGAGCCGTTATCTGGTCAAGGAGACCTTAATCTTCTCATTTTCTGGCAGGGAATTTCATTGCACTTAGCACTGCTATTCATATCATAATGTGCAATCACCCCCTCATAAGAAATTCCAGCTAAAATGTATGCTAGCCCAGCACAGCACTTCCATTAGCGCATCTAACTGCCCACTGAACTCAAAATGCTTAATGTTATTCCATTACAGCCTGTTGAAGGTCTCGTTATTTAATCTTGGCCTACTTGATGGCTCATAGCTATGCAGACGGATTTCTCCCCTCTGTTTCCTTCTACGTCTTCCCAAAGGGCATTATCCCAGTAGTGTAAGCTATCAAGCAAAATAGGTAAATAATATGAACTTAATGGCTAGAGAGGCCTTCGGGTCATGCATATTGTTTGACTAGTCTGAATAATATTCTTTTCTTTCTTTTTGAGCCAGCCCATGGATTCCTTCTGCCATGACGTTAATGGGGAGAAGGAAATGGAGACAGCATAGCATCTCAACAAATAAGCCTGCGGAGAGTCTCCATACTGGTTTCATCAACGCAGCTGTTAATGAGACTCAGGGATGCTGTGTGTTTTCGGCAAATTCTATGGAGTTATGGCCTCAAAAGAAATGCCCGAAACCCTTTTCTACTGAACTGCTAATCAAACTGCATTGTCATGCAGTTTTAAAGGCAGATAAAGTGACCAAAGAGGCAAGCAATATCCCGCAAGTGATTGCATCCGCTCGCCATCCTAACTGTATATTGCTGCAGCAGGGATTCTGTAAGCATATGCTGATCTGATAATAAAGTCTGAGTTACAAAATTGCAAGGGGCCACGTGTGGCACTCTGATAAGTGCACCATCAGGTCCACTTTGTACATCAACAACAGGCATACTTCTTTTGCTGCAATATATCACCCCTGCCTTCTCACACTGAATAGCCTGGTTACTGTGACACCAATCACACCATAAAATACCTGTAAACAAAGCACCTCAGCAGCTGGTGGCCGGATGGGCAACTCACAAATCAAGAAGTTGAGGTCACCATTTTTCTCTGTTGTGGAAACATCCTTGCAAAAATGTCTTGTTCAGGTTTTCCCATTATGGAATCTTCCGTAAGTGTAGAGACATAAGCTTTGCTCTTGCAAAGCTGCTCATTCACCACAAAGCACAGAAATTGGAGAGTACTGGCCACACTCTGGCCCTTGTTTCTTTCAACTGGGCAGGAAGAGAGGGATCTGAAAGTGAGGGATATTGACACCTGCCCTTTGTCATGGTCAAATCATTTTCTGCTGAGATTTAAGCTTTCAGCACCTTTCCCCCTCTGCAGAGGCAGGGGACCTACAAGGATGGGGATCTATGAGAATGGTCCATGGGCATGGCTTTGGCATAGAAACTGCTTTGGTTGCCCTCTGTTGATTACCTCTGTTGGGAGAAAAACGGGGGAAGTGTGTCCCTGTTAATTCTCCTCAGCCTCTCAGCTGCTTTCGATACCATCAACTATAGTATCCATTTGGAGCAGCTGTCCAAGTTAGGGGTGGGTGGCACCACTTTGTGGTGGTTCCCTCTGAAGGAGTGGGTACACAGCTTGGGGGTACTTATGGATCCTTAGCTTGAGGCTCAGGTGGTCTCAGTGGCAATGACTGCCCTCTATCAGGCAGCCCTGTTTAGGGAAGCTTTTAATCTTTAAGAAATTAGTGTATTCTAATATTTCTGTTGGAAGCCACCCAGAGTGGCTGGGGAAACCCAGCCAGATGGGCGAGGTATAAATAATAAATTATTATTATTATTATTATTATTATTATTATTATTATTATTATTATCAGCAGCTAATGGCCCAGCTAGTGGCCCTTCTTTGTGTGCCTCCTCCATGAGAGATCCGGAGCTTGGCAACACAAGGACAGGCCTTTTCTGCACTGCCCCCCCCCCATTTGTGGGGAGGTTTGGCTGGTGCCTTCATTATGCACCTTTAGGTGCCAAGCAAAAACGTTCCTCATCAACCAGGCCTTTGGCTGTTTAACTTCCAATACCCTTTTGAATGTGCTGTGGAGGGGAAATTATTGGTTTGTTTTTGACCTAAATTTTATTATGTTGTGAACCGCCCTGAGATCTACAGATGAAGGGTGGCATACAAATTAAATAAATACTGGAAAAGGCCATTCCCTCTGATTCAGCCTAGAGCTGTCAATCACGATGGAGCTCTTTATCTGTGCCCTGTCCCACTGGCGTTTTTTCTCACCTCTCCTATCAACCCACCCTGCTTTCATGGCATTATGTTTAGCTAATTTTCACACCATCAAAAAGAAAACATTGCTTTAGAATAGGATGAACAAACAAACAACAAAGAAGAATGTCACAAAGTTATGAAAGCAGATGATACCTTCTATTATTAGCCTTTTGTGAGCTAATATAGTGGTTCACAATTGACTAGGCTGCGTATTCACAAACCCTTTTGTAATAGGTGCCAAGAGGATGCGTGAGCTAATTTTCCACATTACAGTGGTGCACAGAAGGCACTATATTTCTGCAGTTCTATGAGAGAAAAGAAAAATATTCTGAAGCTCAATTTTATACATGTTGGCAGGAGGTTACACAGCAGCAGGAGAAAACTGCCCCTACTTCCTGATGTGGTGCTTCCTCACCCGAAACAACCTTTTCCTAGATGCCTTTGCTAATTCTAATGCCAAAACTGGCTGAGCAGTTGTTACTGAGCAGTATCCCCAGAGGAGCTATTAAGTACAAGCAAAAGTCTAATAAACCTGATGTTTGGAATTCTGACAACTAAAATTCTCTCCTGATACTGCTTTACTTCCTACCGCTTTATTGACTGACTCTTTCTCTTGATCTCACATGTAAATCAATACAGGCTCCTGACACTCAAGCTACAACCGACGGGGGAGGGGGAAATCAGCTACTTTGTAGGGCACTTTGATTCACAAAATAGACATTCAGATGCTTCCCAAAAATAACATTATCAGTACCAGTGACTATATTGACAGAAGAACAAAGTAATGTAACCTTTTTATTGCCTGCAACAGCACATGACTTTGAACTCACTGTGTCGGGTCACCATCTCACCAAAGTTAAGTATGTTCAATACCCATTGATTTAAATGAGAAAGTTATGCCTGAACTTAGCTTTCTTCCACTGTTGCCTAGTGCGCCTAAATGGATGCACCGGCCCTGGCTGAGACAGAAAAAGAGCATAACTGTAAATAAAATGTGGGCCTAGCGTAAAAGAAAAAAGTCAACATTGGGACACTACCTAAGTAGCACGGTTGATACTTGTGTATGTGTGTGATGGGAATGGGATTAATTGGGAAAGGGTGGAAAACAAACAAGTATAATGTTGGTATGGCCCTATGAAGCTGAAACAGAAGCTGAACAAATGCCACCAAACTCTTTTCAAGAGACGGAACTTACAAAAGAGTGAAGGCTGTGAACTTTGTTTTTGTTTGTTTGTTTGTTTACACATTTTCTATAGTTTAATACATCACCACATATGTGGAAAGTAGTGCATTTTTAAGACTACTATCTCTCCCAACCAGCACTGTGACCGAAGAGGGTTGGATAAGATTCTAGCCCTGCATTAGAGCCTTGACCTCTCAAGGAACAAAGTCCAGCTCTCCTCCTCCCCTTCCCTACCCTGGCATTCTACTTTTATGGTGCTGTAATTAATAACTGCGACAATTTGGAGACCATTCAAGTCCACCCAACCCACTCTATAGCAACTTATAGCTGTCTTGACCCAATATTGATTTGGTACAAACTGGCACAAATTGGCCGAAATCAGTTCAAGATTCTGACAAATCAGTTGCATAGCCCTGGAAAATACTAGGTGCAGATAGTGCTATATAATACAACAATGTTCAAGAGTATGAAAGTGAACTGAGCTGATCCATGTTTCAAGATGCTAAAGGGTTTGTACAAAGAAACTATGAAAGGTTAACACTTAAGATTACATGTCAAAATCTTGATCTGTATTCTTCTTGTTCAGTTTTAGTTCTACTGAAGAAAATAGAATGTCACACAAGAGAACTAATACCCAACAGAGCCTGCAACTTAATTCAATGTGGTCTTATTTATTTACTTCAGAGTCATTACTCTGCCAAGTTCAGGTCAGTCCCACTAGAGGTGATGGGCTTGATCCAGATTACAATGACTGAAGACTGAAGAGCTCAGATTCTAAATACACTAAATCCTAGGAAATCTTACAAGTAAACATACTTAAGGTTTCAAAGCTTAAAATAAACACAGAAATTACAATGGATTGACAGGTGCAGCCACATTCAGTTTGCTATTATTTCAAAATATCTGTGTACAATGCTTTGGTAAAAACAGAAGCATAGAACATAACTAGAAGATGTGACTTTCAACCTTTTTTTTTTGCAGTAACAAACAGCACAAAATAAAAATCAAAAAGATTATGAGCAGCAATAAAACACTTGCTCAAGTGGGCCATGGAGAAATATCTGCAGTTGTCATTGCCAACTGAGTAACTATTCTTATTTTAACCTAAAATAACCTTGTCACAAAATTCAGTACATTAGAATGATTGACTATGTACAGACAGATATTAAAAATGATGCTTTAAGTACATGCAAAATGTAACTGTGATAGAACCAGGTCATTGAAACGAACGGGCTACCCAGATGGCCAATGGCAATTTATTGTTTGGAATTGCTAAAAGTAGCATAACAAGGAGAACACCAGCAATTCTAAAAAGAACATAATGCTACCAACTTGTGTTTGTTTGTTGTTTTATTAAAAAAGTAAATATTATTTTGGAACATTTTATCTCCCTAATATATAAAATTATAAGGATGTCATCCTGCTGAAGTTTGCTTGCCTACAAACAGGTGGGGCTATAAACTACAGTGTGGTGAGCTGTAGGGCTGGCTGGTGGGTGAACCAGGCATGGAGAGGAAGAGGGATCCAGTAGATAGAGGTCCAGGTCCAGGTGATGGAGGGCAGAACTAGAGAGGGTGGGGGAGTGGAACTAAAGATATGGGTAGGAGAGTGGCCCAAGCCAGACTAGGAGAAAGGAACTAGAGGCTGAAGATGCAGGCAGGTGAGCCGGTGAGTAGCTCAGGAGAGCCACAGACATAAGGTGAGAGTTTTTTGGAGGGGTGAGGTGTAAAGAGAGGGGGGATTGGCCAGATGTAATAGAAGGTGGAAGGTGTGTTGGCAAGGTATGAAAGGAAGGAAAGTGAGTCAGCCAGGTGTAAAGACAATGGGTTTGGTCAGGTGTAAAGAAATGTGGAGGATTTCCTTGACCAGATGGAAAGGGAGGGTGAAGGGGTAGAGCATATTGGTGAGTGAAGTTAGCAGGGATACAGTCCGTAATATAATAATTGGCTGAACACACTAGCTACGATAGTCAGCAATGGTTAAAATGTTTCCAGACACATTTCATAATGCAAACAGACAGATAGTGTAACCTGTCAATGCAGGGAATATCTAATTAATTGTTTTGTACACTGGTCACATAATATATTTAAATAATTTGTTAATCAGAAGGCTTTTTTTTTACTAAGTGCTTTTTTAACTCCCAGTCCTACAAGTGGCTAATTTCTAAACTTAGCTATCTGTTGGAAACCAAGGCAACCTGACAGCCAGTTCCTCTAATCTGAAATTTTCGCTCATACACACACACACACCCAAAAAACAACACAAGCTGTTATTACAGAGTGGTTGGTGTGAGCAAAGGCAGCTCTCCGCCTGCTTAAAGGCACTCCTCCTGCTAATCTGCAGGTTTCAGAGCTGAGATCTGAAATCCACAGCAGGTTCTGTCACATCAGCTCAAGCTGAGCCCCAAGATTTTATCCTCAAACTTGGCCCAAAGATTTCATAGTCCACAGACTAAAATGTAAGTGGCTTGTGCAGACTGCCATAAAATACATAATTAAAGGGAGCTGGAAGTCTAAGGGAGAGACCAACTTTGAAAGGCAGTATCAGAGATACTCTTTCTTCTGCCTCCCGTGTTGGCCATCTGGACATCACAGTTCCCTGGAAGTGCAGAGAGACAGGAGGAGGGAAACACAAGATAACACTTCCTCGCCTGAACAATCTTTAGTATTCAATGCTGCCTGTCAGCTTCTGCAGTGCACAGTGTCCACTGTTTGCCAACACCGTCACTACACTAACAGATTTTCATTCATTGATTTCTAAAGCACTGCTGGGAAAAACCTCAAGTATGAAAACTGTGATACAAAGCCAACTCTGTGTGATTAGAGCTTGAAAGCTTTACACAGATTTTACGTGTTTACCAACGTGTTAAGAAGACGAAGAAGACACTCATTCTGAGGCCAAACCTATCGAACACCCATTAAAATGAAACTGCATTTTTAGTTATTATGGGATACTGGTTATTTTTATTACTAGCACACCTGCCCTAGACCTTGTACCCTTGGCAATAAGGACAATGTATGAAAAATGGAAAGATGATGAAATGTGTATTTGTAGTGGAGGAGGAGACAAGTGTCACCTAGCTATTTAACTTAGATAGTGAGATTGAGGAAATGGAAAAGACAGATAGAAAAGGAAGGAAGGAAGGAAGCACTAATAATTAAATGAAGCATTTCAATGAGAAGTGGAGGAAATAAGGGCTTCACAGCCAACAGCAGAATGAAACTAAAGGAGTCAGAGTCAGAGTCAGGTGAACCAAGCGCCTCAGTAACAATGTGCTTCATGTGTCCACATGCTGATAATGATTGGACGGAATTGTGTATAAGGATATTTAGATTAGTACCCAGCTTCAGTTCACACCATTCCTTCAACCTCCTTATGACAGCATCAACAAATGATCGCCTACATATCAGGAGTGGCCAGCAAGGAGGAGTGGTACCACAGACCTAGACTCCCATCGTTGTGGTGCTTATGGGGGGTGGCAGCAGGGAAGTTGGTGTGACGCGGGTGCAGTGGCAGAAGAACTTGCGCCATGCCAATCTCTTCGCCACGCCCCCTCTCTTTCTCCTGGTAATCACAGAGCTTTAAGTGCTGTGTTAGATTCTACCCTATGAGGTGATATTGTGGACAGTTACAAGCAGAAATTAGATCAGCTAGACCTGACTTCTTAAGAAGTTATTAACCTATATCTTTAACATCAATTCTGTAGCAGTTTTTTTAAAATAAAAAAAGTATTTTAGACTACATTATTTTCAAGAGTATCGATATGCAATTAAAATTGTTGTTTTTTCAAGTCCAGTAAAAAGAACTTGCATTCCTCTGCCACAAAATGAATATGAATATACCACAGAGCTTTGGATGTACTTGTGCAGAAATATGTAAATTTAGTCCAAAAAACTAAAGATAGTAGCAAGAATATCATATGGCTTAATAGTTCCATTTGCTCTCATATTAATCTTCATGGTATACTCTGCCGCAAGTCACAGTTAAGTATGCATAATTAAGATGACCTACCAAGCTCTGGTGCCTTATTAACATAGTTTTCCTTGCTAATTGCTTTTGCCTATCATCTGATACAGTTATCTCCTTTCATCTTATGTTGATATGAAAAGTACGATTTCTAAATATTAATGTCATACTTTAATGTTCTCTTTATTAGCAGACTGTGGTAGTGTTGGGAGGCTTTTTGCTGGCTGGAAAATGCTAAAGTAGAAGGTCAAAATAGAAGTATCCCCCAAGAAAAATGGGCTTATATTTTTCTAAGCTGCAGAGAGGAATTAATCATGATAGAGGCTGTTTGGCTGAGCATTAAGCCCTCAAGTTCTCCTTTCATTTTCTTTATCTATTTTACCATTCTTTTCTCTCTTTTTTCCTTCTGATCCATATCTAATCAGGTTTACCAGCTCAATATTTTTTTTTCCTGCAAGGAAATATAATGAAATATCTTGGAACCTGAGAGCTGATCAGAACAGAAATGCAGGGCACCACTAAATACACACAGGAAACCTGGTGGGATTTGATAGACAATATATGATTGCTTAGGAGAAGCGGGATAAATATATCACTTCTGGTTATAAATGACAACAAATAAATTAGTATGAAAGGCATAAAACCTGGATGTGCTGCCAAAAATCAATGTAAGCATGCAACATCCATTTTTTAAAAAGTGGCATTACCCATGTAGATTCATAACTGCTTTATATGTAGGGAAATGTTAAGTTCTCTATCTACCATAGCCAGAATTATGAACATTTTAAAGAGAAAACCCAATAATTTACTAGCTGCATGGTCTACCCACCTTTCCTCAAAAGGGAAGGAAAATTTAACATGTCAAATTTATTTAGGGCTATGACCCAAATAATTCATTGTATTGGTTTTTATATTGTATTTTGTGTGCATCACTGTTTACAGCATCATCCTTAGTGAATGGGATGCAGTTTTGCATAAGCTTTCTTTCATCAATAAACATGATACACTGACTGGTTGTGAGCAGCATTGCAACTACCGGTATGTTGCAGAAAAGTTCCTACAAGGGCGATCTATCATATGAATAGATATGGATAGAAAATGTCCCCATGCATAAAGCTGAATGCTGAGGACAACTGTACAATATACGCAAGTCAACAATACCTGTGCTCCTATAAGACCCTGAAGCTATTAACACAAGCTTGTGTGGGGAAGCAACTCCCCCCCCCCCGCCCCCACATGATTAGGCTAATCAAGGTTATAAGCTCCCATCACCTGTCCAGGTGAGAAGAGGGAGAACCCTCTCACCCACTACACATGAGAGGACCTTTCACATGGCCATGATGTCCTGCATCACCATTATGACCTCCACTTTGGGACAGGTGCTAGAGCTGACTGGCTAAACATTTGGAAGAACAAACACTGTCCATGGAGATTAAAGGTTTAATGAAAATTGATTCCGTCCCTTTTCTTTTTTTTAAAAAAAAATCATTTAATGACAGAAGCGGCCAGACTGTTCATAAAAATATCTAACCTTAATTTTGATTTGGTATCTTTCCATGTGTCCAGATGTCAGAATTTTATACCTATTAACACCTGGCTAAGTGACATTTAACTAATTGGCACTAGCTAAATGCACACCCATTAGGCAGATTTTTATGCTAATATTGTTCCAAATAAGCAGCCATCGGTATCATTAAGCTAAATCAGTTTCCCAGGAGACGTGAAATTAAAACAACTTTCTTGATTTAGCATGTCCCAATTAAATTGGAAACATGCTCTAATAATAATTTATATTTACAGAGTGCATCCTAAACGGATGGATTTATTATGTATAGATAGTACCCCACAGGGCACTGTTCTTGCAGTAGATTCCACTTGCTGATGGACAGAAAAAGCATGCGCTTTGATACTGAAATTAGCAATTTCACTTATAAAATACATTATGAGATCCTGAATGGCCTCACATGTATAGAAAAGCATGCTTAGAAACACTGAGGTAAAGCCAACTAAACTTAACATTTTTTGAAGAGGTGAATTAAATCCACCTTTTTTAGAGGTGGCCAGATTAAAAAATATCTAGTTTCATACATGTTGTTTGAATTGCACAAACATGGTTATTGTTCACTCTTCATTTTTCTTTATATTCTTCCAATTGCTTTTAACTCTCCAGAAAACAGTTCTACTGAATATATAGAATTCACATTTTAATTCGAAAAGTTATTTCTGGTTGCAGCTCTATAGTTAGACAGCAGTTGGAAGCATGACAATTTCTCTGACTTCCTTATTAATAATGATGCAGCGGTTTAGATTTTCAAAGTATCATACCAGCATTGGCTAATTAATCTCTCAGACATGCTGTGAGGTAGATTGAATAAGTGTTTGTATACGACTGCAGTGGTTGGGGGAATCAGAGACATGACGAAAGTGTTTAAGCAATTTGTCCATGGCAAATTAGCTTGAAAATCCTAGTTGCAAACCATTTTCTTGAATTTCCATCAAGACTTAGGTCCCTAGCGGCAGCATTTTAGCTCTTTTCTGTCACAGTAATAGTGCTTCTTTGTTACAGCTGTAAGAAGAAAAATCCCCGTCCCACCCAAAAAATAATCCTAATCCGATAAGATCTTGGTAAACCCTTTGCACTGCTTTAAAAACAGGGCAAGCACCTTGTAGGAAATTTTTAAAGAGTACATTTCATCTAGAACAAATTCAATGTTATATAAAAAGCCACTGTGCGCAACAGGCTGGTGGCATTTGACTCTTCTCTACACGCCCTTGCCTAGTCTAAACAAAAAGTAACTTGGAATCACTTAAGTTTTGACACCTAAGGGTCATGGCTGAGTGGGTGGGCCTCTGATCTCTGCATGCAGAAGATCCGAGGTTCAATCCCCCAGCATCTCCAGGTGGGGCTGGGAAAGACCCCCAGAATGAAACCCTGGAGAGAGTCACTGCCAATCAACACAGACAGTACTGAGCTAAATGGAACAACAGTCTTAACTTGGTATAGGGTAGCTTCCTATGTACTTTCTAATATTATGAGGAAGAACCAAACCTTTCTGGAATGCAGACATCAGAGAGTGTCATGTTTCCTCATAAAAAGGTGAGTGAATTGTAAACAAAGCACTTCATCTGATGACAAAGTGCAACTGGACTCCCTCTGCCCCCATGAGATGAATAGACAGTTCACATGGAAGAAACAGCACTGTTCCACTACAATGCACCTCATATTAGCTCCCATCTTGTTCTATAATGAAGAGCCAGGAGTCCAGGAAGAGCTCACCTGATTGTGGCTCCCTGGACTCCTTTCCCTACAGCTAGTAGCAGCAGAATAATCCATAACTTGTGGCACAGCAAAGCCCACTGGCTGCTTCCACACTGGCAGCAATAGATTTGAAGACAAGCTCTCGATAGCCTAGAGGAACATCTAACAAAGCAACTTTGGAAATTCTCCCCTTACACCACTGCCACCCTACTTGCCCAGAAAGCACAAAACATTCATTACTGTGCAGCTGAATAGATGGACTCATATGATAGCTCCTAGGAACCAATTAAAGGGGTTAACTGAGCCATGAGACTTCATAAACGAATCCAATTCCTTTTTTCTTTATTTCCTACTACAGCTCAGAGATAAAGCCAAGGGAAAAATGCATAAGCTCTAGAATCTTATATAGTGACAAATGACTGTGTTAGCACCACCAATAATGGGTCTTTCTTTCAGACACAAGGAACTGCGCTGAGATTCCTATTGCCTTACAACACCAGGAGAAAAAGAGAACATGAAATGTATAAGCAATATAAGCCCACTGCATTAAACAAATGGGAATGCTCCCAGTGTTGACAATAACCCTTTATCTAGTAAGCAAAAGTTTCACTTCCTCCCCTGCTTTTCTTTTCTTTCTTTTTCACAAACGAAGAGACTTAAATGCTAAATTACAAAATCTTACCCTCTTTCAAAAACCCAATGCAGCAAAGTATATAGTAAGATTGAAAGAAGTCAAATCTAAAATAGAAGACTATGTCAATGTTTTGGCAGTGTGTGCCTGTGTGAGGATGCACCTATGTCCAGTTTCCAGTGCAACCCCCCTCAAGCATTTACACCTATCACCTGGGGGAATGTGTTATTTCCTCCAGATAGCACATTCAGTGTTGTTGCATTTATTGTGTGGAACGTAACTGCAAGAGTTTCATGGCCATCTATTAGATATTGACTGTGATTTAAATGAAGGATGGATGAAAACTCTTTTATTCCCTCATTGTCACTGCCACAATATTTATGTACCCCTTAAGGAAGAGTCCAACTTAAATTTTGAGAATGCCGCAAGGTGTGTGTGAAAGAAGGCAGCCCCCCCCCCCGGAAAATTGCTGGATCAGAGGCACCATTTTTAATTCCATCACTCAGTGTCATTCCTGTGGAGCCTTCTAGGAAAAATAAAGGCAGCCAATACTTCTGTGCCCACTTGCCAGTACTAAACCTAAGCCTTCCAATCTTAGTAGTTTTGTTTATTCGTAGTCATCTGGCCATCATGAAAGTTTAACAGTATGAAAGTAAACCCCCATTTCACATCAATAGAAGTTAACTCAGACCCAAATAAATAACAACAAAAACTTAAAAGCCAAATTTCCCTGGCAGGTTACATGAAGCCTCCTAAAAACAGATTCCCCCAACCCTCTTTTAAAATCTGGTGCTTCCACAATGGGCTGCATGATTCAGGCCAAACACTCTGATATATACATCATGTAATTTGTTCAGCTTCACTTCTCAGATATCACAGACTGAGAGATGTTCCCAAAATGAGGCATCCTGTTGAAGACAGCAAAATAAAGCACTGAGAAAGAAATGTGTAATAAAACCAACTACCAGTATACAGCTAAAGGTAAGGTTGGAATTCTAAAACATTTGTAGGTTCACATGAACTAAACTGTAGATTGTGCTCCTACCGTCATGAATCCATCCAGCAAACCTGAATCAGGCTTTGGAGGTGCTTGTAATCGTTCCATGGACCACTTTTCAATGATGGATGCCACTTGGGTGTTTTCTGTATTGAGAATCCTGAATCCAGTCATGTTAACCCCACTATACCGATATGGCTCCACATCAAGAGCAAAGAGGTCCTGAAGGAAGAGAAGAAAGGATGGACATTTGTAGTTGCTATCATGCATTCTGAATCTTTTCTATTCAAACAAGTATTTTATGCCCTCTCCAATGCAGTTTAGAATAATCACCAGTGCTTAAAAAGTCCATAATATTGTGCATTGAATTAATTGCTAACAACTTTACATGTACATGAAAATAAATGACTAATTTATACTGCTTCTGATTACCTACATCTGCGCTGAGAGCCCAAACAAACCTGAGTAGCCATTAACAATATGCAGAAAAGTCCAGCAAAGTCAGTGAGCTGCATACTTTGTTGTTTACTAACATTCCATAAACCTGAATTAGGCAAACGTTGGGGTTTCCTGCTTTAATAAGCCTATTTTCAGTGACAGGTAGGTAGCCGTGTTGGTCTGACGTAGTCGAAACAAAATAAAAAAAATTCCTTCCAGCAGCACCTTAAAGACCAACTAAGTTTTTTATTTTGGTATGAGCTTTCGTGTGCATGCACACTTCTTCAGCGGTTCATCAGATATCAGATATTATATTCAGGAAAATAATAGAAAGACCCAAGTTCAACACATTTTCTCCAGTGCTACAATCTACAAATTCACAAGCAGAACCATATCCCCCCCCTTTTTTGCAATGTTCTGCTTAATGACAAATACAGGAGACTACCACCAGCACAACAGTTTAGTTGAATCCAGCCCCAGGAGTTTTAAACACAACTCGTTTGTTCAGCATAGATATGGAAAACGGTAAACATATCAACAAAACAAAAAGAATACAGTGAAGGCACCTGCCTGATTTCAACAGGCAGGAATTTTCACTTGTATTAACTGGACAAAAATTTAGCCTTTGTATGGGAACTGTGAATTTTTACTTTGCTTGCCAAAGGCTGAAATCTTGTTATTGGTTTCTGAAGCAGTAGTGCTTTGGCAGGGATCAAACAAGAGGCACTTATTTATTCAGTAAATGGCAGGGAGAGACGGACCGACCGACCGACCAGTGCACACGCAGAGAGAGAGAGAGAGAGAGAGAGAGAGAGAGAGAGAGAGAGAGAGAGAGAGAGAGAGAGAGAAGGCACAGCAGTAGCCCCCCCCCCTTCCAGGACAGTGGCATATGATTAATTGTTCATTGTTAATGCAAGAACCCAAGCTAATCTCAGAGATAGTTAACATTCCAAATTCCAATTAGAGTTTATAGTATCATTTTTCACAATGTGACTAGGTCACGTAGATGCTTCTTCTGGGTCTATGCTACAATGCACAGTGACTTTCCAAAACACTGAGCTGCCCTTCCACCTTTGTTTTAAGACACTATTTAGTTGGGGAGGGGGAGAAGTAGTAAAATTATACAGTATTATCACACAGCTGAAAAGTGCCAAGACCTAATTTCCTATCTGGCAAGATATGGTCCAATCACACATTAATCTTCCAGTATACTACCACACTACCACATATACTTTGACTCAGTCCATCTTCCTGGCTATAGTGTTTTAGAAGGAGAGAGCAGAAATAAATGTGCAAAAGTGTCCTGCACTTCTCAATAACAATTTAAGAGATGGCATGACCAAGACATGAGAGGAGGTGGCAAATTTTCCCCACAGCATA
The DNA here is from genome assembly GCF_963506605.1 of Zootoca vivipara. Classification (NCBI taxonomy): domain Eukaryota; kingdom Metazoa; phylum Chordata; class Lepidosauria; order Squamata; family Lacertidae; genus Zootoca; species Zootoca vivipara. The sequence continues at coordinate 45,835,982 of NC_083278.1, read as the reverse complement.
GGGAAATAGGTTTGGCTAAGTGCAGAACTGCTTGAAATGATGTCCCCCAAGTCCTTCCCACCCCCTCGCTTTTTAAATTTTGGGTGGCTTCCAGACTACCTTGGACAATTGCATAAATAATTATGTAATTTAAACACATTCCTGTTTACTCAAAACTATAATAAATATGCACAACAGTTCAGAGAATTAATGAGCTATTACATTAGGCTCCAAATCAATCATGGGAAAGTACACTTCCAAACAGCACAGCTAAACAGCGTGACTAGAAAATTTATTGGACATGGCTTTCGCTGTGTCAGGTAAGAAGTAATTAATAAAGCAGAGGAGCCAAAAAGTGATAGAAGTTACATGGCTCCACTGAGCATAAAAATCTATCATCTCCTGGCATGTCCCAAATTATCCTCAGTTGTCAACTGCTGAAGTTTACATTCAGTTCTTCAGGGGGGGGGGACATCCACCCTCCCATCAGCCTGCTCCTGAGACCTAATTAGCAAATGGGAATACGTAATTAGTCCAGAAGTCTGATCATGAAGTGCAGAACTTTTATGGCATGTTAATTTTATTATTTATTCAGTTCATTTATGGATTGGCCTGGTCCCTTGCTCTTTATTCGAAGGAACTCAGAGAGAAAGACTTCCAGCCAGCCAGTTTACTAGGTTTAGCCTGCTTAGCTTCAGCCGTAGAACAGCCACCATCTGCCTTCTGGCCATTATTTTGGGCTTAACCACTGGATCACTCGGGATCTCCAGCAGGAACATCCAGAATAAATCTGTGCCAATGAAGTACTGTATGCAGCAGACGGCTGACATTTACAGCAGCAGCAGCAGCATCTGAAAGTGGCTCATTTTGAAATCCACTTTAATCTGCTGGGCTTCTCTCCCCCCCAACACTCTGCCTCTCCTTTCACAGACATATCAAAACCAACAAATGCTGCTTGACAGCATAAGGCTGCTAACTGGAATGAGGATGTGCACCCCTTTCTAGTCATCTCATTCTTTCCACACAGTACAAGCCACATTGGGTGCATGGGACTAGGAGCTGCCTTGTGCCCAGTCAGGCCATTGGTATCTCTTCCTCAGGACTGTCTACACTGACTGGCAGCGACTCTCCAAGGTTTCAGATGGAGTTCCTCCCAGCCCTACCTGGAGATGCCAAGGAATGAAGTTTCCACATGGAAAGCAGATGCTCTACCACTGAGCAATGGCCCTTCCCCACACAGGAAGGAATGCTCCATCGGACACTCTGGACGCAGGCAGAATTTAAGGCTTCAAATGTGAAAACCTTTTGAATGGATCTAGAAACTATCGCAAAACTTTCAGGATTGCTGTTCTGTTTCCTATAATGTACACCTATTAAAAGCCTAACAGCTGCAGTTTTTCTGGTTGTTTGTGAGCTCCAAGTCCTGCCTGTAAGTTGGTGAGTTCCTCTAAGGGTGTGGGGAAGAAGCTAGAATGCAAGAAAGCTAGAATGCGGATTTTGGCACGATCTCATTATGACTTAGGGAGGCAAATGGATAGAGATTTTCCTCCCTGCTCCTGTCTATCCTTTCAGGTGGCTAGCACAGACATCCCCAAACTTCGGCCCTCCAGATGTTTTGGACTACAATTCCCATCTTCCCCGACCACTGGTCCTGTTAGCTAGGGATCATGGGAGTTGTAGGCCAAAACATCTGGAGGGCCACAGTTTGGGGATGCCTGGGCTAGCAGGTTTTAAAAGGGGACTAAAGCTATTCCTATTCAGATAGAACTCCCCTCCCCCCCATCTAATTACAAGAGCCAAAATACAACAAGTTGTCTAAAAACCAGAAACATTCCCAGGTGTTGACAGGATCAAACAAGTCTCCTCCAAAAAGAAGGGAGAAGAGATCCGCTCATTCTGAACTGCGTGCTGTGTGTTTCTCCAGAACAAATAACTATCTTCAAAACTGTAAAATCAGTCCTGCCCCCCACCCCCTTTGCAAGGAGTGTCAGTTTTCCAGAATAATACTTACGAACATTAATTAAACCAGCCCCCAGAGCTTCCACTGCAACTTATCAAAATCAAGTGGAGAAACACTCAGTACTTCTTTCTCTTCTATTCCTGAGAGACCACTTTCACTTTGTCAAGCAATATAATTAAGAAACTAAAGGCCTTTGTCTGAGGCCGCCAGCAGATTCCTATAAGCTACTTACCAATGTGGTAAAGATGTAATGATAGTATTCTGTCATCATTCCCATTGCTAAACCCTAAAGGGAAAGAAAAAACAATCCAACATCACACATTATTATTATTTTAAAGTTACATAACATTGCTTTTAATATTTCTAAGGTTACACATAGCATTGCTTTTAATCACACCTATATGAATAATGAAAGGCTCTCTGAAGAATACCATTGGGATGAAACTATAGGGCTGGAATCATATTAAAATTAGGTCAAGCAAATCATTCCTTAGCAGTTGGAGCAGATTACTTGCTATTAAAGGAATTTATGAACCAAATCTGCTGATAGAAAGATTATTAGTGAACTGTTTAGGGCTGCAAATGTGAAAGAAGCTTACAGTTTTACATATTAATGGGAACTTTCAGTTGCCAACCAAAAATCTGACTCGGGAATGGTTCCATTAATTGTATTTATTATACATCTTCACCAGAAAGGATACGTAATGAGGAAAAGGTAGAGTTACTCCAAGTGAACAATATTACTCAATTAAAAGGGGTTGAAGGCTGGCACCAAACACAGAACACTCCAACACTCTACCCTGCAAGCAGCACTTAAGCTTCAAGCCCTGCAGGCACATTTTTTAGCATTAATGGCTCATATAAAGCACCAGGGCTACTTTCCAACTCCCCAGAGTTATTTCCAAATATTTCTAAGGAGCACATCAGCTTCAGCTGTGCAGTCTAGATTTTCCATAATCATTTCTTGGATTAATAAGTGAGACTGAGTCTAACGTTGCCGTGGTCAGAACTAACTTCCTTCGTCCACCAAGATGGTGTCATGTAGACAAATGGATGGAAATAGGAAGAGCTATTGTGAATATATGAGCTGAAATTGTAGCTAAACAGAGCTGTAAAGAAGTACAAAAAACAGCACTGATGAGTTTTGAATGACAAGAATCAGGAAGGTGCCTTGCTTCATCCATGTGACTGAGTCACACCTTCTCTTTACCGTGTCTCCCCTCCATTGGGGGGGGGGGGAGAGACAGAGAAGAATCCTGAAAGATCACCCAACAGGGCAGCTCCTCAGAGGAATTAAGGCTGTCAATAGTCTGTTCTGATGACCAAGAGACAATCAAGCAGAAGCGCAAATAACAGCCTATTTCAGGCCTTGTTTATCAAATGAGAACACTAATACAACAGGGCAGCACTTTTAGCCCTGCTGTCAAAGTCCTGTGGTTCTTACTTCATTAGTTTAGGTTGAACGCCTTCAAAACTACCTGAGGCTCCCTGCTGCAGCCTAAACATGTGAGAGTCTGGGGAAACTGGTGTGACCTCAGAGGCTGCGGCTAAAAGCATATCCCTGAAGCCTCACTGTACCCATATTCTTTGTTTGGTAAGTAATCATAGGATTGTAGAGTTGGAAGGGACCCTGAGGATCATCTAGCCCAAATCCCTGCAATTCAGGAAAATACAGGGTTCAAACTGCAATCTTGGTGTTATCAGCAACACATTCTATGGCTAATAACTTTAATCTTCTGATATGGATTTTTAAGAATTAAGAGGAAGGGTTGAAAATCAGCATCTAGGACTGCTACACAGTGATGGGAATGTATGCCACATATAGATTATGGGTAGGGCAGTCTGTACCCAAATCCCAGAGTGAGCTCCATTCTCCATTGCAAACATGCAAGATATCCTACATTGGCTCCCAGTACGTTTCCGAGCACAATTCAAAGTGTTGGTACTGACCTTTAAAGCCCTAAACAGCCTCAGTCCTGTATACCTAAAGGAGCGTCTCCACCCCATCGTTCTACCTGGACACTGAGATCCAGCGCCAAGGGCCTTCTGGCGGTTCCCTCACTGCGAGAAGCAAAGCTACAGGGAACCAGGCAGAGGGCCTTCTCGGTAGTGGCACCCACCCTGTGGAACACCCTCCCATCAAGGTCAGAGAGATAAACAACTACCTGACATTTAGAAAATACCTAAAGGCAGCCCTGTTTAGGGAAGTTTTTAATCTGTGATATTTTAATGTGGCGGGGGGGACCCGGCCAGATGGGCGGGGTATAAATAATAATAATAATAATAATAATAATAATTATTATTATTATTATTATTCTCAAGTGCATCAGACTGGCTCTTAAGCTACAGCAGAAGGAAAGGGTAATGTTCTCACCTACCCACATTGGAAGCCTTGGGTATGTGGGCTAGAGGTCAAACATATTAGCCCCTGGCTCACAAGCGTCTTAAGATTTCAAGGGAGAAGGAGGGGTCAGAAAAGGCTGCTAATTTGCTTGCTTTGAGATTCCAGAGCAGAGTTGCAGCAGAAACTTTACATCTTTCTCCCCACATCAAAGACCTTGGAGCATGAGAAGGGGCAACACAGAACAGGCATTTATGCTATACCACTTCATGCTTCAAGGAAATCAGCGAAGAAACCAGTGTTTGTTCTTCTCTTTTTCTACAGCAGAGGCTTTGGGGAATGCAAGGTTTGGTTCTAGACAACACCACTGAGTCTTAAAGGCAACTTGCATAAGATGTGTGAAAATAAATAGGAGTATTAAAATGCAACTGCCTTCATCCGGTCCTTTGCCAGCTGAATGCACTGCAATGCTCTTCATTGCAAAATATATGTAGCATGAATTCAGAATATGAAACTCTCATCATGCTGTTACACACATAATCAACTACAAATATGGGTGGCAAGGTGGGGGGGGCACTTCGCATATCAGTGCCAAAGCCTAATTTATAAAAAGACACGGACACTTGTGTTATTAAATGAACTAGAGTGTTTCGAGTATCAAGAGGGAAAGAAAAGAAATATTTAACAAAATAATTCATATGCAAAAAGTGCACTCCTACGAAAAAAAAATCCATGGCTGCATATATTCAAGTCAATGTTCTTTATCTGCTCAAGGAAGTAGCCTGAGAATTGGTTTTGTATATTTGGAGCATTAGGCAGAACAAATCCTCGCCATTAATAAGCAAGATGGGAAAGAGATAATTCAGCAAAGAAAATCTTTTTACTGTGTAAAGGAGATGGGAGTGATAAAGCCAGGTTTCCACTTTGCTCTAATACTTATATAGTACAGGGCTGTTTTTGCTGACAGAGAAACTAATAAAAGCCACAGTTGCTGCTGCTCACCTACAACCTATTGGTCCATTATAAATAATGCAACTTGGCTGATGGACTAACTTATTGTTCAGGTTGCTGGGTTCTTAGCTAGCACAAAACTAGTAAACATTTTGGACTCAAGTGTTTTAAAGCGAATGAATATTCAAACAACATCAGCAATTTTTCTTGCACTTTTAGGCTGCAATCCAACAAAAGTAAGGTTTTGATCTTAACTTTTTGATCTGTGAACAGAGGCAGAACTGCTGAGATGATCCCTTCCGTGAGCACAGTTCTCCTCCCATGAACAGACTAAAAAGTTAAGATCTCACCTGTATTTATGAACATAAGTGAGACCACAGGACAGAGGAGACAAAGTAAGTTTTCATTAGTTTCCATCTCCACTGCTCAGGTGGTTGAACAATGGCAGTCTCCAAACAAAAGCTTCAAGGAAAGGAAAGGTGTACATATTTGCAAGGTGCACCCACCTCTTTGCAAGACATGAACTTCTGCGCTAGAGCAGACTATTAAGTCCAATAAACGAAATATCATAATAAAACCAAGGTAATGCACATTTTGTGAGTTTGTGAATAACTATTTTGTAGAAAACACCAAGACTTAGGTTGACACGTGACTCAGACCCAGCCCAAATAAATCTGTCCTGTTAATTTGAATGAAGGGCTTAAGGTTTACATTGCTCTTCTCCAGCAGCGTCACTCACTTCAAGCCCATGTGGAAATAGTTCTGTCTTCTAGTGCGCAAGTCAGTATGGGACCCAGTTCACCAATGACATGGTGTGGAGTAGACCATAATACTTTCTCAGTGCTTTTAGGTTCTGACCCCCTAGAAATGTTCTCCTCTTCACTTGGAACTCTCTGTGGTGCCAACATTTTCAAGTACTGCTTTTGTTAGGATGTGACTGGGGAGAGGTTCTTGGTAAACACTGATCACATCCAAACTGATGAAACTGTGGAGTGCAAGCAATCTGACCACACCAATTCAGATATATTGAGGCTTTGCTTAACAACAGTCAGAAGAAGAAGAGGTGAAAATAAGTCAGGAAGTTTTATTCTAGGGTAGCAGCCTACAAAACTAAAGTAAGCAATCCATGTGATTAGAATACTTCTGGTAGCATATAGAGGCACCCTTCCTGCATATTATGGTTTGGAATTCAAGAGCCATTTGAGGAATGAATATTTTCCTTTTCCCCCTGGTTTGCTTTTGGCATGGGTTTAGTGCAGGGACAGGAAACCATATACCGAGGGCCTTCTCGGTAGTGGCACCCACCCTGTGGAATGCCCTCCCACTAGAGGTCAAAGAGAACAATTACCAGACCTTTAGAAGGCAGCTCAAGGCAGCCCTGTTTAGGGAAGCTTTTAATGTTTGATGGATTTCTGTATTTTAGAATTTCTGTTTTTTTGGAAGCCGCCCAGAGTGGCTGGGGGAACCCGGCCAGATGGGCGGGGTATAAATAATAAATTATTATTATTATTATTATTATTATTATTATTATTATTATTATTCCCTATTTGTTTCTTTGCTTTCCTACTTTTATATCACACCTTTATATCACGGTCTCCTATCCAGGCATAGATTCAGACTTCAACAAAGTGGTGGCTTCATGTGCCATCAGACTACACCCTGGAATGATTGAGAACTACATTCCCTCTGGGGCAACCTGCCCCATAAACTAATCAATAGGTGAGGCCAAAGACACATAGGGCACCAAACCAAAGGTGGCACAGGCTACCCTCTTTTCTGCCACCTCTTTTTCTTGCCAGCTGTCTTTCGGATTCTCTCACCACCCACACACACTATCACTCCCTCTCAACTGCTCCCCACCCAGCAGGCTGCTGGAGGAACAATGGATTGCTCTTTCCAGAGGTCTGAACTAATCACTGGCAGAAGGCACTAGGGGCCACAGGCGGACCATTCCAAATTCAATGTTGCATGTGCAGTGACAATAACTCTGGTTACTGTTAATTGGGTTCCATCATCATAACCAGGTTTCCCAAACCTTCGCTTCAGTACCGTCTCTGCCTTATCTTAGTGATGCATGTAGGAAAGGGGTGTATTTACCTGTTTCAAAATGCCTGCTGCCATTTCATGACTGCAGTCAAAGATGACATGGAATTCCTTGCCTCTTTTCATCTCCTTGAGCAAGGGTTTTGCATCCTTTGTGTCAGCTGGTAACTGGCGGATTTTTAGTCGCAGGTTGTACCGTGATGGAGCCTTAATAAGCTCTTGCAATCGAATGAGACCTTTTCAGCAGAAAAAGAGACAAAGGAGACCCAAGGTTAAGTTGTTGAAGCGAAAATATGATATTGCAAGAGCAGCTGAATTCCCCCCCCCTTTTAAATAGCTTTTACACATTCAAATTTTCCTCCTTTTCCTAGCATGTGAATATGGAAATTCATGTTTAAAAATAAAATCCCAACTCCAAGCAGCTTCTCTGCCTCCTTCTTTCCTAATATTGATAGACAGTAAGCAGCCTGAGTTCGGATTACCTTCACAGATATGGACAAATCTTCCTTATCTGGGAGTTAGGGTATTTTCTACTGAAGAATATGTAGCAATCCTCTAATTCACTTATACCAGTGTGCTACACTAATAGTTTGTAATCACACTATTTACTCCATGAGACTAATCTGTCTGGTTTTACATGCAGCTTTGGTTTTGTAGACCAGCATGGACATTCACACAAAAAATCTGCACCAGTGTTCTAAATCAGCCATGGGGGTGGCCTCATTCACTACAGTCATTCATTCATTAAGTTCTGCATGGAAGGGACTTCAGCCAACCCTGTCTCATAACATATTAAGAGGTCTTATCATGTAGATTGACTCTTTTGGGTGGAAAGCTTCTATGCCAACATCTCTCAAGAAGGTGAGGCATTTGCATGGGAAATCAAAATGGTAAGCCTCTTTACATAGATTGCAGTAGTCAGAAGGACCCCTTGCCATAGGAAGAGAGAGAGTGTGTGTGTGTGTGTGTGTGTGTGTGTGGTGATGATGATGATGATGATGATCCATAACAGCAGAAGAATGATTAATCAGGTCTTAGCAAAAAAAGAGAGAGCATATGATGCATTGTAACAATGCTATAGTATAAGATGAGGCCATGCAAAAACAAACACCATATTGCTTAAATCAAAGTATTGTATTCAAAGTATTTGCTTTTGCCTATGGTTCATGTGCATAGTGAAAAAACATAATATATATTATAAAATAAGTTTGAATTTCTTAAATTTGAAATGTCACTGTTTCTATGCCTATAGGTCAAAGTATAACTCTACTGTGGATTGATATTCTGTACAGATAATACTCTGTACCATGGGTAGGCAAACTAAGGCCCGGGGGCCAGATCCAGCCCAATCGCCTTCTAAATCTGGCCCACGGACAGTCTGGGAATCAGCATGTTTTAACATGAGTAGAATGTGTCCTTTTATTTAAAATGCATCTCTGGGTTATTTGTGGGTCTGGCCCCCCACAAGGTCTGAGGGACAGTGGACCCTGCTGAAAAAGTTTGCTGACCCCTGCTCTGTACAGATGTCTCTATTTTTGAAAATGATGAAAATCATACTAGATGAAAAAGGTTTTAGTTTTTTAAAAAGAAATATATATTCACCACAACACTCTTAACAGATTTTAGCACCCATTTGCTTTTACTATTTAAAAAATAAATAAACTTGATTGTCCAGGGCACTGAAAACTATTTTGGGCTCACACCTTTTTTTAAAATAAAAAAGCAGGGAAAAGGGTTTTCACACTAAGTTGGAATACTCCACATATTATTATTTTTACCTCACAGGTTTTTAGAGCAAAATGCTAGCGAGAGAAAATCAGGAACGTTATGTGAAATAATTCAGCCCTTGTTATCTGAAAGCACTTTAGCAAGTTTACAATGCAATGGATTTGAAGTGGTCTCAGTCCAGTTCCTAGTATAAGTGCTTTCACACTTCAGTGAGCCTAGAGCTAACAATTAGACTTAACCAGATATACTTTTTTAAAAGAAAGAAAGAAAGAAAATAAATCAAGAGAACTCTCAAGCTATAGCTTAATGCAACCCATGTAGTCATTGTCATGACCACTGGCGATATACAATAAAATCTACTGACTACTGAAATCCATGTAGGCCAGTGCTGGGGCACTTTTCTACTTGAACAAAGATGAACTGATCGAGGTGGTTCAGGAAAGTGAGCACAGACCCTCCAAGTGTCCCTATTTTCCAGGGACAGTCCTGGATTTACAGATGCCATCCCAGTTTCTGATTTGATCCTGGAATGTCCCACTTTTCCTTAGGACACCCTATTTTCATTGGAGAAATGTTGGTGGATATGGAGTTATCTGATCCGCGAGCCATCCGAAGGCAGCCCTCTATAGGGAAGTTTTTAATGTTAATGTTTTCTTATGTTTTTTTATATGTTGGAATCTGCCCAGCGTGGCTGGGGCAGCCCAGTCAGATGGGTGGGGTACAAATATCACCATCACGATCATCATCATCATCATCAAATATTTTCATCAGAGGAATGTTGGAGGGTACATTCTTCAATTTGAACCTCCCATTCCTACCAAGGGTTTCACATAACTTTTCACAAACATTCACAATCCTAAGCATAGTGGAAGTAATAGAACAAATCAGAAGATATATTGTGTGTAAAATAGGAGGAACTTACAGATACTGCAGAAGTAGCAGGGAGCATTTGTTGTTATCTGGCCTTCCAATAAATCCTAGACATGCTCTTTCCGCACAATCTCTGGGGTTCTAACTGGCACTGCCTGAGGCTTCTTCTACCCCTATTGTTCCCATTTGCTCAAGGCCCATATTACTCAGAGCACATGGTATTGTTATCTGTAGAATCCCCTGCCTACTGACATATTAAACTCACTCAATCCCAAGAGTCCCTTCAATCAACAGCATTCTGCACTCCCAAACAGCTGGGAGTTATGCTGTCTTGTATTGCTGCCATAATTCTACAGGTAATAGATTCAATTATTTTACCACAATATATTTTTCTAACCGCAGACCTAAAAACAATGTATAATTCATCCACAGTAACAGGTTAGGGGAATGAGAGACTGTGAAATGGGGAGGGAAGGAGCTGGAAGTGTTACAACATATGCAAGAGCTTTTTGTTAGAAATATAACATCAATTTAGATGATTGCTTGACTACAAAGACTTTAAAAACCCTGGGGTAGAAATCCCCTCGAAAATTAGAGTAGCACTTTTAACAAGACTGAAGTAAGAGGTTGTAAAATACCATTTTAAATTCCAGAGGGAAAATAAATGGCTGCATATTTGATAGGGAGAATTACTCTAAGAAAAATAAAATGTACCCTTGTACGATGAATTGCCGCTCCAAAATCATTTTTTAAAAGCAGGTTAGAAAGAACAGCTGCATAGAGCAGGGGTCTGTTCCCTGGCATTGTTTCACCATATGTATGTGTCTCTTTTTGACCCTTTAAATAAGCTGTTCCTCCTCTTTAGGAGTAACTGGGCTTTCAGCTCTACAGCTCAATGGTTAGAAAAATGTGTGAATGGTAGCTCTTTTCAGAAGCTGCCATCAATTTGACTTTAAGGAGAAATAGGAGGCGAGGTTTGCAAGCACTCCAGCTGGCAGCTTCTTCTAAAGAGATCAATCACATCACCTCCTCTTCATGCTCTACTTCCGCCAGCCCTGGGAAACAAGCATCCCAAATTTGCTCCAAATACCCAGGTCTCCTGTTCAGCAACCTTACATGCCACAGCCATGCCACCTGGCCAGCCTGTCAAGCTATTTATCATTCTCATTAATGCTGTACAAGAATATTTCACACACAACAACGGGCTGCGAACAAAGTTGCATTTTTCTGCTCATCTAAAAGCCATTTCTGCACCAGTTAAGTAGAAGTGTTACATCAAAGACAGACAACCAGTGGTTGTAGGACTCCAAATCCCATCAGCCCCAACCAACATGGAGAAGCATAGGTCCCTCATCCTTGATATATGTGCCCCCCCTGTGATTACTGGATTGTTTTATATATTGGGGGTAAGGCATAGTTTTTGCAGTTGAATCTCATAAAACTGGTCCATAACTAAATGTACACACATGCCTTTACAGCAGAGGAAACTTTGACCAACTGTAAAATAGTTAGACTTCCGAAATTGATGGAACATTTTTGGATAGTACAAGAATCAGCAACAGCTGGACATGTTATTGTCACTCAATAAAGCCAAACCAGATGCAGTGGGAAAGTCACACTGTGTCTGCCCCATTCACAGAAAAAGCAGAACTTCAGGATCCACCATTTCATAGAATCATAGAGTTGGAAAAGACCACAAGGACCATCCAGTCCAACCCCCTGCCAAGCAGGAAACACCATCAAAGCATTCTTGACATATGCCTGTCAAGCCTCTGCTTAAAGACCTCCAAAGAAGGAGACTCCCCCACACTCCTTGGCAGCAAATTCCACTGCTGAACAGCTCTTACTGTCAGGAAGTTCTTCCTAATGTTTAGGTGGAATCTTCTTTCTTGTAGTTTGAATCCATTGCTTCGTGTCCGCTTCTCTGGAGCAGCAGAAAACAACCTTTCTCCCTCCTCTGTATGACATCCTTTTATATATTTGAACATGGCTATCGTATCACCCCTTAACCTTCTCTTCTCCAGGCTAAACATACCCAGCTCCCTAAGCCGTTCCTCATAAGGCATCGTTTCCAGGCCTTTGACCATTTTGGTTGCCCCCTTCTGGACACGTTCCAGCTTGTCAGTATCCTTCACTGTGGTGCCCAGAACTGGACACAGTACTCCAGGTGAGGTCTGACCAGAGCAGAATACAGTGGTACTACAGTGGTATTTACTTCAGGGGTGGGAAATCTTTTGGCTCCCCAGGCCAGATCCTTATCAGCATTAGTCTCATGAGATTGCCTACCGGTCAGTCAAGTGACATCACAATGACTTCGAGACATGGCTAAAATGAAGGGTTTCCCTCTTCATTTTAGCAGGGGATTCTGACACAAACCCCTTCCTGAATCAGTGTATCTTACTAGTATATTTAGTTACATTAGTACACTAGTCCAGGGGTTCCCAACAAAATTTTCTCGAGGACCCCTCATCGAGCCGCTATTGTGACAAGGACCCCCATTAATTCCTAATCCTAAAATTAAAAAGTGAGAGCCAAATTAAGAGTCTTTTTATATTTTATATTTATACGTTTTTTACAGTTGCTTGAACATCAAACGCATTTTCTTCCTCTTCATCTGTAGGCCTTTGTCGTTTTAACGAACCACTTTTTAACCAACGGTCCATTTTTAACTACGCGAACTGTAGCTTCCGCGAAAAACAACACTTTGTTTACAAACACTACTGTTTTGCAAAGAGGCAGCGCGCGCCAGGGAGGAGGGAGGGGAATGGAGAAGACAGGGTACCTGCGCAGTAGCGCACAAATGAAGCCGACGCGCGCAAAGCATCTTGGGGAGGTGAGCGTTAGTAGAATGCGCACGCTGCCTCTTTGCAAAACAGTAGTGTTTGTAAAGCGCCACCTAACGGCATACAGCAGAACTACTGCCTCTATCTAATTCTAGTTTTGCGCTAGACTCTGCTCATGCAGGAAGTGGCCAAAACAAAAAATCTGTTATCATACAAAATATATTTAATATATTTTTTATTCTAATAGCATCCTGCGGACCCCTCTGGCATAGCTTGCGGACCCCTGGGGGTCCCCGGACCACCTGTTGGGAACCACTGCACTAGTCAATGGAAAGGAAGAGGAAAGGGGCAATGATTTATAATTATCCATACACTAATTTGGTGTTAATCATATCCTACATATCAGCCAGCAGAAATTATCTTTTCTGGGCTTTCATTAGAAAGCAATACACAAAACATTCTTAAATCTTAGCTACCATGTTCACAAATCTTGACTACCATATATTAACTATGAGTTGAATCTTAGAGAAGTCTCTATGGACTTTATTTGACTATCATCTTCCATTTGTAAAAAGCCTGCAAGAAGTTCATTTTTAAAAAAAAAATAAGCCTCATGGGAAGCATCTAACATAATTAAGTCAAGGGTGTGGGGAGTTATCTAATGTGTTTTAAAGTTGAAACTTGGACAAGAAAGAAGGTGACACAGAAGAGAGGGAAGAACAGAGTTGGTAGAGAGCCGAAGAACATAGCAAGGTGCCTTGTAGAGAGTCAAGCCATTGGTCCATTTTCCTCGGTTTTGTCTATAGCGATTGGCAAAAGCTCCCCAGCATGGATGGGGAACATTTTCCACCCTGAGGGCTGCATTCCCTTCTGGGCAATCATCCAAAGACCACACACCAGTGCATAGTGGGAAGTGAGCAGAGCAATGATTGCAAGTTTTACCTTTGTATGGTAGGCTAGTTTCTACAGACATTCATGCAATGGGGAGATTTGGGCCTTTCATTCTGGAAGTATTAGCTGTGTGTCCTCTTATGAATGATCATTCCTCCCTCTGCTCACCCACCCCAACTTTAAATGTGAGGCAGGCCTCGTCATCCCTTGCACTTACACAGACTTTGGAATTCTTTCGTATAATAGGCACACTTGGTCATTATTCTCCCAGCCTTCTGGAAATATTAAAATCATTTTGCTTTGGAGACCTGGGGGTGGGGGTAGGGTGTGTAGGTAGGTAGAGAGCAGGTGATTTTATCAGTCAAGTTCTATCATTTTGATTGCTTTTTATTATATTTGATCTGTGTTTGGAGTTTGCTTTTTTTTTTGGAATGCTACTTTTTACGCCAGCAGGAAAGTGGGTTACAAATATAATATAATATATAATTCATACAAGGTTATTGATAGTCACATAACTCCTGGGAAGAACAGAGTGAAGCTATAAAAATGCAAGCCTACAACACAGAAATGTTGTGCTTAATATCATGCCTAGCAGCAAACATACACAAGATGAAAGCCAATTCATCAGGTATCCCGTCTGGGAATAACTGTATTGGGGGCAACAAATAATACAACAAGGTGAAAGATGGCAAGGGAGCAGAATAAAATGGAATATTGCATTGAAAGAAGCAGGATGAATGGAACAAAGCAGAAGAAATAGCAGCAGCAGAGTCAACAATCATGTAATCTCAATAACAGAGATCATATTGTAATGCAAAATAATTCTATATGCGATGACAGGAGTATTCTGTGTTGAAAAACAGAGCTGCCCTAGCAATGCATAAAGAAGGAAGAGGGGATCCGATTTGAAATTGCAAAAGGGGTATGCAAGTTGCGAAACCTTCCCATTGTCTATGGTTCACATCCCTACTGCACTTTCCCTTAGATGGTTTCCAGACAGACCAAATTATTTCTAGTCTGAAAGTTCGGATGAGGGGATAAGTGCTTGAGGATAATACCTGTGGTTAGGTAAGCCACTGTAGAGAGGAGAATCTGTTCTCTTCACTATGCACCCCTTTCAGTGTTAAAATCAGACCTTCATTCCTTCTTTCGATAAGAATGGGACATTAAACAGGCAACATCACATGCATATGTTGGATGATTACTTAACCGGACTGAGGGCTTAACACGCCCCCCCCCCAATCCATTATTTTATGTATAAACTCACTGAGCATGTGCCTGTGGAGATGCTATAGCAAAATCAGTTTTGACAGTAAAATATATGAGGGCTGTTAACCAAATGTATGCTGTGAAAACTGTTCCCTAAACTGCCAAATGTTGAGGATGAGGATTTATCACTATGCAGCAAAAAATGGTGCAGAATCCCAATGAGAACGTTTTCAGGCACAGAAGTTGATGGAGGGGAAACTGTGATCTTCAGAATGGTTGGCATCCATGTGCAGAACAGCTGACTACACAAGGAGGGGGAGGGAGAGAGAGAGGGACAGAGGCCAAAGTCATCTGTTACTGTGACTGCAAGAAATAAAATCTCCCGAGATCTCTGTTTCCAAAGTTTATGTATTAAAAAAGAGTGAGGAAGACATAAAATAATTCAGTCTCAGCAAACCTGCACATTAAATTTATAGTCCCAGTTAAATGAATATTGCACATTCTCTAAATGAATGATAAAAACCAAAAGCTGGAATGTGGACTGCGTGACAGCATACTGATCAAATTTAATTAATTTGCAACCAATTATTTGATTTGTTTAATACTAGTGGGGAGTTTCTGGCACTGCCTGGGAATTGTTAGAAATCAAATATATTGTTGTTTTTTAAATGGGTAGTGTAATTTGGTGACACTATCTCAAGAGGCAGCCCAAACTATGTCAAGAAACAGGCTCAGACACATCAAAGTGATGTTTCAGTCCACCATCTTGAATCAAAATGGCACCTGGCACCTGAATGTCAATGAAAAGCGCCAACCCTCATCTCAGGAACCCTCATAGCAGGTTTAGCAATGATATCTTGAGAGGCTGAGGCAATCTAGTCAGATACATGGGGTGCAAATAATAAAATTATTACCATTATTATTATTATTAGGCACATGAGCATCTAGAAAACAAACGGACAAACCGCTTTCCAAAATATATACTATAATATACATAGTTTGGTGGGCTTTGTCTTCAGTTTAGAACAGTCCTAAAATACATGTGGGTGAACAGTGCTTCAGAGGCAAGTCGGTAGAATGGGATGGGAAAACACTCCCCTCCCTGCCAGCAAGAACCCCATTACCCCAAGGGCCGTGGTGGGCTTCTTTTCCCTAGGGGCGGACTTTGGTAATAGCCATCCTGAGTGAGGACAAAATTGCTGCAGTCATCCTCCAGCTCAGTGGTTGAGTCCTCTGCAGTATCTTCATCTCCTAAGCCTGATAGAGGTCAGCAATCAGATGAGCTCCCTTTAACTACTTAGCCAGCTCCTCTAGGGAGGTGGAGTCAACCACACTACACATCCTGTCAGCCTATGAAAGGATTCTGCTTCCTGCTGGGACAATGTATTTCTATAGCTATGAAAGCCGGACAGAGCTTCGCCTAGTAGAGTGCAATGGAGCTACCCAAGTTCCTGCTTTTCTTTGACCTTTGCCTAAAAGAAACTCTGAATGGACTTTCCCTGTCTTGATCGGCTCTTGCCTGCTGTGACTTGATCTTGCTGACTTTTAACTGAACTTTACTTGTTTGATCTGACCTTGCCTTTTGTGCCTTGACTTCACCTGTGAGTCTCAGTTGCCCTTACAAGAGATTAACTGTTGGGTTATACTAGACTGACTTAGAGAAATGTGTGACATTACAGATACACACACACTTGAACAGGAATATAGTGCCCTATTTAAGTTGCATGTGATCTTTTTCCTTTATGTTATCAGGCTGAGCATCATCCCCTCCCGCCCCCGGCAATATTCCAGCTAAAGACTTTTGCTATCAAATCGGTTTCTCTGGCTTCATGGAGTCCCATATAATTTTTTAGGGGAAACAAAATATGCTATACTTCAACAGTCAGAACCAGAACAACACACCCTTTCCATGATCTCACTTTAAAAAGGGGGGGTGCATTCTCTGTTGTCACACAGACAATTCCTGACACAATTCAGCTACATGAGCTTCTCATTCTTTACTTTCAGAACAATCAGACAGGCTTCTCCTTCCATCAGAGTCTCAATGAACTTCACATGATTTATGGGGATAAAAAAAGCAGAATATTTGAATGCAAGTCAAATTAATGTTCACATTCATGACAGATTCTTAATGCAGGGACGCTAAAGCCATCAAAACAATAATTAAAATATAAATTTCTCTGCTTTTTAACACTGAGAAACAAATACAGTTAAACAATACTCAACTAATAAAACAATAGCTTTCCATTAAAAGGAAGGCACCATGCAGTAATTAGCTCTAGCACATAATTACTAATTGTGTTTGCCCTTGGCGTTATTGCATAGGTCAATTAAAATATTATGCACAGAGAGGATACAAAGCTACAAGACACCACCCAGAATCAATATCCTCACACCCTACAAAACGGATTGGAAAGTGTTATTTACTAATAGTGTGTTTTACAGTTCCTTCGGTTGAATGCCAAACTCATTTGGGAGATGTAAAGGTCTGAGTTCTTTGTGAAATGAAAATGTCATACACATACACACACCTTTTTTTAAATAACAAAAAAATACCGTTAACATTTATATTTAGGCTTCCACCAGCATAAATTGCTTTTTGCCAATATCATCTGTAGATTCATAAGAGATGCTTTCTGCCGTGTTGAGTTATTATTATTATTATTGTAATTCATGTCTTTCTAACTAGACTGCCCCGGGCTGATTCAAGATGCAGCAGTAACTGTGAAATATGTTTTCCCATCAATTTTGAGCGTAGTGATCTTATGAAAGAAGCTCCATGATGAGGGAAGGCTACAAGTTACTATTTTCCTGAAAGCTGCACTATAATTGCTGGGCCAACCAAGTAAATCCATAGGTTAAAGAGTCCTGTGGATTGAGGTTAACTTAGAGGTTAAAGAGCCCTGTGGATTGGCTTCTTGGTTATCAAAAGTTCCATGCACCTTGAATTTTTGTACTTTTCGCCTGCAAGATTTAATTCAGATGGACTTAAGTGTAGTAAAAGCTCTAGTACTTGCCTGTCCATTCAAAATAATAACAATCAGATTACTGATGTATGGTAACAGGAACCACCACAGGGCATGTGCAATTATTTTCCACAAAGCTACTGCTACTAAGATAGCAAAATACCCATGTAAATGTTTCCATCTCACATGGTTCACATTATAGCATGGCAAGAGAATAATCTACATGAAAGCAATGTAGGGGCCAAATTAAATGGCATGTAGCATTAGTGTGTTAATTTAAGTGGATCTGCTAAGAGTAGAACTTACTTCAATCCAACTGTGTTTAAACACACACATACCCAGGGGCAGCCCACACTGTATTTTTTCATTCAAGCCATCCTGACTTTTCCCAGGTACACTTTAAGGAGCCAAAAGAGAGTGTAAAACAGCAGATTCTGCATATATCCAACAACAATTTCAATAATTTCAATAGAAACTGTGACCTCCTAATTGAGAAGTCACCTTCCTCCAAGCAAGTACATACATTGGATTTTGGTTACTGGTATTTTGTAAACTGACCCTCACAGCTACAAAGCATTGGCTTATAAGTGGAGAAAGGGTGTATAATTAAGAAGTAATTGAGGTTTTGATAGCTAACAGTGCAATCCTATACATGTTTGCAGAAATCCTATGGAGTTCAATGAGTTCAGGTTCTAGGTAAACAGAAGGAAGTTCCACTGAACTGACTGGGACTTGCTTTTGAGTAGACATATAGAGAATTGCACTGAAGAGTTCCCTTCATTGATTGCACATTTCCATCCTACTCATGACCCTCGTTTATTTTGATGTTGTTTAATTATGTAAGAGGAGGGAGAGACAAAGAAAACTTTAAAAGGGGAGGCTCTGAAGCATAACAGATATTTTTTGTGGAGGGAGGAGTTTTATTCCAGCACATAACCTTAAAAGCACTTCATTTCTGGAATCATTTCTTTCCACCTTTGGCTTTCACTCAAAGGCACAAACAGGCTCTTTCTCGGATGCTTAAATCTTTCACCTACAACCTCAGCAAATGCTAATTGTCAAAATAGAGGAAGAAAATACCCGTTTCAACTTATAGCAACACATTTGCATATGCCATTAGATGCCACTGAACTATGTAACCAAAAGGTACCTCCAAGTAATGGCTTATGCAAATCAGGAGCGAAGATATCACGTTTCTTGTTACCCCACAGAGGCTTCAACTTGAAATCCTGCTTCAAAACTTTACTGTCTACAAAGTATTCTTTAGAACAGGACTGATCTCTTCCTTTCAGTTTAGAGAAGATTAGCTCTTGTAACTGGATTTTTGAGAAATCCAGGGGGAAAGCTGGATTTCGTCTTTTTAGACCTCAGGAGGAATACAAGAGATCAAGCTTTGCCATTTGCTTTACCTGACATAAAAGAGGCAGGCTTAATTAAAATGTGTGGGTATTTTGCAGGTGCACATCAGGGATAGTACATCGCTAGCACAAATCAAGGGATGCTTGCTTAGAATTCTCAGAGAGAGAAAAATAGATTTCCATAGCTATAGCAATGCTGAGATCTAGAGCAAAATGCAAAGTTTGCCACAGACTGAAATCCTCTTTAGTTGTTGAGCCAAATATGCATGGACTGTGGCACCAACTGCTGAGGGAATGAAGGACTGTGTGTGCCAATCATAGGAGCCAACTCCTAGGGGCCGAGGTCCCTTTGCTCCCCTCATAAAATTGTTGATGGGCATTGCCATTTAAATGGTGTGCATCTTGTGAAGGATTATGTGGGGTGGGGCCTTACCTGGCCCCCCAATATTGTATTCAACTTGGCACCCCTTGTGCCAATCCTGCCCCCAAAGCCCTGCATGTGCTGGTCATGTATGCTCCACTAATCTTCTCACACTGAACAAGAAAGTAGGAAGGCTGAACATGCTTTGATGCCCCTTTCATACCTTCCCACTGCTGGAACACAGACAAACAAACCCTGCAGATGACTAAGGTCCCAGGCCTTCCTTGCTGCAAAGCCAATGATCCTGAGATATGTGCTCTGCCACGATGAAGAACATCACAGGGAAAGTGAGTTCCCCTTGATATTAAGGTTTCATTTTCAGGCAGCTGATAAACAATGTATCTGCAGCATGCTCATTAAAAATGAAATAGATAGTTATGAAGTACAACAGATAAAATCCCTTTTTGTTATAACTATACTTTATCACTCCCTTAACAGGTTCTTCTTCGGTGCTTGAAACAAGTGGCCTGTAAATCAGATATTTATTGTTGTTGTTATTACTTATTTATGGTTCACCCTTAAAGTACACAGCACTCTGTAACTGCCCAGGACTGTACCATGCTTACAACCACCATAAATAGTTTATTACAAATGGCTTCCTATAAAGCATTTATAATATGACTTTTAATATAACATACGGCCTGTAAATTGTGCTAACATATTGAAGAAGTGGAGATTTTGCCAAAGGGATGCACACTTTTCAAAGGATGTAGTCTAATTGGTTTTCCTGCATTCATGGAAAGGTGTTTGATCCAGTGGAGTCCTCCTCCAAAGGAAGAGATTCCATTGTTGTCATTTTCCCCTGCAGCCTCACATGCCACCTTCCCCTCTGTTCTGGAGAGCCCTGCAGCTCTCTGCAGCTGTTTAACATCTCCCTTCTTCACTAGGAGAGGTGCCCACTGTATCAATACACCTATAAGTGCAAACACCATAAATACAAGGGCACCAATGGCATGCCACCCTTAAGATTTGAATGGCAGGGTTTGGCTAGATGAAAATAACCCAGGATCTCTTGTATAGATGGTATCTTACACCGGAAAAACTAGCTAAGATTTATCATAAGCAAGATAATAAATGTTGTAAATGTAAGAATGTAGAAGGAACCCTTTACCACATGTGGTGGACTTGCCCCCAAGTAAAGAACTTCTGGGAAAAGATTTATAATGAAATGGAAAAAAGTGTTGAAAAACACCTTTGTTAAGAAACCAGAAGCTTTTTTTTACTAAGGATAGTAGAAAAGGAACTACCTAAAAAAGATATTACGTTTTTTCTGTATGCAGCGAAAATTTTATTAGCTAAGAATTGGAAAAGTCAAGAAATACCAACAGTGGATGATTGGCAGATGAAGATGATTGAATTTATGGAACTGGCTGAATTGACCGGGAGAATACGTGACCAGAGGGAAGAGTCGGTGGAAGAAGACTGGAAGAAATTTAAACTGTATATAAGAAATAATTGCAACATTGTGAAAGTTTGATACAAGATCTGGAAGTACATGGAGGCTGTAGAGGTGGTTTTGTAGAGTTATCATAGTATATTTAGATTTAGATATAAGTGTTAAATAAGAAATTAAATGTTAGGTAAGGTAAGATTAAAAGGATTGAATTATGGATGTTAAGGAAAAAATAAGAGGATTGAAGTATGATTTAGAAATTACTAAGGATGATGTACAATGAAACGCAGTTAGGAGGGATATGAGGAAGTCAACAATGTCAGGATACATGAATGATAACTATGGTTTCTTTTTCTTTTTGTATGTTTTGTGTTTTATGTGATTTTTTGTATTTTTGTGTTTTATGTGTTTTTCAGTTTTATAAAATCAATAAATACATTTTAAAAAAGAAAAAAGAAATCACCTAGGATCTCCCTGCTGTTAAATATCCTTCCACTTAGGTTTGTGAATTCTGGGGAGCTATTGTACATATGCACCTATGAGGCTTGGAAGCACATCTATAATGTGAAAGTTACTGACTTATTGCTAGGGGAAACAGTGGTCAAATGTTCCACAGCTTTCCTGGTCTCTCCCATGACATTACTAGTGGCCCCAAGCTCAATACATTTCATCTAGATTTTAGTATGTCACAGAGAGAAAAATGGGACAGATTCAGGTCAATCATTATTCCATAGATGCACCAAATTCCATAGACACACCTTAGATGGAGCAATAGCTCAGCTGGTTAGAGTAGGATGCCGATAACGCCAAGGTTGCAGGTTCAATTCCCACATGGAACATCTGCATATTCCTCCATTGCAGGGGTTTGAACGAGATGATCCTCAGGGTCCCTACCAAGTCTACAATTCTATGAGTCTAAGGGGTGACCCTCACTCCCCCCCCAACAAAAAAATAAAATACTGAAGGTGTGATGGACACCACAGAAGCTCTTTGTTAGGAGGAATGTTTTGCACCACACGCCAAAGCTATATATTATTATTATTATTATTATTATTAAAGTCCAGTAGCACCTTAGAGACCAACTAAGTTTGTTCTGGATATAAGCTTTCGTGTGCATGCACACTTCTTCAGATACGAAAAAAGAAGGTGCATGCACATGAAACTTATACCCAGAACAAACTTAGTTGGTCTCTAAGGTGCTACTGGACAATTTTATTTATATATTTCGACTGCGTCAGACCAACACGGCTACCTACCTGAATGCCCAAACTATGATTTACAACAGCAATATGTGTGGGGCCCAGGATGTGCAGCAATTGTGCAGCAATTATATTGTCTTGTGCAGCAATTATATTGTGCAGCGGCTGTCTGCCTGACTGGGACCCATTGATATATATACAGTGGTACCTCTACTTACGAATAACTCTACTTATGAATGTTTCTACTTACGAATGGAGCTCCGTCCGCCATCTTGGATGCGGTTTAGATAGGATTTTTTCTACTTACGATTTTTTTCTCTCAATGCATTCCTATGGGATTCGACTTGCAATTTTTTTCTACTTACAAATGTGCGTTTGGAATGCATTAATTTCGTAAGTAGAGGTACCACTGTATATATATTTAAAAGTGAATGTAAGAGCGTAAGAAGAGCCTGTTGCTTCAGGCAAGTGGACCATCCAGTCCAGCATCCTGTTCTCACAGTGGCCAACCAGATGTCTATGGGAATCAGCAGAGCAGACCGTCAGCATAACAACACTCTCCCTTCTTGCAGTTTCAAGCAAATGGTATTCAGAAGCAGAGGCAGAGCATAGCTATCATGACCAGTGGCCACAGGTGGTCTTAAGCGCCATGAATTTGTCTAATCCTCTTTCCAAGCCATCAAAGTTGATAGCCACCCCTGCCTCTTGTGGGAGCAAATGTCATAGTTTAACTATGTGCTGTGTGGAGAAGTACTTTTGCCTGTCCTGAATCTCCCAACATTCAGCTTCACTGGGATTCAGTGAGTTGTAGTGTTATGACTATGAACTCAATACCAAAAATAGCAATTCCCTGGGTGGGGATATCTTTACTGGAGCAAGGGGAGGTGTATTTTTATCTTTGGGGCAAGCTTTGGAAAACCAAGCAGTATAGGAATATAGGCACTGGAAGAAGAGATGGTTGAACAGACATGGTTTTCTTATTGGAACAGCAGCTGCACTGTGTTAGGTGATCAGAAACTATCATGGTTCCTTGTAATGTAGGATTCTATTTTGATTTAGATATTCATTATATTTAAATTTAGTCCAATTTTATTTTTCACGTGGCTATTATTCTTTTGTATTGGTGTATGGCTGCAATCCTAACCATGCATAATCAGTGGGGCTTAATCCCAGATAAGTGGGGTTAGGTGTGCAACATTATGTATTTAAACTGACACCGCAGGTTTTAAAGACATGCAGTGATCAGAAGCATACATTTAATTTCAATGTTTATCATTAATAATATATTCCACTTTCCCCCTTGCAACAGGAAAACTTCCTTCAGAAGAGCAAATGAATAATCTGCTGTATGGAACACAGGAAGCTGCTTTCTACTGAGTCAGGACTTTGGACTGTCTACCCTGCCTGGCAGCAACTTTCAAGATTTTTTTGCAGCAGTATTTCTCAACCCTCCATGGAGCTGCCAGTGGTTGAACTTTCTGCCTGTAAAACATTATTTTCTTTACTTACAGTATTTATACATGACCCCCGTTAACTAACGAATCTCTGGGAGGCTTACAATAAGATTTAAAAACAGCTGTTTACGAAAATGAAACCGTAAAATCTAATGCACCTTTAATCAAAAACAGAAGATAACTATAAAACTAAACTCACAGCAGCACTAACGTTCCACACGTCTTTAAACTCCAAAAGTATCCAAAGAGTCTGTAACTCATTAAAGAACCTTAAAAATGAAGTAAACCAAAAGCCTAGAATAATAATAATAATGTTTTTACTTGCTGAGAAAAGGTCAACAAGGTAGGCATCAGGTGAGACTCTCTGGGAAGAGCATTCTACAGCCAGGGTGCCACTACTGGAAAGGTCCTCTATCCAGTAGCCATTCCCTGCACTTGGCAGGGGACTCACAATAGGAATGTGCTTTACCTCTGAACTACAGCCCTTCCCATTTTTCTATGGTTAGAACGCTACAGACCTGGAGAAACAAACACACCTTACCAAAATAAAACAAGACTTATGTACTCATATTTACATCACCAGATATAACTTGGTGAAGGACCACCCAGCAGGGAGGGCATTGCTGAACATCTGGCCTCCTGGCAACAGCATCGCGGTCACTTATTTGGAGAGAAGGAGGCAGGAGAGGCCAGAACAGTGTGGATGTACTGATAGATCTAATCCAGCACTCCTACAGGTGCATCCCCACTGCTTCAACCCTCTTCCTTCCAGTAAGCTGGAGTGACACTGCTGCTGGGAGGCCAGGTGTGTGGAACTGACCCTCCCCACCAACTGCCCATCTCAGTGAACCCTGAAAGATGTATAGTGTTCAAAACTCCCTTTGCATATGAAGTTTCTTAGCAAACTTCGATAAGGACAGGGACAACGGCAAATTTACATTCAGCACACAGAGCTGTTCCCAACTCTATGGTCAATGCTTCTTAACACAGGAGCTACTGATGTGCCTGAGAGCTACTATATATGCAAAAACCTGCACCCTTTGGGGTTTGTTCCCCCCCCAAAAAAAAATGTTACAGATGAACACCTCTGGTTTGCTTGCAGTATTAATGAAAACAAATTGCAGGTTTACGATTGCAAATATTTCTACAAAATGTAATCGGCAAGGGTCACAGAGTCCTCTGTTTAATAAAGACATACATACCTAAAACAGACAATCTTTCCTGATCTGTTTTCTATATGATACAGGAAAAAGGAGATTGTCCTCATGAAATTTTCAGATGTTTTCCTTGACTTGAGATGCCTAGACAAATAATTGGATAAACCTCTAGCTTTTAATGCGGTGATCTGAAATCCTTCTCTCCCTTTTTCATGTCATTATAAATTGAATATACAGAAAAAGTTATGCATAATGAAGGAGTTGTAGGTAGGGTGAATCTGTGTATTTTATTTTCTATTGTTCTGCAACAAAATCTCACAATCTTATTTGCTTGTTTAGAGGAACACAACACATTATGCATGCCCTCAAATTCAGCTACATAATGTCCTACAGTGATACCTACCTGTGCTGTCATCATAAACAACCGTGACAGTTTTCCACTTGAAGAACTGCACAAGGTCAAGGATGGCGCGGCTGAGTGAAGAGAAATCTGGATAAAGACTGACATAGAATGAGTCTTTGTTGTCTGAAACCTGATGTTTCCAGCGCGTCTGTATATGTGGAACCCCTAAAGCGTTGCAGATAGATTGCACTGCATTAGCCGAAGAGCTATGTGAAGGTCCAAAGATAGCTGCTACTCCAAGAGAAAGCTGATCACAAGCTGAAAGGAAAGGAAAATATGATTAACAGTGTGCAGAGAACAACACACACAGTGATAGTTTTTTCAGGCAGTCATCTGCTCAAGCAGGCTTGTTGTTGATGCAAGTCTCTCTCCACAGGCAGTGGAGTACAAAGTAACTACATTTTGAGAATATGTGGTTAAGTATTAAGTTAGAGATGTGCACATTGTGATCTGTCAGTGTCAACAGATCTCTGTTCACCTGTTATTGTGGCTCTCTGGAAGGATTCTACCACAATCAAAACAGATGTCCATGGAGTTAGAGGATATCTAGTGTCCTTGCCAGCACATCCACTCAAATTTTGGCATTTCTGGTTGCATTGGCTTCGAACGTTTCCATGATCAGTTTTGTGGGCTACAGGACGGACCCACACTGCGAGCTCTCGTCTTTGCTTCAACATTAGCTTTCTAACACTCAAGCTTGTTATTAGCCAACCCTTAGCCTTGGGGCATCATGTTCACAAGCTACTTGTCTTGCCTAGTCACCTGCACATCCGTAAAGACTAACCAGCACCACCCAGTTCTAAACATTTGCACAAGCTTATCTGCCTGGAGCATAATTTCCCTGCCATGTAAAATCAGGGCTTTTGACAATGCCCTGGTGCTGCAATTAGCACAACTCCTCATTCTGTGCATTTATTGCCTGTATTTGTTGATACGATATGCAAGCTACAAATGCTCAGTGCATCTCAACTTGCACTAGGTATCACACAAAAAGTGATGAGGTAGAAGATACAGTGGGGGACACCTTGGATTGCTAAGGAATTTGATATCTGGCTTCAATTATTTTCTTTTCACCTTGTGGAGGAGAACCCATCATCACTGTGGCTACATTTGAAGCCACTGAATATTGCTGCAGAGGGATCATTTTATTGATGTGCTCTTTGCACATTTTAATGTGTCCATCTTTTCTGGATAAGGAGAATCAAGTTCAGTGAGGGTATCTTTATGCTACATTTGCTCCTAAATTCCTTGCTAACTACACAATATCCATAATCTAGAAGAAATATCCAGATAGAGCTTCTTCCTAAAGAAATAATAATTCTGTTTTTGGTGAAAGGGAGGAGGTCACTGGCTGGTAGTTTTATTTTGTTTTTAAATTAATTTAGCATTGAAATGTTGTAGTAGTAGTGTATCATCTCTTTCAGTAATAGTAGAAAGGAGTTTAAGTAAACAACACAATACAAAAGAGTAAAAAAAAAAGGTGTGTGGTGCTTTTTTCTATGGAGCTCATGCTGTGCAATACAGAACATCCTTCTATGATGTTTGAGTATAAGGCACAATTCTGTAAAAGTCCTTGGACGCAATCCAATCTGGGTCCATTAGAAACCAGTGGGAAGTTTGTCACAGACTTCAATGGGATGCAAATTTCCCCATAAAGTTTGCCGTTTCTAAGCATGGACACGCACTGTTGTAACTACTAAGCATGAACTTTTTTTGGAAGTGTATTGTTCACTAATGCATCAACCTTTTGTACCTGTAATAAAATGCTATGAGATGGAACCTGTAACAAGCAGTGATAGCTGGCAAATTATTCCCTCCCAGTAGACTTTTAAAGAAACCCCATGAAAGGCACATTTCTTCTGCATGTGGCCTACAATGATTCTATTCTAAGCTAACAGTGTGATCTTAAAAAAGAAAAAAAAGTATTAACAAGAATTTTGATTGCATTTCCAGCATTCTTAGTTCAAATGACATCTTCAGCAAATTCTCCTCTTGCCCAGGGATTTTGCATCGGTATGGTGCTTTTAAAATCTAATTAATTTCCCATCTGTACTCCATTCCAGGCGTCCAGCTGATGGGCAGTCTGATATACAGCCAAATTAAAACTTATTGCAACAGCACTATACCAGCTGAAATCAAAGTATGTGGAGGGATTTAACTGGGTTGAGGTCTAAAATAACAACACCTTTGACAAGAACATTTGCCTGGTCACTAAGCATGAGCTACTGTCCCAGCTGAAAACATCAATATGGTTGTTAAGACTTCTGTCACAATAAAGGCACCATGGTATCTGAACTATCCACCTTTCCTTTCTAGCTTCTTCCATCTTATAGAAATGCCTAGCAAAGACGTACTGCTGTTTTGAAGCCAAGCAAACTACACTTATGAGAGTGGACAAAGTGTGAGAATTGTGCCAAGGAGACCTGGGGGAACAACCCCTTCAAGTCATAAAAAGTCAATGTCTTCCCACCTCAGGTTCCCATTCCTCAATAAAGAGCATCAACAGCCTATCTCACAAGACTGCTGTGAAGATAGAAGAAATAATTACTTTCATTGGCATGGCTTTCAGTCACTGATAATGTACCTTGCTCTACTTTGTTGCATGTGTATGTGGGCCTGGAGGAGCCCAGCATGGGATTCTCACTAACAGACGTCTGTACTCATGGCTTTTGCCTCACCACTGCTATAGAGATCAGTGCCAGTCATGAATTTTTATAGGAGACAAGCGCGTGGGGGCCGGGGCTGCACAATGTAAGCACACCATGTGTGCACGCCATGGGCGTGTGCGCATTACGTTTGCGTAGTGCACAAAACTCCCAGGGCATGCTGATGTCACTCTTGTTTTTGCATGGCCAGGATGTAGCTTACTGTGCAAAGGTAAGTATCACAATACTCTGCCCACTTTTGCTTCAGGCCTTGCTCACCAGTATCCACCACACAACTCCCGGAAAGTTGCTCACAGGCCATTTGAGAGTGGGGAAAAAAAGAAAGGTTCCCCATCCCTGCCCCAAAGCTCTTAGAAACATACCTTTTTTGGATGCTTCAAAACTATCATAGAGATTTATCTTCTGAGTATCATATGTTAATGTAGTGTTTGGCAACAGAGTTCTGTTTCTATTGATTGTGTTCACAGCAAATCTGAAGGCCAGTTCTTCTGCTCCCATTGCTCCCGTTGGGCCAGATTCCACACATTCAAAAATACCCCCTGGAGAAATAAAAAGACACAGCAAGAGGGTAGAAATATTACTTAAAATGTCCAATATCATCAAGTCATGACAACAGATTTTACAGGTGATGTACAGGTGATGTACAAATTGCCTTGCTGAAGTCTGGTTGTAAGGGGTTGGTTTTTTTGGGGGGGAGGAGTGTTATGCTTAGGTTACAATGCAAAAAAGAATCCAAATACATATGTAGATCATGAACTGTAATGTAACAACAGGGCCTGGGCAGGCTGCAGGCCTTCCTGTTTTATACCTGCTGGGATTGACAAGGCATCTGACCATCACCTGAATCTCATAGCTCTCCTGATGAGTGCTTTGGTCTGCCCACCAGATACCAGACACTCTACCATTCAAATTAGGCCCCAATGTTTGTTACAATCCCCTTCTCAATTAAGTAATCAATTTTAATCTAGAATTTAAATTCTTAAAACTTTCTTATTTGTAAATTTGAGCATGTAAACTACTGCTCTCACTTCATCAGAAACAGTATTTCTATCTGCAACACACTTGAGCAAACCTGCTCCTCTTCCTTTCACAGATATTTTGTTGCCATTTGCAGCTGTAGCTGCCTCTGATTAGTTATCATTTAACTCTTGGGGGAAATAATTAGCATCACAAGTCCATCACAAGCCATGTGCATAGAAGCTGCCGAACCAATTAACCAACTAGAAGGATTACTGTTAATAGCACCAGTTTTCCTGTAACTTGAAATTGCTGGATAGTTTTGCTGAACTGTAAAAGCATTTTTAGTTTGCTTTCTGTTGCCACTCTGGAACTTTTCTTTATTAGTGCCACTTTGTTTTGTACGATTCCTTGCAAATGAAGGAAAACAACTTTACTGCTTGTATATGTTGATAATATAATTTTGGTTATTGAGGACAAACAAGATTGTACAAAAACAAGATTGGGTGCAGGCCTGGCCAGGACAAGGGGTCCTGACTGTGACAAAGGTGACATGTGTGCTTGCTTGCTTGATTAACAGCTGCTGGGAACTTCAAGGTCCCTGCTCTCCCTTCTTATGGTCTTTGTACTAGACATGGAGACTCAATAGAGAGCTTTATAATTTAGGAAGGCTTTGGAAGAACTGGTTGACAAGTCTTATCAGTCGTTGATGTATGAGCGGATTTTATTTGCTGCTATTCTGGGCTTCTGGTGCACCAGGGTTTACACCAGCATAATAGACTTGGCCAGGGTGCCAGAAGGGATACAATTTATGAGCTTTCTCCATTATCTGCACAGCAGGGGATGTTCAGTAAACAGTGCAGAGGCTTAGCTGAAGCATTCCCTGCTGGTTACCTGCTTTCAGCAATAGGGATCACTGTTTGGTAGTACCCAATTGGTTAGCTGTCAGATTCTAGAGCTTCCCTTAGGTAATTCACAAAATACAGAGTTCATTCATAAAACACAGTGTTCATTCATAAAGCAGTAACATAAATCTCCATTGCTACATATTGGGTATATATTTCAGCAGTTGAACGTACAGGTTTATGGCCATGCTGTAGTGTAGTGCTTATTCAACTGTGAATAAAAGGTGGCAGGGCTCATTGTTTTGGGGTTTGGGGTGGGGGGAGGTGACAAAACTGATTTCCAATAAGTGCCCCCCTTTATTTCCATAACAAGTCCTTGAGTCTGTACTCTGAATAGTGACACCAGGGACCTAGAAGGTGCAGGGCTTGTCAGTCCAACCCCTGCGCTGTCTCATCAGGGCTGACCTTCAGGCGATTGGAGCAATTGGGCCAAATTGGGCCCAGCGTGCCACTCCTAAAAGGGCTCCCACACCAGGGCAATTGAGATGGATTTTTATTTATTTATTTATTTATTTATTTATAAAAATAAAATTTTGCAGGCTTTGGCTGTGAACTGGGGGCCTACAAAAAAATTCAAGTTGCGCCCCACTGCCTCAAATTGGGCCCCACTGGCTAGTCCTGAGTCTCATAGATGCTGGGCCTTAGTTGCCCTGTCCTCGCATGAAGTCTTGGGTTTGCAATTTTGGGAGAGGGGAGACTGTGGCACTGGGGAAAGAGCAGGCTGGTGAGGCTCCCTAGATTTAGAGGACTGAATTGCCCTGCCCTCGCATGAAGTTTTGGGTTTGCAATTTTGGGAGAGGGGAGACTCCCCGCTGGGGAACGGGTGGGCTGGCGAGGCCCCCTAGATTTAGAGGCCCTAGGCTTCAGCCCACTTAGCCTATACATAAATCCAACACTGGGGCCCTGTCTGCTTTCACTGGCTTTGCAACCTGTGTGTGGATTGATTTGCTTTCTTTCTTTTAGGGATCTCACATGTGTCAAGGTATCTAGTGGGTGTCAAGGTTCACTTTATAGGACGGTATCTGACTGAAATTCGGACATGAGAAACAAGTTGAAACAACATGACACAAAAAGAACAAAGCATACGGGCAATAATGGGCACTTTGTAAGTCCCTCACCACTCTGCTAATTAGTATATTATCAAATCCCCAGATAGGTTTAGCTTCGCAAACTGCCTCCTTGTTTCAGCCTACTGTCTCATCACTAGCAGAAAAGTGGAGTGTCTATGTTTGTTTTTTCTACTGCCAAACCTATAAAAACCCATCCCTTGGGAAATGGATAGTGAAATTATGTGAAAGCAAAAAAAACAACCCACCACACATACTGTGAAAGAAAGTGAGGAAATGGCTGTTTATAATGGTACCTCGTTAGATCTCACAAAGATCCAATGATTAGAGCATTATACTTAAAATGTGCAGATACAAACTGAGCGAGCAGGAAAAGAATTTTCTGCAAATGACTATAATGAGACCACAAAAGTTATAAAGAGAGAAGGGGGAAGAAATGGGTCACTCCAGACAACGGTCAGGTGGTGTTAAACAAGAAAAAGGGCAGGGAAGTTGAATAATTGACTAATACACACATGAATATGAGAGGAAGATGAATATGCTGCAGGTTAATGGTCAGAGACATATTCAAGAGTTTCTAGTCTTGTTAGCAGTCCTCTATACTCAGGGCTTTACCAAGGTATTTACCAAGATATTTGAAATCACACTGCATCCTGAAGATAGATTCTCTTTTGGTTTTGGCAGTCTCCAAAAAAAAAAGTTTTGCAGCAGAACATGAGCAATTATTCCCTTTGCTAGATACCAACTGACAAGGAGAGGAAAAACATGTTCGTTAAAAATGATCAAGACTTTAAAAAGGGAGGTTTGGAGGGGTTTTGTTGAGGAAATGATAATACTGTGAATAAATAAATTCAGGCACACTGGATGAGTTATGAAATAGAATATTATATCCAAACTGACAATAGATTCATATCAACAAAAAGGCAAATTTAATGGGATCCCCCCCCCCATGAAATGTACACTTGGAAAAGCATCACAGTTCTTTTACATTGTCATCAAAAGCTCTGCACAACACTTCTGCCCATCACAAACACACAGCACTCTTCCTGCTATGGAATATATTGCTACTCCTGTGCTCCTGTTTGTATAAATTGTCCCTTAGTTGCTGGATTTAGAGAATCATGAGTCACAAGCATTAGTAGAACTGATACTAGGCTTGACCACCATGTCTGTAACAATATTTTCCTTCCTACAAAATGGAAGTGGGAGGGGGGATCTATGATGCAGTAAATTACCCCATACTACCACGTCCTGCCTTCCAAAAGGCTGTCATGAGTCTTGTTAGTCGATCTGAACTTGTCAGTTGCTTTCCCTACCATTGTTGTGCCTATTCATGACAGCAGTATTAAAAACCAAGTAAGGCATGCAACACATGTTCTCAGATAAACAAGGAGAGAGAAAAGTAATAAATCTTGCAATTCTAAAGTAGAAAAGCTGCCAAAACCCTGGCCTATCTCTGTCTCACAGCTTGAAGGAGGCAGAAACGCGACTTGTCCGATTTCCAGGGCACCCTTTGGGACTGAAACAGGACCTTTATCCAAAACTGCTAAATAATCTAAAATAGCTACTTAAAATCCACAATTTTTACACCTGAAAACCAGGGCATTCTTATTTGCATTCAAAGCTTTGAACTTAATACACAACACTGTGGTTGCAGTCAAAACCATTCAAGGACCATGGTCCTTGATTCTGCTACATACGCATTGTGCTAATGTAACCCTGTGTGCTGCATTTAACAATAAAGGTTAAAATGTAAAGGACCGACCCCTGGGCAGTTAAGTCCAGGCAAAGGTGACTATGGGGTGTGTTGCTCATCTTGCTTCAGGCTGAGGGAGCTGGTGTTT
The DNA here is from genome assembly GCF_963506605.1 of Zootoca vivipara. Classification (NCBI taxonomy): domain Eukaryota; kingdom Metazoa; phylum Chordata; class Lepidosauria; order Squamata; family Lacertidae; genus Zootoca; species Zootoca vivipara. The sequence goes on along the minus strand of NC_083278.1, from coordinate 45,803,437 downwards.
CTCCACGGACAGCTTTCCGGGTCATGTGGCCAGCCAGCATGACTAAACCACTTCTGGTGCAATGGAACACCATGACAGAAGCCAGAGCGCATGGAAATGCCGTTTACCTTCCCACTGCAGCAGTACCAGTTTATCTACTTGCACTGGTGTGCTTTCAGACTGCTAGGTTGGCAGAAGCTGGGACAGAGCAACGGGAGCTCACCCCATCACAGGGATTCGAACCAGCAACCTTCTGATTGATAAGCCCAAGGGGCTCAGTGGTTTAGACCACAGTGCCACCCTTGCATTTAACAATAGGCAGTCAGGGACAACAGCATATGGAATGTGGTCCAAGGTTTCTTATCAAGCTGGAAATTGTTAGACAAAAGATCTGCAAATTCATGCCAGAAAATACACATGCCTTAACACTGACCAGATTCTTTATAAAACATGTGCCATATTAATGGAAGCAGCCTCTTCTGAAAGCAAGAATCACACTTGGAACTTTCAATTTTCAGCAGCACCCTGTGCGATGCCAAAATTCAGTGTGCCCTCACCTATTGCCTTCCATTCTAAGTCATTGTTGGGGCACCCTCTTGGCTTGGCTCCAACTCTCTGGAGCAGATTTTTATGGGCAGCAGGGGAGCAGAGATGAAGGAGAAGTCCTCGTGTTCAAGTTGAAATCTGGTCCAATGTTGAATATAACTCATTTACTTGGTGGCAGGCACCGAGCAGAAGGGGTTGGATTAGCTCATTTGCTGATCTATCCTTCTTGACGTAGTGCAGGCTGCAGACCATGCGACCACAACCACCATAAGTTTTATGGTAGACACAGGACCCAATCAGTTGGGAAGCTCCTCTTGAGCATGCCCTACTAAAATGAGTAAGTGCCCACAAAACTACCATATAGTATTTTATGGATCTTCTGAGCCCATTATATCACCTCTGGCTACCTGCAATTTCACAGTAAACATACAGTAACCATAAATGGGAATTAGTTTGCCCTCTTGATGACTTTAGATGAGGTAGCACAAGCTGTTGCCTTGGCACTGCCATATCTAAAGCAGATGTGTCCATGGGAAAGTTTAGTAAGACAGACTGAAGTGTTTTATGAACACTAGTACAGAGGAAGACATGAGATAACCCTTCATCACTGACTTTCATACCTTTCTTATCTCCTTGAGATACTAATAGGGTGCTGATTTAAAGGGCAAATGAATTTCCTAGTGCACCATTGAAGCACGTATTTCAGGCTGCCTAGTGCCTATGCAGAAGCACATCAGAAATGCATACCACATTCTGACCGCTTCTGCATTCTGCCCTCTCTAGCAGATGGGGAACATGAAATAGATGTGTCACATAAAACCTGAAAGCTGCCACTGACCACTTGAACAGTCACACTCAAATGAATTCCAAATGATGCCAGGCATGATAAAGATGGCTAAAATAACCTGATACAAATGCTAATGTCTAACTCCTGGGTTCCTAATGGCATCTCACTGAAATGGCTGAAGGATTCTATCTAACCTTTGAGAAATGAACTTTCAATATGCAATGGAACGTGCACATCATGTCACATTACAACGTAATTATGAACCAGATGGATTGGAAGATCATAAATCATGCTAATTCAGTAGGTTGCATACAGACCTGATCATATTTCAAGGCGAACCAATGAAATAAAGGGGATCCCAGTTAAATGTGAATTAAAATTGTCATGTCTATTTCAGTGGGTCTAATCTAAGCATGTTTCAGTTGGGATTCAACCTATTGAATCTAAAACAGGACCTCACTTGTGTAGGGTTAAACGTCCAATACTTGTCACAGTATCTGAAAACAAGTTCACGTTATCCCTGGTGAAAACGAATGGTCATGTTTAAACATATTGTGAAACTTTAGAGAAGTAAATTTCAAAATTCATTAAAAGGGGGTTTAAACAGGGATTTATATAACAGAGCCATTTCCACCACCCTGTTCCCCCCATCATCCATCTTTATTTTCTGTCCAGAAGTGATTGGTATGCAAATATTTTATCAGATACACTGATTAAAGGTAAAGGTACCCCTAACCCAGGTGGCGCTGTGGTTAAACCACTGAGCCTAGGGCTTGCTGATCAGAAGGTCAGCGGTTCGAATCCCTGTGACGGGGTGAGCTCCCGTTGCTTGGTCCCAGCTCCTGCCAACCTAGCAGTTCGAAAGCACCTCAAAATGCAAGTAGATAAATAGGAACCGCTACAGCGGGAAGGTAAACGGCGTTTCCATGTGCTGCTCTGGTTTGCCAGAAGTGGCTTTGTCATGCTGGCCACATGACCTGGAAGCTATACGCCGGCTCCCTCGGCCAATAATGCGAGATGAGCGCGCAACCCCAGAGTCGGTCACGACTGGACCTAATGGTCAGGGGTCCCTTTACCTTACCCCTAACCGTTAGGTCCAGTCGCTGATGAGTCTGCGGTTGCAGTGCTCATCTCGCTCTATAGGCCAAGGGAGCTGGGATTTGTCCGCAGACAGCTTCCGGGTCATGTGGCCAGCATGACTAAGCCACTTCTGGCGAACCAGAGCAGCGCACAGAAACGCTGTTTACCTTCCCACTGGAAGTGCTTTCAAACTGCTAGGTGGGTACATAGCTGCCAAGTTCTCCCTTTTTTAAAGGGAAATTCCATTATGCTGAATAGGCTTCCTCGCGAGAAAAGGGAAAACTTGGCAGCTATGGGTGGGTAGGAGCTGGGACCGAGCAACAGGAGCTCACCCTGTCGCGGGGATTCGAACCACCGACCTTCTGATTGGCAAGCCCTAGACCACAGCACCACCCACGTCCAATACACTGATTATATGTACATAATTAAATCCTATCTTGATTCAGAAAGAGATCAGAGAGACTAAATCATATACACCAAAGGAAAAGCAGTCAGCTTGCAGTGGGGCTGCTCTATTAGGGTGAATGGGGGGGGCACTGTCCCACCAGCCTTCGTCTACCCTCAACCAGCTCACACTTGCCTGTCTTCTAATTTATAATCAATCCAAAGGATGGAAGTGACTGCCAGCTTCCTCCTCAGTCTCACTGTTTTCCTTGTAAATGTTTGTGGGGTAGGATGGGGCCAAAACTAGAATTAGTTGGCTCTGCTGCCGCCTACTGCCAGTCTCCCTGACTTCTCCCCTACCAGTCTCAGTGGACACCAGCCAGCTGGCATGGTACACAAAAATAATTTTTTACATTTTATTTACAAGAACCCTTTCAAGACAAAACAGCCCACCCTACTAAAAAAATTGGAAGCTTCTGGCTCAGCTACTTTTTCACTTCTTTCTTTTTGAAAAAGTGAATGAAAAATACTGTACTCGCCCTACTTAGATTTTTCTGTATATTTTTATCGGCCAAAGTCCAGTGCTGAAATGGGGGGCGGGAAAAAACTACACTCTTCCACTGAGCAAGTGTAAATATATTGCTACCATAATTTTAAAAGAAATATGGCTTTCACCACATTAAGAGTTCCTGTGCATGCTCTGAGCGATATAGAGGGACCTTGGGGCAAACTGCAATAAACATTTCTGAGAATTACTCGTAATCTAAACAAGACTAATATATATAGTTTGAAGTTGTTGTTTTTTTAAAAAAAAGTGGAAATTAACACACACTGATGGGAGTACAGCATAATAAAACAGTATTGCAGATTTTCAGTTTTGCTAACTTTTACCATTCAACATTTCTTTCTGCTAGGATATTAATGGCCCATGACCACAAACAATCAACATGCTCATTTACATTATGCAAAGTAGGATTACCCCAAATGTCTTCTTTCTTGTCTTTCACTTTACACAGCACAGCTTGCTGGATGACATGTTTAGTGCCCACTTTTCTGAATGACAGCCACTGATAGATAGATATATACACACACACAAACATTTTTTTCTATCTGCCCCATCCATTCTTTACAATACAGTACAATATTCAATGGCACCACTTTTTCACATAAGAAGTGTGTGTGTTTTCACACATTATATTCAATGAGTGTAAAATCTATGTTCACAGTAGTTAAGCTGTACAGTTTAACAAGAGTGTACTCTTTCACACAGACACTTGTATATGTGTAGATACAGCTTCTACTTACCATATTTTTTGCTCCACAACACACACTTTTTTCCTCCTAAAAAGTAAGAGGAAATGTCTGTGCATGTTATGGAGTGAATGCATGGTCCCTGGAGCCGAATTGCCCAGGGGCGCAAAGCAGATCGTGCTTTTTTAAAAAAGAAAGAAAGAAAGAGCTAAAGGCTAACAAGAGGGAAAGAGGGTGTTTAAAGGAAGCCGCTCAAAAGCTGATTGCAAGAGATCGGGGAGGGAGATAAGGGAAGCTAGCATGTAGGTCAAACTCCCGGGATGAGGTTAGTGGAAGGGCATGCTGTGTAAGTTTGCACTTTACAGTCCCCTCTCACTGTGCCTCATCCGCCTACCAAGTTTCCCACTTCTGAAGTTCAATAAAGTTGTGGCCAATTTTAATCCATATTCTGGTCTCTTGACTCATTATTTGGGGAATTGGGTAGGCACCACAGACAGGGTTTAGCGTGTGTGTCTGCAAATGTAACTCTCTGTATCACCCATTATTTGGGTTTCTTTTTTCCCTTTCTTTTTAACCAAAACAGAATAATCAGAACAATCAACAGACAAGTCATCGTCCAGAAACAAACACAACATTTACTGCTACCTGTCTATGGTACTTCTAAGCACTTGCTGCAGATGTTGGTTAGCCTGAGCCATTAATGCTTACACAGAAAACAGGATTTTGATTACCAGTCCATTATGATCCTTTGGGGAGCCCTTAAGATTCAGACTTCTCTGTCAGCACAGCATTTTTCCCCATCAGTGGTAAAGAGTGAATTTCAATGCAGGCTCTGCTGAACCACTTAGCTTGGCAATCTTTTCTTTTCAGGCCGTAATGGTTTTTGATATGCTTGCAAAGGGGTAGCTGGTTATGTTTTCCTTGATAGACCATTTCTCTAAGTATCCATTTCTAAGCCTGTGGAGGGTTCCTTAATGCTAATGAGGCTTTTTGTTATGCAGCCACAGAGTGGTATTTACATTCATGCAAATGGGAGTAATATTATCCCCCACTTAAAAGACAAACAGGACCATCATTCAAAGCAAATATCTCTGTGCAAGGGTGTATACTACTGAAGTCTTAAAGGTGGACATGTGAACATATGGGCAGACAAACGGCTTTCAGCTCATACATTCAGGGTGGCTTCAGACATTACTGTTTCAGCAGCTTTATAGACCCATAGTGCATTCCTGTTCAAATGCTAATGCCAGAAGTTGCCACCCACATTTTTAAAATAGCATATGCTTTATCAGCACCACAGTGGTACCTTGGGTTAAGAATTTAATTCATTCCGGAGGTCCATTCTTAACCTGAAACTTTTCTTAACCTGAGGTATCACTTTACCTAATGGGGCCTCCCGCTGTTCTCATCCTGAGGTAAAGTTCTTAGCCTGAGGTATTACTTCTGGGTTAGTGAAGTCTGTAACCTGAAGCGTCTGTAATGGCAATGGCAGCCACCAGAGGTGCCGAAACTGAGTTCCAGTGAGTTCTGGATGAAAACTGTGCATTATGGTTATAAAGCATGGCTCCCTGCTGAGTGTACCCACAAAGAACTTTAGTGGGTTGTTGTTGTTTAGTCGTTTAGTCATGTCTGACTCTTCGTGACCCCATGGACCAGAGCACACCAGGCACTCCTGTCTTCCACTGCCTCCCGCAGTTTGGTTAAACTCATGTTTGTAGCTTTGAGAACACTGTCCAACCATCTCGTCCTCTGTCGTCCCCTTCTATATGTGTGTGTGTGTGTGTATGTCCAGTAGCACCTTAGAGACCAACTAAGTTTGTTCTTGGTATGAGCTTTCGTGTGCATGCACGCTTCTTCAGATATCTACCTACATCAACTCAGTAGTGGGTAACCAGTGGCATAGCTGCCAAGTTATTCCCTTTTTTAAGGGATTTTCCATCATGCTGAATAGGCTTCCTCGCAAGAAAAGGGAAAACTTGGCAGCTATGACCAGTGGTCCTACATATGTTGTCAAACTTCAGTTCCCATCAGTCCCAGCTGGCATGGCAAACAATCAAACAGGATGTGAGTTGTAGTGGAACAACTTCTGGAGGGCCACAAGTTCCCCATTCCTGTGCTAAGTGAACAAGTACTGTCTTTTGTCTGCCTTTAATCTATTGCCAATCAATTGCATTGAGCAACTGTGAAGTCTCATATTATAAGAGGCAGGGGAATAAATCTCCCTTATCTATTCTTCCAACACCACTCATAAAATTAAAAACCTTTTTCATGCCCCCATCACTTGTCATGTTTTCTTAAACTAAAGAGATCCAAAATGCTTTGCAGGGAGGGTGTGCTCCCCTTGCGTGCTGGTTTCAGCTCTTCTTTTGTGGTTTCTTTCACCTACAGATTCCTTTCACAACTGCAAACTTTTATTTAATTTCAATTTAATGAAACTAGGAGCATCCTCTTCTAAAGCACCTGGTTACTCACACATTAATTCCCTTACAAGTGTTGTAATAACCAGGGTTCCCCCCCCCCATCATCATCATCTCATCTTAAATTTTTCCATTGTTTTTAACTGTGCAGTATTAGCTTCTGTAAGGTGCCTTGAGAACTCTGCAGAAGTGAAGTGTGTTGTGTTCTTTTTGTTTTATAAAGAAATAAGACTGAGTTGAATTCCAAACTCTGTTAGTAAGGACTTTATCAAATACTAGATATAAGATGGTGCACTCCCTTCATCTCCGGTCCAGAATGCATTACCCCTCACTTTCCATTCTAATGTTAGGTAATTGCCAATGTAACACTTATAACAGAAGGGAGGGGGGATTCATGTCAAATGGAATGCACAACCCCCATTTCCCTCCTGATTCCTTAACCAAAAGAGTTGCCCCCTAACCATGGTTCCTAAAAAATACCTCTTCCTTCCAGGTATGTATTCTAGGACTGAGGTGTATGGAAGCTTGATGTTGTAGACTCTGATGCCAAGAGACCTATTCATGGATAAACTTTTTTTCATCTTCTTCTAAGTGTAATTTTTGAATTTCTAGCAACTGTGACTCCAACAACCTTCTCAATTCCATCTTGATTCTTGCTTAATGTCCTTACAGTAACTATAGCTCAGCAGAGGAACATATGCTTTTTGAGAACAAGAAGTCCCAGGTTCAATCACAGATATCTCTAGTTGAAAGGATCAGGTAGCAGGTGATGAATAAGTGCTTTCTCTGCTCACGCCATGAGAGCAGACAACTCTGGACAAATAATCTGGCCTGCAATAAGGCAGCTTTGTGGACGCACACAGTGTGCTGGAAGATGCTGTAATGTGAAACTTTGAAGACAGCTTTGTATCAATATTCTGGTGCCGTAAGTGGTGCGTTTTAATTGGCATCAACATTGGCACACAAACAATTACAAAATTATCCATATGTTTGGAGACTAGTGTCTGAGCACTCTTCTACACTGAAACAAAGGGAGTGTTTTCCCTAAACAAGGAAGAAAAATAACACACAGTGTGCCTAAGAAGTCAAAATATGGGCTTGAGCATACTGTTGTTTTCTTATTTGCTGTGCACAATGTACAGAGAGAATAACTGCTATGCTGAGTCTTGGGTATCTTTCTTTTATTAAAACAATCTCTCTTCCTAAATGAAAACAACTTCCAAACACTGTAACATCTAATGAGCAATCACTCTTTGGAATAATAAAAGCATATATTGGATCCCTGGCGTGCAGAAGGATAGTCTAATTGTTTTCCCCCCTACTTGGAAAATGTGTTCTTCTGACACAGGGTAGAGTATCATTCGTCTGTTAACAATACTAGGTGGAAAGAGTAAGTGCTGCACACAAAACAAAGGGTCAGCATTTTGTTATATACCATTTTATATACAACCAGTTATCATTCTCCAATAAAAGAGTGTGTTTCTTTTATATTGGGGTGGCCCAATAGATTTGGCTGCCTGAGGCAAAGGACGTAATCCAACAGACTGGCAGCTGAATCTTACTTCAACACTGGTGATGGGCATACCTGAGGGCAGCAGAAGGCTAGCTTAGAGTGATGGGTAGACAGCTGCCGCCCCCTGGGATCTGCTGCCTGAGGCATTTGCCCCACTCTGCCTAATGACAGAACTGGCCCTGCTTTTATAAAGATGCAGTGTTTAGCAGTGGCTCTATATTCTAGCTAATTTTGTGAAGCACATCACTGGGAAACCCAGTCAAACTAAAGTTTGTTCTTCTATTTAATGGGATGCAGCCTTTCTGGTTTTAGCAGGGCTAAAATGACAAACCACATATGCCACTAGATTTCATTAAAATGGCATAATTGATTTTAACAGTTTCTCGCGCTTTCCTAAGGAAGTTGCTAGTTCCAAAAACTGCCCTGAGCTTCTGGAAAAGTAAGGTAGATATGCTTTTCAATAAATAAATAAGGTTTATTCAATGTTTGTACATTAGAAGTCATAAAATAAGACTCTCAATCAAAACAATGCTAAAGAAAAATTAGGTTTCCTTCTGGTTTAGTACTGCCTCTTCATAATTTGATTAAAAATCTTACCTCCAGCTCTTCCTAAGGCCTCAAAGCATTTCCAAGCTACTAAATGCCTTTTGCTTCTCTTTTATTCAACCTATTCTGTCCTTCAAGTCAATTTCTGTGTCTCCTGAAGGTGCCCAGATAAGAAATGATTTGGTTCAGAACTGCTCAAAAGTTTAATTTAATTGTATGTCATCTCAAACATGCATCATAACGCTTTCAGGATGCATAGAAGATGTTTGACTTCAGAAGCAAATGAATCACAAGAGATACGCATTCATACTTTCCACCCCAAAACAGATTTTCACACTTTCCCCCAAGGGGAGCAGTAATTAGAACCTAATTATCATATTAGTGGTTATTACTGCATATCAGCTGCTAACCATCTTAACCATTAGATTCTTAATGAAAGAAAATATCTGTGTTCAAAGAGGGATTAACCTGACCATTTGCATTTATGTGGATGGTGTGCAGTTCTAAAGAAGCATCACAGATTGTTTGCAAACAAAGACAAAGCTGCAGTTCTGAGTACTGTACTAGGTAAAGATAAAGGTAAAGGTAAAGAACCCTTGACATTTAAGTCCAGTCGCAGACGACTTTGGGGTTGCGGCGCTCATCTCACTTTACAGGCCGAGGGAGCCGGCGTTTGTCCGCAGTTTTTCTGGAGTGCTTTCAAACTGCTAGGTTGGCAGGAGCTGGGACAGAGCAACAGGAGCTCACTCCATCAAGGGAATTCGAACTGCTGACCTTCTGATCGGCAAGCCCAAGAGGCTCAGTAGTTTACACAGAGCTACCTACATCTCAAGTTGACTACTAGGTACCCAAGTACTAAGCCAGCATGGCGGTGTAATGCAAGGCCACCACCCCTTCCGCCATGCAGACAGCTTCCAGTGGGAACTTGACCTGCTACACAGAGGCCCAAGTGTGCTGAAACAACGTCAATTGTCCACCAGTCTTCCCCCCCCCTTTCCCCAAGAAATATTTCTATTTAAATCATGATACAAAAACAAAACAAGAAGATATAATTGAGCTTTAGTTAACAACACTTGCAGAGCTTCCATTTCTCATATATTTATGGAATTTTAATAGCCATAAGTAAGCATTATTTTCAAGGGCTGGTTGGTCATCACAATTGGTCCAGCATCAATCAACAAAGTCAATGGATGATATTCAGCTAGGTTTTGCTCAGAATAGACACACTGAAATTAATGGGTGTTTGTTAATTTCAGTGTGTCTACTCTGAGTAAAACTTAGTCGAATACCACCCAATGTCTCAGAACATTCAGAATCTGGGGCTCTTTGAGATTCAACAGCAAAGAGGAACAAGTCACAAGCAAAGACAAAACCTAACAGTTCAATTGAGAAAGCTACTTCCACCATCCTAATTTATTATTATTATTATTATTATTAGTAGTAGTAGTAGTAGTAGTAGTAGTAGTAGTAGTAGCAGTAAATGTATGGGTTACAACAATTCAAAATTCAATATTACAAATAGTTAAGACAACTCACAGTCACAGGGCTATTCATTACAGAAGGTTCATGCTTTTGCCCTGTCCAATGACTGAAAATCTCCCAAAGTAAAATAATACTGCAATTCCAAGATTGACAACATTGTTCAGTACACACTGTGCCTAATACATTATTTATCTAGTCAGTGCAAGAAAGGCTCTGCCTCACAGTCACTGCCACTTCATGAGCATGGTAGTTAAATGCATTTGTTTTCCCTCAAAAAAGGCTGGCTTATCACAAATATCTGGAGGATTTCACACTCAGTTGACGGACAAAAAGTTTCAGTAAATATTTCTTGATGACAGAAAACTGGATAAAAATGTGTTATTAAAATTTATCAAGAAAGAAAAGGTCACACACTAAATTATATTTTGTACTTTTCAGGGATGCCAAAACATTATTCTACTTTTCCTCTTTTTTTGCCAGAATGCAGATAAGATTAGGCACATTTTAACGTGTGTGCACAGCATGCAAGCATACATTTCGACTCCTGCTTCTCCCCAGTTTAGAATTATAAATTGACTGTTTTCTCAAAGGATTAAATTACTTTTATTTTAAAAAGGAGTCTTTAAACCCCTTGATGTATTTATTCGTGGAAGGATTGTAACATGACAACATTAGGTTTGAGGCAGAGGCCAGGGAAAGGTGAGCCTAGGGGTGGCCCTGCCTCTTCCTTTCAGAAAGTGTGGTCATGAGGAGAGAGCTTCAAATTGCAAACTGATCAGAACAGAATTTAAGACTGTGGGAGGTGTGGGTGGGGGATGAGCAACAAAGAAACTGAAATTGACTAGTTTGTCCATAATCCATATGAAGTTTGTCTGATGTTATTAGCAGCCCCCTATCTTGAATCCAGACACCCCTATGCCCAGAATTCTGTGTGAGACTATTGTGCAATTAACACAGGACATTCTGAAATACTGGTTTGGATCATGGAAAGGATCTTTCACAAACACTATAGTATCTGATGAAGTGTGCATGCACACAAAAGCTCATACCAAAATAAAAACTTAGTTGGTCTTTAAGGTGCTACTGAAGGAATTTTTTTATTTTGTTTCGACTCAGGCCAACACGGCTACCTACCTGTAACTAGAACTATAGTAACCATGTTTAGTTTGAAATTCACTTTCATCCATCAGTGAGATTCACTTCCAAGTAGGTAGAAAATGCTTGGAATGTTGCATAAAAGCTATGTATCAAAATCATAAAACATTGACATACTTGCAGTAAGGAAACAAGCTTACAACGTGCCCCTCATGTACATATGGTGCAATTCTGAATTAATCAACACAGTGCCCATGGGCATACATGCACACACAGGGCCCTATCCTCTGCCTGCTGAAATTAGGCTTGAAACCTAATTGTGTTTTTTTCAAACCTGATTGCAGCATGGTAGGAATGATTTTTGTGTTTTGGGGGGAGGAACAGCTGGGAAAGGGAGTTTTTGCATGACATATGCATCAAGGCCAACCAAGTCAAACCAGGACCTGTGAGAATGCAGAAATGCAGGTGTCCAGCTTCTGCTTCTCTCTGTTTCCTTTCTGCATTAAAACACAAGCAATTAAATATAACTTATAGTCAACATTGTTGTTCCCCAGGGTAATATGATGCCAAGAAAAGCATAATTCCTTTTCTGTATTCCATTTCCTTCCCCCCTTTTTTGTTATGATTTTCCTGCCGCATTACACTGGTCACCTGCTCCAAATCCATATGCTATAATTTTCAACGTATTTCTAAAATTCATAAATTTGCTTAGTCACAAAACACAGCTTCCTTGACAGAAAATTACAAAAGTTGGTGTGAGGAATGTGAAAAGAACATAAAATTGGTTTTATCCTGATCATGGCACATTAGATAATGACTAATGTTGTTCTAGGGGACCCAGGTGGCGCTGTGGGTTAAACCACAGAGTCTAGGGCTTGCTGATCAGAAGGTCGGTGGTTCAAATCCCTGCAATGGGGTGAGCTCCCGTTGCTCGGTCCCAGCTCCTGCCCACCTAGCAGTTCGAAAGCACATCAAAGTGCAAGTAGATAAATAGGGACCGCTCCGGCGGGAAGGTAAACGGCGTTTCTGTGCGCTGCTCTGGTTCGCCAGAAGCAGCTTTGTCATGCTGGCCACATGACCCGGAAGCTGTCGGCGGACAAACGCCGGCTCCCTCGGCCAATAGAGCAAGATGAACGCCGCAACCCCAGAGTCGGACATGACTGGACCTGATGGTCAGGGGCCCCTTTACCTTTACCTTTAATGTTGTTCTAATTACAACCATTTTTTTTTTTAAAAAGAATCTATTGGCCTTACTATAAAAAGAACCTTTCTAACTTTAGTAGGGAGAATTTTCTTTTAACACACACACAACAACAACCCAAGAGAGGCAAAATCAATTGCTTAGTTTCAAGGATGTTGAGATTACTTTGTGGTATTTATAGTTATCGAGATAATTTAAATTAGATTTAAACAAAGTCATCTTAAGTTACAAGCCAATACTTATTAGCAGCCACCCTTAAAAGAAAAGCAGGTTTTCTGATGTAGGATATTGATTTCTTCAACTACTACTCACCCCCAACCTTGTGTCTCGATAATGCAATTCCAAACTAAAATGAGTCAGAGCTGTGGAAAGGCATACTCTGAACAAGCATTGACAGGTTGCTTGATATGCTGCTCATGCTTTGGAAACAATGAAGTGTGACATTTTGTGCATTAAGGTTGGCTGCAAGTTTCCCACGAAATAAAGTCAGAATTGTCTTCCCTCTCCACACCACCCCAGGGAATATGGGAGTTGGTTTATTCAATTTACAGCCCACCCACCCACACCCACCCACACCCAAGGGGGGTGGTCCAGAATCTGAAATAAAACACTCCAAATGCTGCTTAAAAAAACCCAGTTGAATGCCAAACAATTACAAACCGAAAAGTAAAATCTGTGCCATACATGACTGGCTATCATTCTTGCCCATGAATGACAGCTCCTTAAAACCTACCCTGCATCAGGCATAGTCAGTGTGATGCCCTAGAATCATAGAATCATAGAGTTGGAAGAGACCACAAGGGCCATCCAGTCCAACCCCCTGCCGAGCAGGAAACACCATCAAAGCATTCCTGACAGATGGCTGTCAAGCCTCTGCTTAAAGACCTCCAAAGAAGGAGACTCCACCACACTCCTTGGTAGCAAATTCCACTGCTGAACAGCTCTTACTGTCAGGAAGTTCTTCCTAATATTTAGGTGGAATCTTCTTTCTTGTAGTTTGAATCCACTGCTCCGTGTCCGCTTCTCTGGAGCAGCAGAACACAACCTTTCTCCCTCCTCTATATGACATCCTTTTATATATTTGAACATGGCTATCATATCATATCCAGATGTTTAGAGTACAACTCCTGGCTGCTGCCCATGTTGACTGGGGCTGATTAGTCCCAAACATCTGGAGGCCCACACCTTGGCTACCCCTGCCAAAATAAGTGACAGAAGAATACAGTTGCATTAAAACTCATCACAGCACAGATAGATCAAGAAACATGCCTGTTACTATTGTACCTGACAAAAGCTTTAAGTTTCTCTTCATTACTAAACATAAATAAAATTAGCCTCATATATCATGCAGTTCTGAATATATCTCTCCCTTTCCCTTATGAGCACTGTGAAATCTAGCAAAGTTTCAATCAAGCCAGTCACCTTGGTTGCGGTTTAAATTTTGCATGTCACCTAAGAGCTTACATCCACATTGTACATCTGCTCTCTTCTGCCTCCCAGGTCTTTTCTTGTAAGCCAGCAGGGTAATGAAATTTGCAAATTCAGCAGTAGGCTGTGAGTTGATCCAGCCTTTCCCCCCCCCCTTCATCTTTTTGGTCTTAAAGAGAACAGCTGGCAGACAGAATGGTGGAATTGAAAAAGTGGCACATGGATACCCAAATCATTTATCCATGGTACATCTAACATTCTGGACCTGTTAATGGCAAATGTAATCAGAACTAGTTTCCTACTTGGCAATCTATGGGGTTGTGTTTTTTTTTTTGGAGGGGTGAAACTTTCAACACTGATGGGTTTTGGATATCAGCTACTTCACCTCATAATGACCATGTCCAGGTACTAAGGAGCTGTGCTCTTTCTTGGAAAATTATGGCTCACCTCATCTAGTTCTCAGCATCACTGACAAGCTGTTAAAACAGAATATGTAGGAAGGCTTGCTTTTGACTAGAGGGTTCTCAGCAAGGTATCAGCCATAGCAAGTACAGTGGTACCTTGGTTCCCAAACTTAATCAGTTCCAGGAGTCCGTTCGACTCCCAAAACCGTCCAAAAACTTCTTCTTTGGCAATCACTCATAGCTGAGTAAGATTGTCTTCCATGAACACAATCTTAACAGTGAGTTCGTAAGTGACTGTGGAGATCAATTCTGGATCCACACATCCTTCCACAGTGGGGACATAGGTTTCCAGGTGGGAGCTGTTCACGGTGAGGGTTTGCCAAACATGTCTTCCTCTTAGCTTTCTCCCTTTCGTCCTGAGTTCGGGTGGTGTCTTCAATGTCCGTGACACCATTGGTAAAGGCTGTTCTCTAATTGGAGCGCTCCCAGGCCAGTGTTTCCCAGTTGTCAGTGTTTATGCTACATTTTTAAAGATTTGCCTTGAGAGAGTCTTTAAACCTCTTTTGTTGACCACCAGCATTATGCTTTCCATTTTTAAGTTCAGAATAGAGTGGTTGCTTTGGAAGATGATAATGAGGCGTCCCAACATGACCAGTTCAACGAAGTGGGAAGTAAGCCCATCCCTGCAATGAAACCCATAAGCTCCATCCTGATACTGCCTAGTAATAACTGTATCATGCCTTCCCTTGCAGGTTAGCTAAAGAAGCACAAAAGGGAACAGGCTTCTGTACCTTGTGTACTGTGCACACCTAGAATTAACGTCTGTTTTGTTTGGAAGCAAAGAAAGCTCTTGGGGGAGGAAAGCAGAGGGCACACAACAAAGCCAATTTTAACAACACAGCCTCTCTTGACCAACAACAGTACTCCAAAATGACTCCCTATAGAAACATCTGTGCCTCTTTGTGTTGATGGAAGACAGACTGAAACAGCCCAGGTAGTCTGCACAAACACACCTGTAAATCCCCCCCCCAAGGCGCATCATTTTGTGGTTCTCTGAAGAACTTTTACAAACTGATATTTTTTAAAAAGAAAATAGGCTGATTTTTATAAGAAAACAGGTTCCTAGCTGGTGTACCTCAAATAGCAGACATTTTTCTAAATCCCAACAAAAAGAGATGCCTTTGTGACTCCACCGGCTTTCTGAACTTCAAAAGCACCAGGAGGTCTCCCAAGTCAGAGTTCATGCATTGGTGACTGTAGTTTTGTCCAAGGGAAGCAGTTAGAGGCAAGTCAAACAACTGCCAGTGTTTAAAGAAACAACATATTAAGGAGCCCCACAAACAAACAAAACCCCACATAAACCCATTCATGAAAATATCGCGCTCATACCTTACCACACACACACATACCAGGTTCTCAGTTTCTGTACGTGTATCAAGTCAGACATGAGAGCAAATTTCAGAATTACAGGTACACACTTTTCACTATAGCCATGAAGCCATGAAGGAAAAGTGCCCTGTGTGACTCTGAAGTAGCACTTGCATGCATGGTAAATACACACACACACACACACTTTAAAGCTGAAGAGAACCGACTCTACTATTGCCAGGTTTGCAAAAAAAAAAAAATTGAAAAAATGACCTGTCTCTGCAATCCTTATTATATAAAGAGTTACAGTGAATACTTTCCCAATATATTCATGCCTTGTAATGGTTGTGTTTTCCTCCAACATAGTCTTAAACAGCCTTAGTTATAGACTTTTTAAAAAAGTCAATGAACCATGTAATTAGAAGTTCAGTAGTGTTTTGCTTTAAACCTGCAACTGGTCAATTATTTTATAAGAATATGTCTTTATTAAGTCTTACTGCATTCAAAGGTGGGGGGGGTCACTATTGCTACAATCTGTAAACCATTTTCAGGGTTTACATATGGATATGCACCAAGATATATGGAGCTGTGGGTGTATGCAGGTATATACAGATCTCTGTATATACCACACAGTACAGTGGTACCTTGGTTATCGAAAACCCTGGAATGTGGACTTTTTGGCTTCTGAACACCGCAAACTCAGAAGTGATTGTTCCGGTTTGCAAACGTTCTTTTGGAACCCGAATGTCTGATAGTGCTTCTGTGGCTTCTGATTGGCTGCATGAGCTTCCTGCAGCCAATCAGAAGCCGCTAATTGGTTTCTGAATGTTTTGGAAGTCGAACGGACTTCTGGGATGGATTCCATTCATCTTTCAAGGTACAACTGTACTAAGTTAAACCTTATGCAGACTTTGCATACAATTGAGTTCCATGTCACTATTGCAGTCTGTAGGCATCTGAATGGTGCGTGTTTACAGTCTTTACAAGACTTTTAAAAATAATAATAATGATAATAAAAATTGTGTGCAATTGCATTGGTTTTTAAAACCATTCATCTTTCCCTAGTCCACGGATGGGGAATCTGTGGCACTCCAGATATGGTTGGATGTCAACTCTAATCAGCCCAAGCAGTGCGGACAGTGATCAGATGTGATGAGAACTGCATTCAGCTGCATCTCAGAGGTCACACATTTTCCACTCCAGCTCTGCTCTACAGAAACTTCCCTACTCCATAGAAACTGTACTCTTCTATATCGTGTTAAATATTCTCCTCCTATAAAATAGTGTTAAATATTAGCCCAAGCAAGCAATTAAGGGTTTGTAGTGGCATACAAAAGAATAGGAGGAAAATATTTGGGCAACAGTGGCCATGAAGAAATGATCAGCACTGGAGTCCAATTTAACAAAATTCACCAAGAGGATAATGTTAACACACATTTATCACTGTTTCTTCATCATCTTTATTTTTCTTAATGTAATAGCCATCAAAGTACAGCAGATATAAACATATGCCATGATTCAGCAAATGTTATGCATTTTAAAATCCCATTCACATCAACGGGAGACTGTTAAGTCTCTTTTTATCCTGCCCTGAAAAATAAATGGGATTTTATAGTGCTTAACAGTAGCTGGATCGTGGCCTTATTGTGAACTCTATGACAGTCAACCACAAAAAAAAGACTATTAAAATGACTTACAGAAACATCTATCCGTAATAATCAGCTACAGGGACACAGATACTGTAAAAGCAAGAGTGATTAATCTGTGGCTGGCCAGGTGTTTTAGACTGAAACTCCAATCACCCCTGAACACATTGTATGGGGTTAATAGCAATTGATGTCCGACAACCAGGTCAGAGGTTGGACACTCCTGCTGCAGAAGAATGCTAGCTAAGTACAATGACAATGAAGACCACCTTTTAGGCAAAGGTCTCATTCTCTAAGCACAAGACATATCAAGAACCTTTTTACAGCTAGCAATGTCATGGAAGGCTTGGGTGGGGGGAGCCAAACATATCTTCATTTTTCCTGCTATCCATTGAAAATTATCTATTACTAGCCTGTGAACTGGTAGTCACGATTTCACACTAGAAACGCAGCAGATTTGTTCTACCTAAGTGTCATATACATTGTCCATGTTGTAGGAAATGTACACTTTCAATTCCCGAAATCATCTAGTGGTGTGTTCATTTAAAAAATAGATTTTCATTTGACAACTGTTGCAATGTGGCAATGCTCTCATTCTCACTCATCAGAGCCAATGAAAAGATAGGACAAACACCTGTCTGAACATAAGCAAAGGAAACTGTTCTCAGCATGGAGACAGTCACCGAGGCCTATTAAATAGCTTATGAACAGCATACCTATCAGGTGACTCATTTAAAATTGGAATATAATTTCGAGCTTGATGCAGCTAACAATTTTCTGCTGCTGAGCTCTTTGCTGCTTTGATTTGTATTATTGTGCCTCATTCAAATAACATAATACATGTTCAGTTCCTAAAATTAAAATTTTCAAAGTAGATTTGTTTGTTTAAGACATATGAACACTAAAGTTAGTAAAATGGGACTGATTCTGTCAAGAGAGGAAAGTGGGCTGTTGCTTCACTCAATAGTCAATGCTTGTTTGGGTTTTCCATTATTGCACAACCAACAAAAAAGCACCAAGAGGAAGAAAACAAGACAAACATTGATGTGGCTACGACCGACAACCCTGAACACTGGTACTTAGCTGGTACAGAACTTTGGTTTTTTGGTGTTTGTTTGCAAGTTGCTTCAAGTTGCCTTGGGCAAGATAAAGCAACTAACAAATTTAATTATTATTAATAAAGCTTCCAGATGCTAGGAAATACCATCAAATCACACAGAACTGAGTGCCACACAAGCACACAAGCCACTAATGAGAATCTTCCCACCCAAAGTATTCCAGTAGATTTTGCAGTTCCAGCTGTAGGAGTAGTTTTTAAATTCCTATGTGGCGTATTGTGTGCAGCATCCAAACCATACCTCCCCCTGTGCTTAGAGCACCGAACCATGATGGAAGCTTGCCTCCTTGAAACTTACATTACAACACATTGATATAAATAAGAGAGGGCTCATCCAGCTTCAGTAAACACTCGGGCTGAGTCTTGATCTAAGTGGGAGACTATCAACAGTTTAATAGAGAAGTGTTAATGAGGAGGCAGAGAAGCAATCGCTTTGTAGCTGTCGACATTTTAACTTTATCTACCTCACTGAATCTGTTTTGATGCTCTGAAAGCCTTAACATCCCATCTTCTTAAGACCCATTCTTTATAGTACCCTTTTCAGTGTTGTTTATCTTTTAGCACAGAGAATGCTTTACAGCACAGATGTCAAACACAAGGCCCGGGGGCCTAATCCGGCCCGCCAGACCTCGTCATGTGGCCCGCGTAGCCGCCGCCAACATTAGCCACTGACAGTAGTTCTGGAGCCTGCGATTGGCCGAGGGTCAAAACCGGGGACGGGGCTGCAGGCGGAGGCTGGGGCGCTGGAGCCGCTCTGACGGCCTTGGCCAGGGAATTTCAATTTCGAATGAGGCTGAGTGAGGCGGTGGCACAGCGGCCAGACGGGGAAGTGAGATGCAGGAGGAGGAGGAGGAAGCCCGCCAAGGAGGTAGAAAAGTCCTACAGGCGCTGCCGGCAAAGTTGGTGCCGGGACGGAGCAGCGCTGGATTTTTTTTTGGCGGGCTTTGCTGTTGTCTCTGAGAGTGAGTGAGGCGGCACTGGGGAGCCGCCGCCCGCCGCTTCCCTTCCTCTCCTCGGCTGCATCCGGGAGGTGGGCGAGCGAGCGGGCGAAAGGGACGCGGAGTGAGCCTGAGGGGGAAGTAGGCGAAGCGCAACAGCCGCTCTCTTGATGGAGCCGGGTTTCTCTTCCCTCTTCCCCCGTTTTCTCCTCATAGACACTCGGGAGGGTGCCTGGCTTTTGCTCTGCCCCCCACCCCCGAGCCGTCCTTTGGCTTCTCAGTTCCGGCGGAGCTGCTCCCCGGGGGGCGGCTGGGAGGGAGGCGGCGGTGACGGCACGGGTTCCTGCTCTTCCCACTCTGCCGCCGCCTCCTCTCAGCCCCTCGTGATGTAGGGCTCCAGATGGAGTCACCTCGCGGTTTGAGTAGGTGGGAGGGGAATTTGGGGGGGGTTTCAAGCCTCCTCTGCCTGTAGTCCCGGTAGGGAGAGGCGGTGGCGAAGACGACAACAGCGCGGGTGGGGGGAAGAGCAGCTCTGAGGCGAAGATGCACGTCCGCTGGGGCTGCCTCCGCCTTCCTCCTCGGGAAATCCGCTGCCCTCCCTCAGCGGGAGGGGAAGGGACTCTGGCGCTGAGGAGGGAGGATGCAAAAGCAAAGCAGGGAGTTGGCGCTGCACCGCATGTTCCTGCCCCTCTCCAAAGCATGGGGTGGGTTGCAGCGTGTGGCATCCTGCCTAGCGGGGTTTGGGTGTGCGCAGGGCGGGAGAGGGAAGCCCTCTTTCCATCTGCAGGTTTTTAATCCCAGCAGTGGCTTTCTCCTTCCTGCCGAAGGTTTAGTTGAGCCCCCCCCCCCCGGAAGCCATCGATCCCCACCTTTTGTTCAAATTTCCCTCGTTTACATCCCCTCCCACACACGCGCCACGACGCAGGAATGTGATCCGCGTGGGGGCGTGAATGAGCTTACATTATTACAAAAAACAGTAATAATTGAATGCAGTGACAATAATTTATGATAATAAAGAGTGGACACATAGTCCTATAGACACAACCGGCCCTTTGAGGGTGACCAAACTGCTGATGCGGCCCCCGATGAATTTGAGTTTGACACCCCTGCTTTACAGTCTTCTCATTGCATTCATTCTCACAAGAGCAAACAAGAACAAGGAGACTGGTTCCAATTTGATCTATTAAAAAACTTAACACTCCAGTCCTTACAGCTGTGGCAACAGAGAAAGGAGTGAGGCTATCTGTGTCAGTGCAAAGGGCATCCCAGCTCACTATAATGGGGAGCTCCTATAATAAATAGGTAAAGGTAAAGGGACCCCTGACCATTAGGTCCAGTCGTGACCGACTCTGGGGTTGTGGCGCTCCTCTTGCGTTATTGGCTGAGGGAGCCGGCGTACAGCTTCCAGGTCATATGGCCAGCATGACAAAGCCGTTTCTGGCAAACCAGAGCAGCACACGGAAATGCCGTTTACCTTCCCGCTGGAGCGATACCTATTTATCTACTTGCACTTTGACGTGCTTTCGAACTGCTAGGTTGGCAGGAGCTGGGACTGAGCAACGGGAGCTCACCCCGTTGCGGGGATTCGAACTGCCGACCTTCTGATCAGCAAGCCCTAGACTCTGTGGTTTAACCCACAGCGCCACCCGCATCCCATAATAAATAGGAGCATCTAAAAAAAAGCCTTGGCTAATTGGCCACTGTAGTCCATGAGCTGGTGAACTCCAGGGCTTTCTGGAGGAGACCAATTAGCAAGATCCATTTCAGTCTGGTTTCAGGCCTAGTTATGGGACAGAGATGGCTTTGGTCACCTTGGTGGATGACTTATACAGGGAACTGGATGGGAGGTGTGTATCCCAGTTGGTTCTGCTGGACCTCTTGGTGGCTTACCATACCATTGATCATGGTATTCTTCTGGGCCACCTTGCTGGGATGGAATGGAAGGCACTGTTTTACAATGGCTCTATTTCTTCCTGGAGGGATGAACTCAGGTGGTGGTGCTGGGGAACTCCTGTCCAATGTCTTGGCTGTGAGCCTGCAGGATCCCCCAGGGTTCTGTTCTGTCCCCCATGCTATGTAACATTTACATCAAACTGCTGGGAGAGGTAGTCCTGAGTTTACAGGTTTGGTGTCACTGGTATGCTGATGACACCAGCTGTTGTAGTTCCGTCTGAGTCCCATTGCCAATTAAGCAGTCTATGAGGATGAAATGGTTGTGCAAAAAGCTACTTAGTGGGCCCCAACCTCCTGCACAGAGCCATGGATTATGTTGAGTGCCTCATTCCTTTCTGGACAACCTTCTGAGGGCTATATGCTAGTGGTGGCTGTGGGCAGAGGCAAAACTGGGCAGCTAGTTTCCACACAATCATACTCTCCTCTCTGTCCCCCGTTCAGGCATTATTAGAGTTCAAGAACACATTCTCATTACATGAAAATACTCATAGTAGGAATCAGGTGAGTGAGAGGTGTGGCCTGGGGAGAAGGAGGTGTGGCCTAGGGTGAATTCTGAGGGCCAGGTAGAAAAGAAAGGAATGTTGCATTCAGCCCCCAGGCCTGAGGTTTCCCACAACTGTCACAGATATTCAGGCAACAGAAAAAAGCACTCTGCAGATGCACAAACAGCAAAGTGAAAGTCTAGGCAATAAGATCAGAGGTCTATGCTCTCGTATAAATCACAACAGAATAAGATATTTGTTCTTTGTTCAAGAAGGCTGAACAGTGACCTTTCGGTACAAAAGATATGCTCAAAAATTACTTGGAGTTTTCATTGGCAGTTGAAGATAAGCCATGTAGTTGAG
Source organism: Zootoca vivipara (assembly GCF_963506605.1). Taxonomy (NCBI): domain Eukaryota; kingdom Metazoa; phylum Chordata; class Lepidosauria; order Squamata; family Lacertidae; genus Zootoca; species Zootoca vivipara. The sequence goes on along the minus strand of NC_083278.1, from coordinate 45,781,457 downwards.
ACAGAGCATTAATTGGAAGACATAGCACCGAACTAAATAGTCTCATTATTTAAAACTTTCTTTTTTTCTGTCTCTCTGCATAATAACAGAGACATTTCTAAGCCTCACAGTTTCCTATAAAGACAATTACTGAACTAATTGGGGTCAGCAGAAGCTCTTGCTGAAGAATGGCTTTAACCACTGAAGGCCAAGTAGCCCAGCTATCAGTGAATAGTTTTTGAGTCACAGTGGACAAACAGCTGCCATAAATTACATTCAGTGCATTTCAGAAGAGTAGGGGATTAAGAGTTAAGGACTGTATACTCAAGTCCAATGGAGCACGGCATGTTGTTGTTGTTTAGTCGTTTAGTCGTGTCCGACTCTTCGTGACCCCATGGACCAGAGCACGCCAGGCACTCCTGTCTTGCACTGCCTCCCGCAGTTTGGTCAAACTCATGTTCGTAGCTTCGAGAACACTGTCCAACCATCTTGTCCTCTGTCGTCCCCTTCTCCTAGTGCCCTCAATCTTTCCCAACATCAGGGTCTTTTCCAAGGATTCTTCTCTTCTCATGAGGTGGCCAAAGTATTGGAGCCTCAGCTTCACGATCTGTCCTAGCAAGCTTTTAAAATAATATAAAAAATGTCAGTCACTGCATTCTTCTTATGGTCTTGGTTTATGGACTAATAACTTGATTTATTGGCTTTTTTAAAGCACATGTTGGATGGGCATCTGTCATGGATGCTTTAGTTGACATTGTTGCATTGCAGGGAGTTGAAATAGCCGACCCTTATGGCTCCCTCCCAACTTTACAATTCCATAATTCTGTGATTCTATGATTTGTTAGAATTGTGCATGATTTTATACTTTATAACTGTGACTTCTTATTGTTAGCTGCCTTGACTTTCTTTGAAAAAAATAGATGGAATGTAAACATTTGTAATAAAATAATAATAATAATAATAATAATAATAATAATATCACAATATAGATAAACGTTTTGACACAGGACAAGAGCTCAGCAAAATATATAGCCAATATAGAACATTTCTGTATTCCTTGTGTCTTCCCAAACCTGCCTCTAATAGGTTCATCCTTGTATAAGCCCCAACTCCTGTATTTATACCCTCACCCTCTTGTTCCTAATGATATGTTACAGGGGAAGAGGATGCCTTTTGTCCAAGCTCTCTGTAGAAACAATCCTCTAGTCATGTCAAACAATTCTTGTTTATTGTTGTTGTTATATTGATTAGGTACTATTTATAAAGGTTATGTTCCAACACAATTCATCTTTCAGCTTCAAATATCTGGCAATGCTAATTAAGAAAAAAATCATGTTAAATATACTTTAGATACTCCCCTGGCCTGGCCCAATTCATTTGTTATGTTATTCCAGTTAACTGGAAATTGCATCCAGAATTCAAACTAGGAAGGTTTGCCAGTTTCACACAGTATCCTTCAGTGCCCTATGACTGCAAAAAGGGGAGAAAGTTCTTTCAACCAATCATTTCACTTGGCTTCAATTGAACTACTTTGGAGTATGTAATGTAAAGATTATTACATAAATGTTAATGGGCTGAATAATTTATGCCAGCGTGTTTCTTTTAACATTCTAACTGAAGTTAGCTACCTTTCTTTTCTGGCTGTCATTCCTATTACTGTAGTGGCATAGCTCAACTTTTCACAGTAATTCTTTTTTCTTTTTCTTTCTTTTTCTGAAGAGCACCAAATTTACATAAATCGTGGACTAACCCAGAGTACGGTAAAACAGATAAAAAGGAAGGGTTTGCACCACTCTGAACTTCAGGAAGTACTGAAGACTTTTTATGTCGCATTTTATGTCATGACAAATGCACACTAGTTACTCTGAACAATGTAGAGTCATGCTCAACTTACGGTTATGTGCAAATTGAGCTAGTGTGGTATATAGATAGTATGCAGTGTTTGGATGTGGGCATCCCAAGTTATTATCCACTCTCATGTGGCTCTTTGGGTTGAATCATTATTTCTCAGCCAGTCGCTTGGGGCTTTTGTTCAGATAAACAATAGTGAACTCCCATGGTTGCCTCCATCTTTTTTTCCTCTTCATATAAATTGTTCTAAGAATTCTCTTGGGAAATGGCATGTTTCAAAATTTACTCATCTCTATCTTTTGCCTTACCTAAAACTAAAACAACCCCTATCTTTACCTAACATTCATTCATCTACCCTGCCGGAGACCTGTGTAGTTTCCTTATACATGCAAAGAGCTACACATGAGCAAGGCTTTATTGAGTATTAAATATTAATGCAGTAATTCTAGTTACTGAGTCAAATTTACTGTGAAATCCAAAGCAGCCTTATAGTCTCATGGGAAATGAATAATTCCTGTCTGACACCATGCATTTGCAAGTCTTGGGGGGGGGGGGCTTATTTAGCACAAATGGAAAAGCAAAACCAGAAGTTAGATTCTCATTCCTCTCTAAAGGTATTTAAGGCCTTCCACAGTTCGCATAAGCTCTAGTAAACAAGAACTGTGCCTGACCTACCCCATTTTCATTTCAATAAGCAGAATGTTGTCATATTAGTTCAAATATTAAATGAAATCAATGCTGAATCATCAAATGATGTCCAGGATATGTGTGAACCTGTCCACAAGTAACAATAAACTCCCATGTGTAAGAAAAAGAGGATATCAGCCATTTGCTGTGTTCGCATGCAACAAGTTGTAAGGTCATCATTGTGTCCAACCAGTGCTTTTTTCTGGGTGGACACAAGGGTATGGATACCCCTAAACATTTTATGAATCTAAGTTTGGCTTCATTGAGGGGTAAAAAGGTAAAGGTAAAGGGCCCCCTGACCATCAGGTCCAGTCGTGTCCGACTCTGGGGTTGCAGCGCTCATCTCGCTCTATAGGCCGAGGGAGCCAGTGTTTGTCCGCATACAGCTTCCAGGTCATGTGGCCAGCATGACAAAGCTGCTTCTGGCGAACCAGAGCAGCGCACGGAAACACCGTTTACCTTCCCACCTATTTATCTACTTGCACCTTGATGTGCTTTCGAACTGCTAGGTGGGCAGGAGCTGGGACTGAGCAACGGGAGCTCACCCCGTTGCAGGGATTCGAACCGCCGACCTTCTGATCTGCAGGCCCTAGACTCTGTGGTTTAACCCACAGCGCCACCTGGGTCTCATTGAGGGGTAGTATTTAAATTATTATTATTATTATTATTATTATTATTTATTTATTTATACCCTGCCCATCTGGCAGGGTTTCCCCCGCCACTCTGGGCGGCTTCCAACAAATACCAAAATACATTAAAAATATCACAGATTAAAAACTTCCCTAAACAGGGCTGCCTTTAGGTGTTTTCTAAATGTCAGGTAGTTGTTTATCTCCTTAATCTCTGGTGGAAGGGCGGGCGCCACTACCGAGAAGGCCCTCTGCCTGGTTCCCTGTAGCTTTGCTTCTCGCAGTGAGGGAACCGCCAGAAGGCCCTCTGCGCTGGATCTCAGTGTCCTGGCTGAACAATGGGGGTGGAGACGCTCATTCAGGTATATAGGACCGAAGCCGTTTAGGGTTTTAAAGGTCAGCACCAACACTTTGAATTGGGCTCGGAAACGTACTGGGAGCCAATGTAGATCTTTCAAGACCGGTGTTATGTGGTCTCGGCGGCCGCTCCCAGTCACCAGTCTAGCTGCTGCATTCTGGATTAATTGCAGTTTCCGGGTCACCTTCAAAGCTAGCCCCACATAGAGCGCATTGCAGTAGTCCAAGCAGGAGATAACTAGAGCATGCACCACTCTGGTGAGACAGTCTGCGGGCAGGTAGGGTCTCAGCTTGCGTACCAGATGGAGCTGGTAGACAGCCACCCTGGACACAGAATTAACCTGTGCCTCCATGGACAGCTGTGAGTCCAAAATGACTCCCAGGCTGCACACCTGGTCCTTCAAGGGCAGAGTTTTCCCATTCAGGACCAGGGCGTCCTCCACACCTGCTAACCTCCTGTCCCCCACAAACAGTACTGATTTAAAAGAGAGATAGAGTTGGGTATCATCCGCATACTGATGAACACCCAGCCCAAATCCCATTATGATCTCTCCCAGTGGCTTCATATAGATGTTAAAGAGCATTGGGGAGAGGACGGAACCCTGAGGCACCCCACAAGTGAGAGCCCAGGGGTCTGAACACATTTCAATATGAGTTGGAAAATGAGTACCCCAAAACAAGTTTTTAGGGGGGGGAAGCACTGTGTCCAACAATATTGTTTTCGAAAATCACATTTTCAGCCTGCTCTTCCTTCAGGAGATCAGGGTGACATGTATGGTGGTTCACTGCTTTCTGCCTGTGAATTAAGTGAGAAATGGTCACTGGTCCAAAGTCACCAGGATGCCAAGGAGGAGGATTGAACCTAGGTGAGGTCTCCTCATCTAATGTTCGACACTACACTGGCTTTTCATTTTTCTTATCTTGATTGAAGTTCTTAGCAGCCTTGAAAGACTGTTTACAGTGGAATTCTGGGATATACACACAGGTCCCACTTTACAAACACAATGCATTCCCTGGAAATGGTTCATTAGGCAAACGTTCGCATAACGAATCAACAATTTCCGTCCACATAATGAATAGATGATTTTCCATTGATTCCTGTGGGAAAATCCCATTGACTCCTATGGGAAAATTCCCAACCACAGAACCTGTGCTGCATATAGTGAGGTTTGGATACAATAACTTATGTTCGGATAAGTGAATTTTCGCATAGCGAGTGCTCGTAAAGCGGCACATGCGTGTACAGCTTTTAAATAAATTCACATACACTCTATTATTGGAGAGCACCTGTTCACCCCCATTTTGTCCCCCACTCCCATTTTGGCCTTTGTGTGCTGGAAAACGTGACCTGACCATTGATAACGTACTTAGACATTTTGCGGTGGGGGTTGGGGAGTGGTAGATGGCTGTAACCCTAAGGTGTATTCTCTGCAGAGGCATACCAAGGTCCTCTTTACCTATTCTGTATAGCACATCTTGTGTGTGTGTGGGGGGGAATCCCCTTGTCTCCTTGGCAACAAGTAATCATCTATGTGTAGAGAAGGAGATAAGTAGGTGCTAATGCAACATCAGCGAGTCAATCAATATGCACTGCTGGCTGCATACAGTATCCAAAATGTGAATGCTTTCCCCCCTCTCCCGCTCCGCATAAATGACATTTTAGATTTACTTGCAGAGACCAAGGAAGCAGCAAAACAGGGATAAACAAACAAATGGCAAAATTCAAGGATGAGCAGTGCCTTCAACTCACAAGCTTACATCTGCAATGTATTATGAACCAGAGGCCCACAGCTAATTTGCATATGGTAAAACTCATGCATAATAAACATACTGGAAGACCACAGCAAAGCCAAGAAGATGGGGGGAGGCTAGTTGGGCATCCGACTAGGACAAAGAGGGGCTGGGATAATAATAATAATGGTTGTGATCAAGGGCTATATCTCTCAGGTTGAACAACAACAGAGTGGAGTAGCAGGGGAAGCAGAAATATACTTTATATTATTTGCAGACAAAGGATTGTAGCCAATTAAGCCCTGCACAGAGTAGCCCCCTTTAAATTAATGCAGCTAAGGAAGTTGTGCTAACTGATTTCAATGAATCTACTAAGTAAAACTATCTTTGGCTACAACCCAGATATTTTCGTCTGATAAGCTAGATTCCTGATGCATGGATGCACAAACATTCAAGGTCCTGATCAGCACGTATCACTAGTGTGGTACAGCAAGAAACTTTCTGAACCTTAATGCATGGGATGTGTGTGTGTAAAAGACTAACAAGCAGCAGTGGTATGTGAAGGGATAACCCAAAGTGGTAGTAAAGTAAAGGTAAAGGGACCCCTGACCATTAGGTCCAGTCGTGACCGACTCTGGGGTTGCAGCGCTCATCTCGCTCTATTGGCCAAGGGAGCCTGCGTACAGCTTCCAGGTCATGTGGCCAGCATGACTAAGCCGCTTCTGGCGAACCAGATCAGCATACGGAAACACCATTTACCTTCCCACCAGAGCGGTACCTATTTATATACTTGTACTTTGATGTGCTAGGTTGGCAGGAGCAGGGACCAAGCAACAGGAGCTCACCCCGTCGCAGGGATTTGAACCGCCGGCCTTCTGATCGGCAAGCCCTAGGCGCAGTGGTTTAATCCAACATTACTGCCACCATCCGTCTAGAGCTCCCGCAACCTCAATAACTGCCTCCCCAATGTCAGGAGGGCACAACTGGAAGGGCACGGCTCTTGCTCAATTTCTGTCTCCTTCTCTCTCATGCACACACAGCTACCAGTGAGACTTACTCCACAATGTATACATACATATAGCTTTGCATATAGCTTGTGAAGGTCTATGTTCAAAACTAAGGTCCCATCTGCACTATTTATTTTAAATTAATAGCCAGAAACAGGGCTTCTTTTTCAGCCAGAAGAACTCACCAGAACTCAGTTTTGTCACCTCCCAGGTGGGTGCCATTGCCATTATAGGAGAACAAGGAAGGGGTTCATGGTGAGTTTCATCATCTTTTTTTCTAGAAAAATGGCACTGGCCAGAAGTAAGATTCACAAGAAAAGGGAGAGCAGTACAGTGGATACAGTATTGGACTTTAAACTGTGGAAGTCTTCATTCAAGTCAGTACCAAACCATAAAATTCAACTGGGTCATCTTGGATGAGTTGCTGCTCTCAGCAAAAATGGAGAGTCTAAGTCAGGCATAGGCAAACTCGGCCCTCCAGATGTTTTGGGACTACAACTCCCATCATCCCTAGCTAACAGGACCAGTGGTCAGGGATGATGGGAATTGTAGTCCCAAAACATCTGGAGGGCCGAGTTCGCCTATGTCTGGTAAATTATGGTTGTTGTTGTTGTTTGTTGTATTTTATCATTTTAACATCTGTTTTAGTAACTCTCCCTGGAAATCTTTGACTATTGGACACTATAAATAAATGAGTTAATAAATGAGTTGCATGAAGGAAGGAAACTAAAGGGATAAACCAAGGATCTTATGTACACAATACCCAGTAGAGGCTGATCTACTCGGGCAAATGGCACACTAACCTCAGTCTGCCCTGACCCTTCCTGCCTTCTTAATAACCAGTTTAGCCAACTTCCTCAGCAGTGATCTGTGCCTGTAACTGGCTCTGGTGCCACCTGCTGTTGGCCTCCATGCCTGCTGCACTTATAATCCCAGTGGGCACCAGCAACCACTCACAATATCGGCTGCATGCAGTCCTACAACCAGGAAAGTTGTCAATACGAAAGGATCAACAACAGTTTGAGGAGCAATACGTATACATGCGTCTGAGGGGGTGGAGAGGATAAGTGCCTAGTGACTGAACTAGACCCTTTGTTTGTGATTACACAGTGTAGAAGCTTAAAGCAGCAGTGTGGAAACTATCTCAGGATTCCATTATGTGTAGCGAAAGGCCAACACAGAAGGCACTGAAACCGCTTCATAGCTACCGGTATTACATAAGGGGGAAGGGCTTTATATCACCAATGCCCGCAAAAATGATATTCATTTCAAATGAGCCTCTGCAACTAAGGTTCTTTCAATGTATCAGAAGGAGGAATTTGCACTTGACTATTAATTTATTTAACTGAATGCTGCACAGGTGCTCCCAGACAACCTAAACAGCTGCAACTTAAGATGCTGCTGATAGCCGTCTGGCTGCGTCTCATTTCAGAAGGAATCCTCAGAGTTGGAGAAGAATGAAATGAGGCTGTGATCGGAGACTGCATTTCATTTTCATGCAGCGAAACCAGGCAATTATATGCCATTATTTGACAAGTCCCATATTGCTAACACACTGGGAAGAAGCACCTCATTTCTAAACAAAGAGCTACAGTTACTGGCCATAAATATAATGTGTGTTATTGGCTTTAAAAAAATAATAATCAAGCATTGTTTCAGGTGATGTATTTGAATGCCACTCCTATTCAGTTGTACTGCAACAAAACCCATTTGCTTTCACTTGAATCTGTGTAAATATTGTAGGGTTGCTGTGATGTGTGCTCCCTGCCCCTCCACCCTTGTAACCTTGTGGAAAATGTGCCAGCAGAGTTTCAGCCCCAAATCATGACTAATATGTTAATGATGTAGCATAGGGCCTGGCAAAATAATGTCAACATAATCTGCAATCTGTACAGCAAAAATGAAATGTCAGCCAATTCCACCAAATGGCAAATGATTTTTACTGTGCAAAGAAACGCCTTACGAATCTGTTAGCTCAGGCATGACAAAACAAAAATGGGAAATTAAAGTCTTTCATGGAAGAAAATCAATGCAACTACAACTTTTACATTTCCTCAAAGCCAAGGAGTAGGGCTTAGCTGGAAGTTTTTTGTTTTTTTTCACAGAGCCTTCCCCTCTCCCGCCCCCTGCCCCTTTACAGTAGATATGCTTGATTGATCTAAAGGCAGAAAGATATAAGAATCAATACTGTGTTAATGTCCAAAAATGAATTACTTTTAAGGAAAGTGTTTGTTTATTTTTTCGGTACAAGTACAACACCAGAACAACGCCCTGTATGAAAGTACGATCTATAAGTATTTTGCTAAGGTGCTAAATAAATGTATTGGGCCAGTAAAATCAATGGGCCGTGTCTGTAATGCTCTCAGGCAGGCAGGCTGGCTATTTCCTGGATCAAGTCCAGCTCATTTTTAAAAGGACCAGGCAAAGGAAGTCTGATATCAACATTGTCTCTAGAATGTCACAAATGGTATCTTGCATCCAGCTGGGAAAGAAGCAGGGAGGGTAACTATCACATGTCATAATATTTATTTATTTATTTATTTATTTATTTATTTATTTATTTATTTCCCAGCCACTCTGGGCGGCTTCCAACAAAACATTAAAATACAACAATCTATTAAACATTAAAAGCTTCCCAAAACTTCCCTTCAAATATTAAAGAGAGAGAGAGAGAGAAGTTGAGAAATTACCAGTGCCGGATAGAAAGTAATTTTCATGGATTAGTATCCCACCTGCAAACTTAAGTTGCGTGTTTAGACTTTTAAACCTCCCCCTTAAATAAATTCACACAAGACTCAAATTTTCGGTTTGGTTTTTGGCAGAATTTAGGCCACAACTTTATTGATTACAACAAGTGAGTGGTTGCATAGGCTCTGGTTCGACTAGCTCCCTGTACCGTTGCAGGTAGCGCTGACGCAGGGCACCACCATAGGTCAGCCTAGGGTGAAGACCTGGAATGGCGGAAAGCTGGGGAACATGCTATGTCCACCACCCAGATGTCTCCCTGGACTCAGGCACGGGCACAACCCCTTGCAGGGTTGACCAAACCATTGAGTCCCTGGATTCCTTTAACGGAATACCCCTTCACATAGGGATGGCGAGACTGTTCCTCCACCTCTATCACCTGAACCAGAGCCTATCCGCAACTTTACAAGTTGTGACGATTTGCTATGCAGCAGGCGAAACCCAAATGGCACCAGCCCATCAGCCAAGTGGGGAAAATTCCTGCTGTGCCCGTCCCAATGACAGATGACACATGACGGCATAGCAAGGTCAAGCATAACAAGCCCTAAATATAGGGAGAGGTGGGCGGGTGTTCCGATGCACTGACCAAGAGAGAACGCTCAGGGTCACGTGCACTGGCATATATAGGTCCCTTGATCCATTTGGCTAGCGTCCTCATTGGTCAGATTCAACTCGGCATCAAGGGACCTACCAATCGGGTGTTGTGGCTATCCAATCGTACCCACCCACAACATAAGGTTGCCAGGCCTCACTGCAATACGTGCCCTCTTTGAGGGAGGACATGATTTGCAGAAGACCAGTAAAACTTTATTACTTAATTTGGCAGATTGTAACCAACTGGTTACTGAATATTACTAGAACAGGGATAATTCTAGCTAGTTTCAGAATCAGTCATAGGAGCATAGGATGATCTGCCATATACAGAGTCAGACCAATGGTCCACCTAGCTTAGTATTGTCTACACACTGATGAATAGTGGCTCTCCAAGGTTTCAAGCAGAGGCTTCTTCCAGCCCTACTGGGAGATGCAAGAGACTGAATCTGGGACTTTCTGCATGCAAGGCAGATGTGCTATCACCGAACAATGTCCTTCCCCCTATGCTCCTATGGTTTTTGTTGACCAATGTCATCTCCAGGAATCAACCCAATGGCTGGAATGTCAGATTAGGACCTAGGAGACCAGGCTTCAAATCCCCCTCAGCCATGAATCTCACTGGGTGAACCTGGGCCAGTCACTGCATCTCAGCTTAGCCTACTATACAGGGTTTTTGTAGGGAATGGGAAAATCATGTAATCGCCTTGTGGTATGGTGGTGGTATCAAAACGCAAAAAAATAAAATGAATAAAGTGTCTGGTGAGAGTGTAGTGGTAAAGAGTATCCATAGGAGACAGCAGTTGAAGGATGGGGAAGGAGTAATTGAGAGATGAGGGGTTTATGAGGAGGAAATTATAACTCTTTCTTGGGATGCAAGGATTACAATTGTCCTCATAAAGAAAAAGTAGATAATCTCTTCACATTAGATGTGTTGGACATTTAAGCATTAGGTCATGAATAACCCTTTGAAAAATATAGAGTATTATCTATCATTTGCATGACAAAATGAAGCTAATTGGGAAGAAATGCTTTTTGAATATGAACCATTGCTTCAAAATTTCAGCATGTTCTGTTCCAAAGTAAAAAGCTCTTCAGCAATTCAAAACTACTAACAATTTTCTATCAAATTTCAGATTCTAAAGTGAATTGCTGACAAAAAAGAAGACGAAGTAGTGAACAGTTAATTGGTCACTTCAAAAATCTCAGCCTTTCAGTAGTTTGAGAGTTTAATTATAACTGAATGACTGAAGAGTTTAATCACAAACTCATCTGAGATTCTTCAGAAGCTCTCAGGTGAAATCAAACACTGCGTTTTTATGCCACATCATACTGAATAAGTAATTTCTGAAGAATGATTGGGGAGGTGGGTGTATCTGTGAGATCACTTTATTGAAAGTGTTTGCATACAGAGGTGTAGGTTACTTAGAAAATTGTGCTTGAAAAACTTAGCTGCATGTTAGACTTTGTGTGTCTAGCAGACTGGGGGTTGTTGTTTGTTGTTATTCAGAGGCATTCTGTCTCGTATCTGTTCCTGGGCATAGTATATTGTCCAACCCCCGTTCAGTTATCTATGTTTTTGATCATCATTACAACTTATGGAGGCAAAGTACTTCCTTTTGTCTGTCCCACCATTCAGATTCCCTGGATGACCATTGTTTCTAGTATTACCTACTTTCGCTACATTTTCTATAATTTTATACACTTCTATCATGTTCACCCTTACTTGCCTTTTTTCCTAAACAACTCCAAACATAACCTTTCCTTGTAACAGAGTTGCTCCAGCCACCTGATCATTTTGGTTGTCTTTTTCCTCTCCTATGCCAATGGATTGAGTTTTAAAATAAACAATAAAAAATAATTATCTAATTTATCATCATTTCTGGAACAAAACCTGTGGATTAGAATAGAAGTTGGAAGGGACCACAAGGATTATCTAGTCCAAACCTCTGCAATGCAGGAATCTTGAGCTCAATGTGGGGCTGAAACCCATGACCCTGACATTAAGAGTCTTATGCCTTACTGACTGAGCTATCCCTCAGGTGACATTGGGAACTAAGTGTGCCACAAAGCAAAAGTATCATAGTTGGGTATTGTACTGCTGTAAACTACAGACCCCAGTATTCTTTGGGGGGAGTACTGTGCTTTAAGTGGCTGGTGTGGATGTGGCAAAAGTGAGTCACTTCATCCTATTATGTCCTCAAGGAAGTTTAGAGGAAGACTACCAGCCAAAGCTCAAAGATGTCTTTCCCAAGATGTTCAAGTCCTGTAAGGATACAACACATCACATATAATGTGCTGCATATAGGGACCTCTCAATTTTTTTACTTTTATGCATGATGGGTGTACAGGGGATCCTTACTGGGAATGCAGAGCACAAGAAGCGGAGGCTTATCTCTTTCCTCTGCAGTGCTACCAGAATAAAAATCATGCATGCAGCTAGAATGCTGGCAGTGTGGGGTTTCTGTTGGCAATAATGAATGAAATAAACTTTGTTATATTAGGAACAGGAACAGCAAGGTCTTTATGTGAACCAGAGGTTTTCCATCTTTTGAGTCCATGGCTCCCTTGACCAATTGCATTCTTTCTGCAGCAGCCCTGTGGGGCTCAGGGGCCCAGTTATGTCACCCCTTGTCTGCATAGCTGGCAGCCTCTTACCCTATCTTGAACACCCTCCCTTGTGAAGTTTTCCCTCAGCCTCCTCTCCTCTCCCCTCTCCTTGGGAGTCCTCCTTGACAGCCACTGCCACTGACCCTGGTCTCTGAGCTGCCTCCCCCAAAGAGAGGTGGCTCCCCACACTGCCCCACTAGGAAAAAGAAAAAAACAGGAGGAGTGGTGTGTGTGTGTTTTTTGTAAGAGGCACTGTTTATGACCTGTACCCAACAAGATGAAAACACTGGATACAATACTGGAATAATCTTTTTTTCCCAATCTGATGCACAAAATTGTTAAAACATGTGACAGACTATTAGAGTCAAAATATGTCACCACATGAAAATCCCTGGAAGCTTTTAAACACTGCTGAAGGGCAGTAAAGAAATTTCAATAATACTAATACTGCTAAGAATAATAATTATGCAGGTCATCATATTATGCCAGGACTGTTACATGGACATTTTGTGACTTTGTGGTATGATCTCTTTAAAAAAATCTGTACACCAAGTCCTTGAGTATTATGAAAATATGTTCTAAAAACTCTACTTAAATAATTATGTCCCATAGCTTTCTTAGCTGCTTTTCTCATTTGGGTTACATAGCACTTTTGTAGTTGCACTATGGTTTCCATGCTATACAAAAGTTCTTCTGTTTGCTAGATTATAAGAACTTCCTGCTACCTGAAACAAGAATCACAGCAGCTACCATTGTAACAAACCAGGAGAGGGCAGGTGTGGGTCTTGCTTTATAGGCAACAAATCCAAGTAATAAACTATAAAATAATGTGCTCCAAGAATACGTTATTGTTAGGGGAAAACAAGGATTTCCACTTCCAGCTTTGTCCTTCCAAGTCAACACTGATATGTGTATTTAAAGTGAGGTGCATTATGCAGGCCAAGAGAATTCTGTGCAGAAAATGTCAGAAAGAAAAAACAAATAGGCAGGATGTAAGTTTTCAAATATGACTGGTTGAATGAAGGGTCAGCAGCCAAATCAGCCAGCCCTTGAGGATTTTGAGACTTGAACTCTCTTGATGCTATTCTGAAAAAAACATTCTCTCGCTGCAAAATTTTAAAAATCAGTCGCAAGTTGTAAGCAAGATATTGCACTTTTGAAAACTCACAATGTGCTTTATTGATTCTTTTTTTAGGACAGGGCACATGCATTTAAAAACCAATAACATGGAAGACTATTATCTGGCCGTCAGGTTAGCCACCCTGCCGTAATATTTCCCACTTACCAACTTCATCTCTCATCCAGGCTTCTCTCTCTGTTTAACCCCTTCCCAGCCCTACACTGTCCCATTCCTCCTGCACCACCTGTGGTCTCTTTCTCTGGCTGCCTCCTTGTGTTTTATAGCCAGAAATGTCCTACCAGTTTACATATTTAGTGGCATGTAATTTGCATAGAATTACCTAGGGCATAAGGTGCTTAAATGGCAAACAAACTGTTGGGCATGCAATATTATTACATGGGAACAGACTATTCTCAAATATGGAGAGTGAGCTGCTCAGAAACTGGCTATACCAATATCAAAATCTTGAAAATGGAGACTTACACTCCTTTCCTCATGTTCTTTGGGTTTTGGCAACATAGTTCCATTTTTTTTTTCTATAACCACAGACTGACACAGAGTGTCACTATTTTCATTTGCATTTTAAAGCTAGAATTCAAGAAATTCAAAGCAATACAGTGGAACCTCGGTTTATGAACACCTTGGTTTACGAATTTTTGGTTTACGAATGCCACGGACCCATCTGGAACAGATTAATTCACTTTCCATTACTTTCAATGGGAAAGTTCGCTTCAGTTTATGAACGCTTCAGTTTATGAACAGACTTCTGGAACCAATTACACCCATGCTTTGGGTTAAGTTTCAGATTGAGTACTCCGTGGACCCGTCTGCAACGGATTAATCCACTTTCCATTACTTTCAATGGGAAAGTTCGCTTCAGTTTATGAACGTTTCAGTTTATGAACAGACTTCCGGAACAAATTGTGTTCATAAACCGAGGTACCACTGTAACTGAAATGGTCCACAGAAGTGATTTGTGTGGCTATTTTCAACGTCCTTCTCTTCTACATCATTTACTAAATGGATTTCCCCTATCAACATTAAAATCTTAGGAAGATACCGTACGAGGAGAAGAAATGCTGATGTGGCTCTGGGCAACTAGAAACAACAGAACATGCCTTTTTTCACTGTCAATACTATACAGATATACGAGCTAGGTTCATCTTACCTATACCACTTAAATTCCCAGGTTGCACAGAACAACTTTATACCTCTCTGCTACTTCAAGATGAAAACCCAGATGGTACATACTCAGTTGCTAGATTCTGCGCTGCCATGATGGATATTCGTTGAAGGATAGTTTGCACCACAAACAAACCTCAGGTTGCAGTGTCTACAGCCATACTACCCAAACCTCAGGTTGCAACTTGTAGTTTGAGTTATGGGCCTGGGTTTGGATGTGATGCTAAGTCAAACCATGCACAGAAGCATCAGGAGCAGTTTAGGAGCAAAGTGGCTATGTGTTTACCTTCAAACCACAGTTAAGTTTAAACTTAAGTGGCATGTGAGCAACATCAGATAGATCACTGAAAGATCACTGAGAAAAATGCTAATAAGAGAACACAGGTCATGGTCAAGTCAATGCTAAGCAATTTCAAATTCCAGTGATTTCAATGACAGTCATAATCAACATGCTTCAAAAAGCTTAACTTGGCCAAATGCCGAGTTAGAAAGTATAACAGGGCTCTCTCACAATGATTCTGTACATTGCTTCTTTTGCATTGTTGCCTTCTGGATAAGTAGCATGAGATACTTGAGTGTTTTAATTAGGTAGGCAGTTAATTATGAAGCCTTATTGAAAAGGTGATAGATGTGCTGCAGAATCAGATGGCAGAAACAGAAACAAAATTAAAACTGGCCATTGGTTTTATGATTCACCAAATATGATCACCGTCTATGGCAAATAATTTCTTACAGTCTTTTTTCCACATTCATGCTGACAACACTACTCAGAAGGGGATTACTACTGCCATTTATTGTTATAATATAGGCTTTGACATAGTTGGGATTAAAAACCTCAAAGGTCTCCAAGACAGAAGAACGAACAGGTTAGATTTCTCCTCTTCTTCCCCTGGTCAGAGAGTTGCCTTGGGAAGATAACAGAAGTTGCATGGCAGAAAATCAGGGCTGATGCACACAGAGCTCATGACTTTAGTCATTAGGAGCCGCAAAATATCAGCAACATCACATTTGCTAAGTCAGTTGGGAAAACTGCAGACCAAGGACCCAAATGCGGCCCACCACTCAGCCTCTTGAGTTGAACCTTGAGATTTTCACCCTCCTGCCTGGACTATGTCCTTGAAGCATGGTAATGCCTTTTGCTTGCCTGGAAGAAGGATGAAGTGATGTATGTGTATGTGTAAGTGTGGGTATAAACTTTTGCATGGCTGGAGATCAGTGAGTCCCTCCGCAGCTGGGTTCAAGGGTGACACTGTATCATAATAGTCAAAGCCAACATGGATATGCTGTCAGTCATATTGCTGTAGACATGTGACTAAGGTATCAAACAGAAGTACAGAATTTGTATGCAGGAAAACAGTGTTTCCTTCCGAATTCAACACAACACAAAAGCTAAAGAGACGGCTTAGCCACAGTTCTCTGGGCTAACCTTGAAAATGGAACTGATTAGAAGTTGAAAGTAATGCAAAATGCAGTGGCAGAAGTGACACGAGTACTGGAGGTATTGCACTATTCATGAATATTCCTCGAAACCTGATTCAAGGTATTCATGGTGACATACAAAACTCTAAATGACTTTTGGCACTGAGGTGGAAGAGCAGGCATAGGCAAACTCAGCCCTCCAGATGTTTTGAGACTACAATTCCCATCATCCCTGACCACTGGTCCGGTTAGCTAGGGACAATGGGAATTGTAGTCCCAAAATATCTGGAGGGCCAAGTTTGCCTATGCCTGTGGAAGAGCAAGGAGCTCTAACAGCTGGACCTCCTCAACCCACTAACCTCCAAGGAGAAAGGATGAAGTGCAGCAACTTCTGAAGGCAAAACAAGGATTCAGACACACCTCTTCTCCCCTTTTTTCAGGCAGGAGAAAGAGTTGTTGTTGTTTTTTGCATGTTTACCACTCATTGATTTATTAAGAGCAGGCAGACACCTTTGCTGTTCTATTTTCAACACCTTCTAAAAGCCTTTTTGTTTAAGCAAGCATGAACTTTATTATACACATTCATTTTAAATCTGCTGATACTCTCTATATTCCGGTAATTTTATTGTCTACTATTATGTTTTGTATCGCTATTTTAAATATACCATTTTATGAAAACCATAAGATTATGTAGACATCTTTTTGATTAATTTGTATATAAAACCTTGTTAAATAAAATAAATAAATAGACTTATAAACTGTGTAAAATCAAAATGACTTGCAACCTCTAAGACATGAAGCTGGAGCAGCCTTGCCTAACCTGGGGCTTTTCCAATGTTGCCGAACTACATCTCCCCTCACCCCTCACCATTGCCTGTGTTGGTTGGGGCTGATGGTAGTTGTAGTCCAGAATACCTAGAGGGAACCAGGATGGGAAAGGCTGGAGTAGAGATATGGAGAGGAGGAAGGATGGATGAGAATCCATAATCGAATGAATTTGGTTTTTAATCACCACATAAAATTAGTAAGTGAAGAGACATAGCAGAACAGGAATGGAATACATTAAACCAAGGAGAACATTCATTAAAAATCAAGAGAAGCATAGCTGATGGCCTCAAAGTAAATATCATAATCTGCGCTCATTACATAATTTGTAATCTGGAGGAGGTAATACTCTAGGTGATAGCAATGCTGCTGAACATTTTAATACCAAGATATTTTTCGATGCTGAACATATTGCTAATGAATTTTTTTTAAGGGGAAACTTTTCTTTGTGCTCAAATATCTAGCATGCCACTGCTGCTCCACAATATTCTTGTAATTAGCTGCTCCTGTTTTTTAAGAACCCATTTGAGGCTTTAGCACCATTTACCATCCACAAGCTACCCTCCAAGCTCACTCAAAGCATAGCTGCCAAGTTTTCCCTTTTCTCGCGAGGAAGCCTATTCAGCATAAGGGAAAATCCCTTTAAAAAAAGGGATAACTTGGCAGCTATGACTCAAAGATCTCTCAAACCAAGAATGTTTCCAGGATGTTTTTTTCAGCAATGTCGAGAGAGCAAAAACATCAGCACTTGAGCACAACAGTGGGTCATCCCTTTGCTGCTGCATAAAAGTCTATGCCACCTCCAGACTGCCAGCATTTTGTGGGAGGCATTCCATCCCATTTTTAAATAAAAACAGACCCCAACTTATTGTGATTAGGAAAATTACATTTAAAAGGGTTGGACAGTGACTGATTGATTGACAGAAAGATGTGTAACCTCTCTACAAACAAATTACAACAAATGTGCTATAAAGAGCAGACATCATAGAACCCTTACATCAGCTTTGTGCCTACAAATCAGGATGAATGCTCAGTAAACTAGCTGAAATTCATCACAACATTTTAGTAAATCTTTTAGCCAACCAGAAACTACAATAACCAAGAAGCTAGCTATTAATTGTCTGTCCCGTGTACTTTTCAACTATTAAAGTCTTTAATCTTAATCTTTTTGAGACTAAGATCTCTTTAGATACTCTACCATCTTTAGGAATCATAGATTGTTTTGAGGGATGACTGATGTTTAGATAAAGCATTGGAGACTAATATTTTCTAAATGGATTTGGATTATATTGAAGCTCATGATTTCTGTTATATCCTATATTTCAATCCATTTAATGCAAAAACAAACCTCATTCAGCTGTTCCTTAACTGGGTGGTTAACCATACATTTGTTCTTGCCTATGTCTCTAGTAAAAGGGGGGGAAATCATTTATTCTGGGATATAAGCCAAGTTCCTCAGTTTTATAGTGGAATGAGTTTGTGGTTAGACCACTGGACTTTTGGGTCAAACCAGTTTCTTAGTTAAGTAAACAGCCTTAGCCAACTCTCACTGGCCTTGCTCCATGCTCTTGCCTGGCTGGAATGTATCCCTGAACTGTGACCACACCTCTTTCTTCCCTGAATGGAGATGATGTGGTGTGTGGGTGTAGACCTCTGACTTTCACATGGCTTAGATGCAGCCTCCTGTACAAAATAAAAGAGGAATCTGCTGCTCTGCCCACTTTGTCCCACCCACCACTGGCATTCAGCCCTGGAAATGCGGCCTTCAAGGGAACCCAGCAACCCTCAGCTTGAAAAAGGTTCCCTTTTTGGGTCACCTTAACAGAATGGAGAGCTATAAAGAAGAGTCTACAAATGTCACTGGGCTTGATGAGCTCTGCATTCTTGCTTCTTTTTCACTGCCCCGAGACAATGGTAGTGGATTCTACACAGGAGAGAAATAGCAGGCATTGTATGTGCGTTTGAAGCAAGCCCTTCCCTCCATCATTGATATCTGAAGTCCAGCTATTTTTGAAAGGGATACTTTTTGCACTCCTAGGTTACCAGCCACATTTTTAAAAAGAAAAAGAAAGAAAGAAAGGTTCTCCTACGTATACTGGATACTTTCCTTGCTAGTTGATTAAATTTCTGGTTGCCACTGGCAACTATATTTGTGGACCCCTGGCTATAAAGATGCAGATGGCTTCCATTTCAACCAGAAAAGAGTGCAAGTGAATGCTGCAACTGGGACCTTTTTGTTCCAAGAAGCAGAGGAATCTAAAAGGGAAAAAGAAAATACTATGGCATTACTACCCAGCCTCCTCCCTTAACAGCCTTTTAAGCTACCTGAGTTGCTTTTTTCTTTTTTTGCAGAAGTGTTACTGCTGCCAGGAACAGACATTGGGCGGAAAGAAGTGGATGAGCAGCTGTAAGCTCCTGCCAGGGCCTGAATAATAGTGGTGATAATCAGAACTAATGCCAAAATTTTGCAGGTATTTTCTGGGGGAAATGCAGCCTCTTCCAGGTGTTCAGGAACAGTCAAATGCCCAAGCTGCATGGGCAATGCCAAGCAACTTAAGAAATCTCCAAATCCTTTTGAGAAGGGAACTGTGTGGGTTATTGATTTGCTTTCATGAGAATTTTGCAGCAACCCACTATCGATCATATCCTTTGTGTTGCCTAGACAGAATAGGACAACACTTTTTTGGGTGGCTCTGTAAGAACTCTTTCATGCATGTATTATGCAGTTAGCAGAACTTCAGTAATATATAAAACAGATATTTGAACTGATCAACCCCTTCCATTTCTTTTCAGCTATGCAGCATCCACACTTATTCAATCAAGGTCAAAATTCCTGTATAACAATACCACTCCCCCACCCACTCAGTACTTCAATATATTTTCTTACAGACAAAACAAGTCAAATAATTGCAACTGCCATCACATCCAGGAAGAAAACTCAAGAGGCAAATTAATGGTGTCAAGGTCATGTGTATTTAAAAATATAATAATGGAGGATCTGCCCAGGAATATCCAAAACTATGTGCAACTACATGCAGGTGAGTTCGAATCAAGTCTATATGAGAAGTACCCCTTGCATCCTCCCGGCATGTTAGCCTCATGCTTTGGCTCACAAATAGCTGATTAGGAGAAAATTATCCCTCCTTGTTAAGGAAACCTGGGGTATGTGAGCCCAACATGTGCACCTGTTCATCCGAGCATGCACAAAGCTTGTAGCTTAGTCCATTAGGTACACAACTTCCCATTTATTTTATATGAAATAAATCAATGAAACTAACCCATTTCCTTTACCCATGCATGTTGAGGCCCTTTGTTGTTCCAAGAGCTGTTGTGTTTTTATTTGAAGGCCAAACATTCCTCTGCTGTACCAGCATGTAGCATAGGAGCCAATTCCTAGGGGCCAAGATCCCTTCGCACACACCCGTCATGAAATATTTGAGGGACTGAACCCTCCCAGTAAATGGAAATTGATGTTCAAATGGTGTGCATTACATCTTGTGATTGATTATGCAGGGTGGAGCTTACTTGCCTCCCCTCAAAATTTTATTTAAGTTGGCACCCCTGGCATGTGGCAAGGTGAATAAGGCCTTCTCACATGTAATTATAAACCATGGTTTAGTGCTATGATAATGAGCCTCGGCAAGCCTTGAGTCCTGCCTTCTCCTCCTCCAGAATGGTTGTGAAGAGAATGCGAGCTTCCACTTTTAAAACTAAGCAGCATTCCTTGCTATGGTTTGTTCAAAGAAGCCAGAACAAAAAAGTGGTTTGTTGTGTTGGCTTGTTAACAAGGAATTAGAAACTAAATATAGTTTGCTAACCAGCCAGATCAATAAACCAGAGGTTGACTCTGACTTATTTGAATAAACCATAGCTTAAACAGTTTCTCCAAGTTCAGACACAAAGAGGACTTCAGCTTATCTTAAAAGCAGATGTTTGCAATCTCCTTGGGGCAACACCAAAGCAGAGGAGGGTGAAGTATTTAAGATTGTTCCTGTAGCACTAAATTAGGTTTTAGAATCATGTGTGAAATGATCCACTGATGAGAGAATGCAAGGCAAAGTTCTGAAGAATCTTTTGTCAGATCCACCTCTGCTGAGAAACCATCTGACTATGACTGCCAAAGGGATTCCCCATACATTGGATTTTGCTATCAAAGTGAAATGCAAAAAGTCACTAGAAAGTGTTTTGACAGCCTCCAGTTCATTTCAGCTTTTTATCAGCTCTGAACACACTCTTTCTTCTATATTAGCATGCACTCATTTAACCTTTAAAAAACACCAAACCCAACAATGGTGTGGCTATCCTATCCCTCCTACAGTAACAGAGTCCATTTCTTGAGCCTTCTGTCCCTTACCCGCCCCCCATCCCTGCAAGCTATTGCATTTAAATTAAAAGAGATATCATGCTGTGAGGTCTTGTGGGAGGACAAAATACAGCTAGGGCACACTTAGCTTCATTGTGTGGAAAAGCCTCTTGAAGGTCTCTCTCCAGATTCATCAAACTGCATTTTAGATTAAACTTGCCCCAGGCTGGAAATCCACCGTGAAACTACAAGCAATGCTTCAAGACTACACAGATGCATTGACAAAGCAATATCAGGATAAATAAATAAGAGTTATATAGAAGGGAAAGGGTGCTGTCATGCAAGATAAATACAAGCCCGTATCAAGCTTACCGAGACTGCAGCCATAAGACTTTAAAGAAAATATTTTACGGTTGGCTATATGCAGCAGGGATGGGCAACCGGATGGGGGCACCCAAGTGTTGCTGGACCACAACTTCCCTTATCATTGGCCATTGGTGACCGTGTCTGATGGGAGTTGGAGGCCAGCAACATCTGGAGGACTGCAGATTAGCCAACCAAATGTACAGAACAAGTAGCATTATCAGAATGCTGTTTTCTACAAGAGCAACCAACCTGAAATAAACCTGGCAAACCAGAACAGACCTTAGTTAGCAGTTCTCAAAAATACCATGGAATCCCAGCTGTGCAATGGTGGCAAATTTGTTAAGGGCACATACACATCACACAGTTAAAGCACATGGCTTCCTGCAGAGAATACTGTACTAGGAACTGTAGTTTGTTAAGGGGGCTTGGGAATTGTAGCTTTGAGAAGGTAAGTTACAGTTCCCATGATTCTTTGAGCAAAGTCATGTGTTTCAAATGGTGTACGTGCAGGAGTTTTGTGGCAATCATCATTAGCTGCAGCAGCAGCAACAACAACAACAACAATAACAAAGCTTTTGGTTCCTGAGCTGATGTGCTTTGATTGCTCACCAGCATTCTGAGGAAATGAAAACCGGCTGCTGGATGCTGAGAGAAACTGTCCTCGGAGAGAAGGCTATTACATTCATAGGCTGCCTTTCTGCCAAAGCACTCAAAGTGATGGTAAGACTTGTGCGATCTACTTTGTTTGTCACTAGAACCCCCATGATTCACTGAGCAGAGCTGGGTGTAAAAGGCATAGAAGTAAGGGTACAAAAATTCTGAGTCCAGAGGATTTCTTTTCATTGCACAGTTCTTTCAAACAAAACAATCCATTTCTGGTTCCTCTCCCCACTCGATTTCCTAATTTAAGGAATTAAATTAGGGGAGGAAGAGAGTCGTTTTGTAGTTACCATTGTTAAACAAACTGGAAATCAGAAATCCTTGCCAATCTATTCAAACCACCTAGGAATCTACCAGTTCATCCAGTCGTGGTCAGTAGGGCGGTGTGGGCTGCACTGTTTACCTTGCTGAGAGGTGGTGGGGAAGTCAGTGCAATGCACACGCAGCAAGCAGCAGGGCATCAAGTTGGCGCAACAGCCCTGTACCAACTTCTCCACCACTGCTCCCTCTCAGTGACTGTCAGTGACCTCTGTGTTGAGAAGCCAGTTAAACATTGCAGCCCCACTCCACTAACCACTGCTATCTACCTTTTGCCCATCTCTGGCAGTGAGAATAAAGGGGAGGCCATGAGCTACTTGAAGGAAGAACTGGCATGATCTCTCTGAAAGCACAGTAGCTAGGTGAAGGGATGGAAAGTTCATGCTGCACCATAAGGCTACCTTGCATTTATGGGTTATGCCTCAGGTAGCTCTGGATTGGGTCTTGCTGCCATTTCACCTTATTGCATCCTATATCTCAGGGGTCAGCAAACTTTTTCAGCAGGGGGCCGGTCCACTGTCCCTCAGACCTTGTGGGGGGGCCAGACTATATTTTGGGGAAAAAATATGAACGAATTCCTATGCCCCACAAATAACCCAGAAATGCATTTTAAATAAAAGGACACATTCTACTCATGTAAAAACATGCTGATTCCCGGACCATCTGTGGACCAGATTTAGAAGGCGATTGGGCCGCATCCGGCCCCTAGTTTGGGAACCCCTGCTATATCTAATGCACTATGCTGGTTCTTTGTGAGTTTCTGTGTTTGTCTAAAAACTTCTCTGTTTTCCTGATTTTTAAAAGACGAGGTCCAAATGCCTCCTTCAGATGATACATCTGGAAAGGAGAGATCATGACATCAGTGTCATCTCTAGAAATGCTGATTAGCTGCTGCTATATTTGTTCTTCCTGACGCTCTTTGCTCTTAAGAGAATCAAAAGAACATGCATGGGTAATTAGAGGAGCGATTGTAAAGCACTGGTATAATTTTTCATCAGTACAAGTAGTGGCATTGACATAGCTACCATGCCAACAAGCAGTAATAGTGGGAGATGATTCAGGTTAAAAAATTATTATATACCCAGTTGAAATCACACATTGAAGAATGAAACATACAATCTCCCTGTGTGTCTTTTAAAAGTATGAGAATGTGTCTTTGCTTGAAGCATCTCATAGCAATTGATACCAAGACAGTATCTATTAACAAAATATTTGGGGGGCTTTCCAAAAAGTTGTGCAGATAACTTAGAATTCCAAATTGGTGGCACAGACCCTGAATGTTTTGTCGGGAAGTAAATCTCAAAGAATCTAGTGGAGCTAATATCTTAGGATACATTCTTAGAACTGCAGCCAATGCCCGTTTGACTTCTTTGTAAAAGTCAGGTGTTGAATGGTTTACTCTAACTTATCTACACATTCATAGAATTTTCTGTATTCTTTCCTCTAAAATATATGGCATAAGCCAAAGTGCAGGGAAATAGCAAAAACAAAAACTTAAATAAAAAATCTCAAGTGAGTCAGACGAGAGAGAGGGGGGGGGGAGGGAGGGAGAGAGAACCAGTGGCCTTCTGAATGCTGGGGTGGAGAACCAGTGGCCTTCTGAATGTTGTTGGACTCCAGCTCCCATTATCCCTGACCACAAACTATGCTGGCTGGGGCTGATGGAACTTGAAGTCCAACAGCAGCTGAGGTTCATCCACCACAATGCTTTCATTAAGAAGAAACTTAATTCTGGTTTTCAGGAGGTGTGAAACTACCGGCTATCTTTGAGAACAAAGAGCTTCTGAACAGTGAAGTTCAAAGTTTGATTTGGGCAAGAAACAGCAATAGTCATGAGAGACATTATTCCATTTCCATTTGCTGCAATAAAAGAAAATAAATTTTGTAGGAATGTCTGTTTGTGTGTCTCAGAGATCTGTAAGCATCCAACAAGCAAACTGGTGATATGGCAACTGGTGACTGCGGACATTCTTACACTGAAGGGGCTTTTCACACATTATGAATGCACAGAAAAGTCTATGGAACCTAGAATATCTCCTGTCCAGGTAGAGAAATTGTTGGAGCAGGTCAGCTTCTCACAGGCCCATGCATTCTAAACATCTCACAAGCACTTACTTGATGCTTCCAGTGACTGATCAAATCAACTGTGGCATCAGTTAAAAGCCTGGCTTAAAACCAAGTATGAGGTTCTGAGAAAAGTGTCTGGAAGTGAGATAGTGGTTCCAAACCTTAACAGTTTGTATGTGCAGAATGCCTCCCTGTTATGCTTTATTTGAACTTTTTAGCACTTGACAATCAAAAACTTACAAGGGTGGGTTACAAGCATACAATGAAACAACAACAAATCAATAAGCCAGTCAAGGGCAGTGACAGAAACTACCAGAGGTTAAAAAGCCTACAAAATAAAAAGGCACCTAAAAGGTGGGCACCTCTGGAGGGGAGAGGCAGATCCAAAACTGATGCACCACAACTGAAATGCCAGGCATAGAATAAAGTTCACAAAATCAAGTGCATGAATACCACAAGCTATCAAAATGTAAAAATTGCCTGAAAACCATAACATTAAACATGTAAGGAAACTGAGGCAGACTTAAATCCTAAGGAGGCCAGCTTTTACAACATGTGTATTTCAGTTGGACAGTTCCTGAAGGCCCAGGAAAGAGAAATCACATCTTTCAATTTACTCTGCAACCACACTCTGTCCCTTTGCATCAGTTCTACACACAATTCCCAGATGCTTACCAAGCAGAGCATATATGCAATGAATTATCCATGTGAGAGCAACCAACCATATAATCCATATGCACAGGCCTGGTTAAAAAAAAACACAGAGAGAGAGAGAGGCTTCAAGATGCAACAGCAGCAAGAATCCATTTAACAGCCAGGCAGGATCTCCAGAAACAAAGTGGAAGGGAGGGGAGGCAATGAGTGCTTTCAAACAGAACTTGAACATGTAGAGCAGAGATGAGTTTCCCTGCCCTCCTGCCAAGATTTTGACCTAGATCTGCCACTGATCGTGCACCATGTTTGTGTTTAGCACCTGCCACCTTTCATTCCTAGGGACCCCCAAGGCACATCAGCGTCCCATTATTGCTGCCAATTCTCAGTTCCACATTAGCTACAGACTGACAGAGAAAAATGCTAAACAAAACATTTGATGTCCATATGACAAACTCGTCTCATTTTGAAAATGTTGAAAATTCTGTATTTAGAAATATAGCAAACACACAGAGAACTTGTAATTTGTGGAAGTAATGTCACATTAATTAATTTGTGGAAGTAATGTCACATTTGGAACGCAAATGTCACATTAATCTGTTTCCAGAACGACCCATACTGACCATGTGGCCATCTTATTTCATTCAGAATGAAAGTAAACAAAATGTCAACAGCATAATCTGTATTAATCCTTCTGAATGTCTTGTAAATAACGTAGAAATGCTGACCGCTTTCTTCTTTTAGCGTTTAATACATGTGAACATAGCTCACATTCAAATGACCATGGCCTTTTATTCCATGTGTTCACCTGAAACAGGACCGATGCAATGATAAGGTATAGAGAGGCAGCAGCCTCAAGCAGTAGAAGCCCCTGAGCTGGCACTACCTTGGGTGTCCCACTCGTGTTGAAGAAGCAGCACCAGAATCAGCACTAATTTCTCCTTTGCCGAATCCCACCCAGCAGGGTGGGGTGGCAAGGCTTTGCAAGGTCTTCTTCTGGAGGGGAAGCCCCTTGAAGACCCTCAAGCCCTCCCATTATAGGAGCGGCAGCAGGACATTTTGCTTCAAATGCCAAAATGCCTCAGGCCACCCTTGACCTGAGGTAATTCTAACACCCACTCCTACCACTGAGAAGTTCTAAGGGGGTAGCACTTACCTGGGATTGGCTTCCGCTGGAAGCTTATAACATTTTACAATATCTTATATTATTTACTAAATATACAAGTTGAACACAGGTAGAGGCTTTATGTTTCAAAACCCTGGGCATTCAAGTCTACTGCCCCATTTTAGATCACCAGAGAGCAACCCCTCTCCACCAAGAAAGCATCTTCTAGAGCCTCAGGAAGCTCAGGTGTCTCCTGAGTTTGCTCCCTTTCATTCAAATACCTAGATTACTTCATCATTAGTTGGAGAGGTTTATGACATCTACCTTTGTTCTTTCCCCCATTCTGAACATTCCAGAGAGATCATGTATCGAGAGGTAGCCTCTGAACAAATCAGCTGCCACTGACACTCAGTGTCTTAATATCCTGGTCTAATAAGAGTCCTTTGTCAAGGCCAAGACTCTGTCCAAGGATTCTTAAAGCAAACTCACAGTGATTAGCCGTACAGTGGAACCTCTACTTACAATCATAATCCATTCTGGAGGCCTGTCCGCTGGGCGAAACCGGATGCTAGTAGAGGCGCCGTTGTGCGCATGCACATTTGGCAACAGCACACTTCTGCGCACACGCAGATGGCAGAAGCCGCTTCCATGCATGCATGAATCACGGCAAACTGGGTGTTTACTTCTGGGTTTGCCACGGTCGCAACTTGGAACGTCCGCAAGAAGAGGCGGATATAAGTCGAGGTTCCACTGTATTTACAGAAATCTGATAGCAAAACTCATAACATGGGGAATACTACCAATTCTCTCTGGTTCCAGCAGCTCTCAGACTTCACCAGCTACCTGATAATTTTAGCTGGAGATACCCAGAATTTAATAGCACCTTCTGCATGCAAAGCATGCACGCCACTGAGCTATAGCCTTACATAATTCCCACTGCACTTACAAGCATGTACAACATTTTGACTTTCTATCTAGAAGATCACCGTTCAAATCCCAGTTCTGTTTTAGAATTTAGGTAGTATTACTATTGGGTCACTATTTCTTGGTATTCATTTTGCTGCCTAATCCAACCGTAGTTAACAATTAAAGCTGCAATCCTAGCCCATTGTCCATTCAGAAGCATGTCCTATTGAATTCAATGGCACTCATTTCCAAGTAAGTGGCTAAGTATGGGATGATACTGGTGCAGAAATGCATGTTAACTCTTATTGCTGCATGCATAGATCTGTATAATGCGTACTAAACAGGTGTTAGAAGAATGGAGCAGGACCTATGATAAGCACACCCACCCACACCCCTGAAACCACACAGGGTCTTATTAGAACAAAGCAGCAGTTTTTCCTATACTTACTTCTTTCCAAATCAGATCTGTGATGGGACAGGAAGAAGACTGCCATCCCTCCAAAACTGATGTGAATCAGTGAGGATCCTATTCAAACATTCAAACCACCTAGGGAAGGGGAGGGAGAAGTGGGGGGATGTTTCCATCAACATCTGGATCCTATTAATCCCTGGAACTTTGTACACATGCGCACACACACACTTCAGGTGCCATACCACAAGGTGGGGCCCCAAATCTTGATCCCAATGCAATCCAGAATTTTTACATCACCATGGAATTTACAGCTAGCAAAAAGAAGCAACTCATTATAATCCCTTACTATTATTTTTATTATTCTGCAGTCTTTGGAATTCTAGAGAATTATTTAATGCAGCCTTCCAACCAAGGAACTACTGCTAGCAATGAATTTCTGCTTGAGAAAGAAGGAAAGTATTGCAGGCAAAAGAAATGAAATTTCAGGATAACTAGAACATTGCACGCTTATGCCAATAAAAGTACTCACACAGTGCATCTCATTAACGCTGGCGAGATATGCAGTTGAACTGACAAAGCATGCAAGACTGGAATCAGCATCAAGTAGTTTTTTCTTAATGGATTTGGCATGTTCTTCTATGAGAAAGAAACTGCGTGTGCTCTGTTGACATCGATCTAATTAATTTCTAATCAGGAGTTGTGCCAATTGCTTGACACAAGTTAGGGCCAGAGCCAGCTGTTTGGAGGTGCATGTTTACTCAGCCACATATAACCATCTCTTATGTAATCTTCTGGTAAGATAGGCACCCAACTTAGCTTTGTTGGGGCTCAAACTTTTCTTTGGCCATTTATTCAAGGAGGTTCAGGAAACACAGCAAGGTCTTCAAATGATATGCCTGCATGAAATCCACACTGCCCACTGCCCATTCTGAGTGAGACCATTGGTCCATCTGGCTCAGGTGGTTTGAACTGATTTCAGGCAGGTTTATCTCCTTGTCCTACATGGCGATTCTGGGGATCGAACCCAGGACCTTCTGCACACAAAGCAGATGCTCTACCATGGAGCTCAAGTCCCTGATCAATGGGACTTGAGAACAGAATGGCAGTTGTATTGTGTTGCATCATAACAGGAGTGCACCATTTTTTTTAAATCTGCGCCTCCCACTGTAAATATGGGGTCCACAATTTATTTTTAAAGTTGATGCGCCAAGCATAGTGGGACTTCCTGCCTGGATAGAAAACACATCTATCCAATACATTTTCCCATGCTGAAGGTTACATGCAAGAAATATACAAGCTGGCATTCCATCAGAGTCGCCTCCTTTTATTTGTTAACTCAAGCATTAGTTAAGCAACCACATGGGATATCTGCTTCTTCCTCAACTTTAACTGATTTATTTATGTCTAAAGTGCACATTTTATACTGTACAATTGTCACCCCAATGCTACACATACTGGATAAAATTTAGCTCAGGTCAAGTCCCAAAGAAAAGAAAGCAAAAGGATTTCACATCTAACTCAAGTGTGATTGATTTAAATGGAACACAAGTGTGGTGAACCTAGTTAGGAAGAAGGTTGAGCAAGTAAGGGGTTAAGTTTGGAACCTTAGAACCCTCAGGGGCAGGTGCTGGCAGGGTATAAAAAACCCTCCCCAGTGGCAGTTAGGGCAGTTGAGTTGAGTTGCAGTTGGGGTTGGAGTCATAGCTGCCAAGTTATCCCCTTTTTTAAGGGATTTTCCCTTATGCTGAATAGGCTTCCTCACGAGAAAAGGGAAAACTTGGCAGCTATGGTATCTGAAGAAGTGGCAGCTATGGTATCTGAAGAAGTGTGCATGCACACGAAAGCTCATTCCAAAATAAAAACTTAGTTGGTCTTTAAGGTGCTACTGAAGGAATTTTTTTATTTGGCAGCTATGGTTGGAGTTGGAGGCGGGGAAATTGTGGAAGGGAGGTGGAGGTGTCAGTGAGAGTCAGAAAACTAGGTGGATTATTGGGGGAAAGGAACACACAGGATAGGAGATTGAGGTGAAACTGGTGGCGTGGTTTAATTAGAGGTATAGGCCGGTAATTAATTTAGCAGGTATAGGCCAGTATAGGGTAATAGTTATAAGTTTATGTATGCTTTCAGTAACCACACACTTCTGTACCAACAAATAAACCACACTTGTTATTTAAAACCTATCCTGGTCTGTGTTATCTGAATAAAGTGCAAGTATCCAGCTTGCAGCCTGAGGGAAACTGCAGCTGCGGATACAAAGTGTCATTGGTGCAGCATCAATCGATCGTAAAACATCCAGTAGTGCTGTACAGGTCCATGCAGGACCGTGACATAAAGTCTTTCCCACTCACCCCCACACCACTATTATGGTCATATGAAATAAAAAAAAATCCTTCAGTAGCACCTTAAAGACCAACTAAGTTTTTATTTTGGTATGAGCTTTCGTGTGCATGCACACTTCTTCAGATACCAATTCTTCAGATTGTTTTTATTTTGGTATGAGCTTTCATGTGCATGCTTCTGAAGAATTGGTATCTGAAGAAGTGTGCATGCACACGAAAGCTCATACCAAAATAAAAACTTAGTTGGTCTTTAAGGTGCTACTGAAGGAATTTTTTTATTTTGCTTCGACTCAGACCAACACGGCCCACCTACCTGTAACGGCCATATGAGAAAGTGACAAGACATTGGCCCTGCCCCCCCCCCAGGCCCATCACCATTTCTGCGGTTCTCCATCATTTGGGAGCTGAATGTCAGCAGTAGGGAACCTGCTCTACTTTGACAGGGTCCTCCCAGCATGACATTCTATCCGAACTTTTGCTAGATTGTGCCATAAGCATGGCAGTATATTTATTGATCTCAGTGGATTTTGCAAAAGGGGTTCTGGGTATTCTTTCCATTTTCAGGAATGTCCTCTCCATGCACTTTAAAAAAGTTTATACCCCATGTATAGGCAAGAGAAGGAAAGGGCACAAAAACCAATATTCAGTTCACTACATGATTTAGGCCTTCACCTACCTACAGCTTTGTAGATGAAACCTATTTTATCAGCTTTGTTTTGTTAGCTGGATATTCAGGTCACTGGAAGAAAAGGAAGAAAAGCATTCAGCCAAGAAGAGCTTGACGGGTTTAAGGGTTAAAAAGAAATCTAAAATTTCAAAATTTCAAAGAGGCCATAGTTTTGTATGTTTCATTTTCCACCTCTTTCAAAGTCCTATTTGTTGACTATACAGTGTGCCTCACCATCATACAATATAGCTGCAAGCAGTATTGTTTATGTCTGTTGTAAAACAACTGCTTTCCCCCCTGCCATATTTAATAGAACCATAAAAAACCCTGTTACACTGCATGCATGACCACAAAAGCTTTCCTGACACACATCAGCTGTAAAAACCTGCACATTTACAGCAGAAAGTAATGGCATGGTACGTGCACCAGCCACTAGTGGTTGAAGCTGCCTGGAAGAATGTGTCAAGTCAAATAGCACCAGCCTCTGTTTCAGGCAGTGTAATGCCAGTAATCATTCCAATGATGCTACTGGAAATAGGGTTCTTGTTCTCTTTTTTCCAGCCAAGCAAATGAGATATGCCCTTAAAATGCTCAAAGATAGCATTTCAGGTACATTTAAGTGGGACAGTGATATCCAGGAGACAGGTAATTCCCAAGAGGCCTCTCCGCAATTGCCATGGCATGTACTCCCCTCCCTTCCCTTCCTATTTGAGACAGACTTTAGAAGGGAGGCACAGAGCGGTGTGAATGTGCTCACTTTTTAATATGCATGTGTTGATTGTAGCACATCAGTAAATCAAGCATTTCCAAAAGCGACAACCACTGGCTGCCTGCCATGATCACCTTCTTCTTCCCCTTTTGGAGAATGGAGTGCCCTCAGGCAGTTGCCTAAAGACACTGCGCTGTGGGGCCTTTTGTGGCTTAGCAGCAGGAAGTGGAAAAAGCAACATTCACTACCACCTGCTCCAGCTGGTCTTACAAAGCCAGGCTAGTGTCTCTGACCAGGATAGGGGCAGCTCATTGCAAAACAGAGATCAGGCTGAAAGCTCCCTCTGCCTGAGAGTTGACTCAGTGGTGCAGGGAATAAAGTGATCTGGGATTAGTCCTGGGCTTAAACCCCTGGCAGCTTGCAATCTGAAGCTGCCTCTAAAGAAGAAGAAGAGAGAAGAGGAGTTTGGATTTGATATCCCGCTTTATCACTACCCTAAGGAGTCTCAAAGCGGCTAACATTCTCCTTTCCCTTCCTCCCCCACAACAAACACCCTGTGAGGTGGGTGGGGCTGAGAGATTTCAAAGAAGTGTGACTAGCCCAAGGTCACCCAGCAACTGCATGTGGAGGAGTGGAGACGCGAACCCGGTTCCCCAGATTACGAGTCTACCGCTCTTAACCACTACACCACACTGGCTCTCTAAAGATGGTTTGGAAACTTCGGTTGGTGCAGAATTCAGCAGCCAGCTTGCTCACTGGGGCAAGATGGTTTGAGCATATTACACTGATCCTGGCCTGAATGCATTGGCTGCCAATTAGTTTGAATTGGGCCTGGAAACTAATTAGCTGTTTTTGTGCTGGTGTTGACCTATAAAGCCTTGAACAGCTTAGGACCACAATACCTTTATGAACTGCCCATATGAACTGCCTGCACCCTCAGATCATCTTCAGAGGCCCTTCTTTGTGTGCCTCCTCCACAAAACGTCCAGAGGGTGGCAACATGAGAATGGGTCTTTTCTGCAGTGGCTCTGTTCGAGGAATGCTCTCCCCAGGGAGGTTCATCAGGTGCCTTCATTATACACCTTTAGGTGCCAGTCAAAAGTGTTCCTCTTCAACCAGGCCTTTGGCTGATTGACATGTCCTTTTAAATGTGTTGTGGACAGGCAGGCAGGCAGGGATAATTGGTTTGTTGTTCTTATTTTTACTATGCATTTTGTGGCTTTTTTTGTAAGTTTATGTTGTAAAATGCCCTAAGATCTACAGATGAAATTTAATAAATAAATCAATAATAACAATCACACAGAATACACTGAAGACATGGTGCTCAAAATGCAATTCACAGAACCAGAAGGTTCTTTCTAATGGAATTGATTCTTCTCTCTGAGTACAGCTGAGAAGTATCACGATGTGTCAGAAAAGGGAAATATTGCACAGTATATTACAGAGCAACATTTGGGTGGAACCTGGACCCTCAGTATTCCAACACCAAGGAGGTTCCACCACACGAAATCCATATAGCTTAGCTAAAGCCAACCTGGCTGGCCATTGCTCTCATTTTTAGCCAGCTTCCTCAGAGCAGACATTGAATAATATGATATCTGTGTTTGCAGATCTCTGAACACTCACACACATGATGCAGCTAAGCAAGGAAATTCATTCAAAGCTTGTTTGCATAACTCTTCCCAAGACTGCAGAAGGCATATTCTAGATCTAAACACAAGACTTACTACAGAAAATCTTGCATATGAATCACAGGTTAGTATTCAACAGGGGGCTGCCTTTTACGTATCTTTCCACTGGCTTGGAAGCCAGATGAAGCATGTTATCACACTTAGATGCAACTAAATCAAGACATGGGCAGCTGAGAGAATGTGGCCATCAGGTACGAGCAAGGTTGCCAATGGGCCAGGGGGCAGAAAGCTAAAGATTTACAAAGCCAAAGATTTGCAAAAGAAAAAAGAAGAGAAGAAAAATACCTTATGCACTGCATAATGGATAATGAAACTATGGAGCTTGCTCCCAAAGGAGGCAGTGATGGTCACCAACTTAGATGGCTTTAAAAGAGGATTAGACAAATTCCTGGAGGAAAGGGCTAATTCAGTGTCTACTAGCCATAATAACCATGCTCTTCCTTCACAGCTGGAGGCAGCAATGATTCTGAGTGGCAGTTACTGAAAATCACTGGAGAGGAGAGTGCTCTTGTGTTTGATTCCTGCTTGCTGGTTACCCACAGGCGTTTGGGCGACCGCTGTGAGAATGGGGTGCTGAACTAATCTCAGGTTTTTGTAAGCAAAACAGCAGCAAAAAGGGAGACATATATTAGGATACTATGCCACGGCAGCAACAACATTCAATATGATTCAAAGTTAGTTTTGCCACAACTTTATACCAGAGTTGTTGACAAATACGTCAGCACAAATTTTCTGTTATTTGCTAAAAGAGTTTAAAAGGGAATAAAAAGGGACTACATTTGCCATGACCAGTGCTACAGAGTTTTCCCCTTTTTTCTGATTCAGAAAGAGGCTTTCTGGCATTTTAAAAACCCATTTATAATTCAAAAAACATTTTACAGAACAGAGAGTGCACTTTTCTTCACAAGGGAAAGTAAAAATAAGACTACATAAAAGCCTACTATTTAACTATAGCCATTTTGACAGATCAGTAAAAAAAAGAAAAGAATGCAGGTGATTTGCTGTAACGCTGGTTGAAAATTGCAAGCAGATATACAGATCCATTCAGTACTGGATAACCTGATCCCTCCACTGTTCTATTTGCTATATGACTGTATGGCATGAAGGCTGCATCAAGCAGCCTCCCACAACCTGGTGCTCTGCAGGTGTTATGCACTAAAATTATATAGTTGGCTAGGACTGATGGAAGTTGTAGTCTAAAAAATTCCCAGGGCTCTCGGATAGCAAAGGCTTCTATAAAGATTAGACCACATACACACACACAGCCATGGTTCAAGATAAATATTCATTCTAATCAAATTTTATCACACAATATCATACTTGAGACATCTCCAAAATGCAACATGTATACTGTACTGACAGAGGTGATTACACACACCAAAAAATGGAACAAATGACATATTTGTTCAGACATACAAAGAACAGTTAGAAGCCATTCTCCTGCCTATGACAGTACTGCTGTAAACCAGTTTTACAGTGAGCTAGCTCAAACCATGGCATATTGAAAACTCATGAATGTGCAGGCTCCCAGAGAGGATATTCTGGCTGCTTTGCTCCTTCCCCTGTGATCTTCTAAGCTGTGGTCTAAGCTGTCTGAACCCAAGCTTCTGGTTTGCCTCCTCCAAGTAAATCATGAGCTGTAAAGGTTCAGAAAACACGCTAAGCCAAACCATGTGTGTGTCAGAGCAGCAAGTGGAGCAAACTGGCCCATATGCTCACACATTTTGCATTAAGCCATTATTTGGCTTGGTGTAACATGCGAACTGTGTTTGCTCTTTGATAGCCACAAAGAGGCTATTCAAATACCCTGGTGCTTTGTTCCATGTATAGAAGCCTAAAGAAATGTGCTTAATTCATGCATGGCACTCAATAAAAAATGGAAATATGTTGGTAACTGATTCCATGCCACCCTCAATCTGAACAAATAGTAGGGTGGGACAATAGTTATGATTTTTAGAAGACTCTTATTTTTTTTTGTCTGGCAGATGTTTAAAGGCAAAAAAGAAGTGTGTATAAGAAGCCCCATTGGGGTAGAGATGTCCAAATTCTGATCAAATGGCCCTTTTGTCACCCCCTCAAGGGATGGTTTTGATCATTCAAGGAAGCAGCCATTCAAATGCTAGAGAAAATGACTGCAGTTTTGCTTTTTTAAACAGCAAAATAAAGACAAAACTAGCTGATCATATATATGCAGTTATTATTCAATAAGTGGAAGGAAAACGTTTCAAAAAATTAGAGACGGTCTTGGACAAAATGTTATTTGTTATTTCATTTAGAGGGTGGGGGCTCTGTCTTTTTTAAGCTTTCTGCTTTTATTGTCAATCTATATTTTGGGGGACATTGTGCAAAACAGCTTAGATGATCTCGCCAAGGCATGGAAACAAGCTATGATTATCAAGAGCTAAGAATAAGGATCAGTATTTTTATTTCTCTGCATGACTTAGAAGCAAAAGATCCTGAGAGGTATACTGTAGTCACTCAAAGATGAGCCACGTATGGCTACAATGGAGTACAACATTATTATTAAATTGGGAGAGGGTTGTGTATGAAACATTTAACAGACAGTTGTCTCTGTTACATCTCCCTGGGTACAGCTGTGTATCTCCTGAGCAGTCCTTGCAAAGGTCTTTTGGGACGGCAAAAATGAATTAGTTATGCCCTTTTGGTCACCAAACGTATCATATTACAACAATAGAAACATAGATTCGGTCCAGCAATCCACCAACAGGCAAAATACATAACCGCCTCTGCTAGCCTTATTGATGATACAATGCTTGCTAAGCTATATGGGAAGCCTGTACTGGGCTCTGTCCAAAATGTATTTTGGTCATGACACACCTGTAAATTTAAAATGAGCAAAACCTATGAATGCTGAGCCATGCTTCTCCTGCTTTACCTTGTCCTCCTCCTCTCCATTTTCGTTTCAGATAAGTTTGTTCCTATGCCGTTATAATTGTGTTTGCTGTATTGATATACAAAACTCAATGAGACTTTTTAAAAAGACCTTGTACAGTTGCCAAGTAACGATTTTGTCAGGGGAATTTGCTAATTGTTCTCAATAACAGGGTCTTCCTCAAGTCTTATTAAAAAAAAAATTGGTATCTGTAGGTTGATCTTGGTATATGTAGGTTGTTAAGGCTGCTGGGAATTGTAGCTCTATGAGGAAGAACTACAGTTCCCAGGATTCTTTGTCGGAAATCATTTGCAGTGAATATGCTTTCTATGCAGGGTGTAGACCTGCAAATGAAACAGCAGAAACTTCACTTTGGGGCAGAGACTGTGATGAACACAGAGGAAGACACTGAAAGAGCTGTTTCTTGGGGCTCTGTAAGCTGACAGCATTTGGGGGTACTGGCTGCCTGCCTCTGGATATCGGATGTGGGCCAGTGGACTTCACCACCTGTTAAAAGTGTGAATTCACCTGTTCTCCACCTATACCTTTGAAAATAAACTCAAAGGTTGTAAGATCGCATAAGCATATAGTGACCTCATTCCAAAGGAAAGAAGGAAAGCACTGGATTTCTCGCCACTTGGAGAAATGGCCCACAA
The DNA here is from genome assembly GCF_963506605.1 of Zootoca vivipara. Classification (NCBI taxonomy): domain Eukaryota; kingdom Metazoa; phylum Chordata; class Lepidosauria; order Squamata; family Lacertidae; genus Zootoca; species Zootoca vivipara. The sequence goes on along the minus strand of NC_083278.1, from coordinate 45,744,981 downwards.
GAGCAACAATATCATTCAATGCTTACTCAGCACAATGACAAGAAAGGATGAGTGTTGTTGGCCATTTTTGTATTTGTTAGTGGAGAAGAATTCAAAGCTGAAACAGGTGCAAGGAAGAGAAAATAGATCATAGGTAGGCAATATGGTAACCTCCATATGTTGTTGTATAAACTCCCAGCATCTCTGGCCATCAGCCATGCTGGCTGGGGTTGATCAGTGTTGCAGTCCAGTAATATTTGGAGAAATCACGCTGAATACCCCTGAAATAGGTGATTACAGATGCACTGTCATAATGACAAGAGTAGAAGATACTGACCTTTTTTTTAAGCCAGAAAAAAGGAAAATAATACTACTGTATTTTAAAAAAAGTTTCCAATTTGTGTCATAGCCAGTTTATTCCAAGGAAGCACAAGAACACTGTGAGCCTCTTGAATGTCATTTTAACCCTTAGCCACATGTATCCAATGCACCTGAGGACTATGAACCATATCTGGTACCTATGCATGAAATCCATAATGGTCCCCTATTTCTTAACGTTCATTTATTTGTGAATCACCTTTTACATATGTCTCAAGGTGATTTACAGACAGAACCAGCTAAAATCATTTTTAAAAGCAGAACCCAAAACAACTGAAGATAGGTTAAAATAAAAATCAAAATGGACACCTAAAGCAGAGACACTTTCATACAACTGGAAAGGTTTGTCAAAACGAAGATCTTCAGTTGTTTATATAAAAACAGGAAAGCATGTTCCTATTGTATCTCTGTTTCACAGAACAGGGGCACAGAAAGCACTGCTCTGAGTTACTGTGGAGTGCACCTCTGATATTTGGGGGACATTAAGGAGAAACACTGTTTCAGGATGCAGTGACCTACTGCATCTGAGAGATAAGGCAGTCACTCAAAGTAACCTGGTCCTATGCAGGGTATCTCAGAGCTTAGCACAGGTGATGTGGCCTTCATGATGCAAGCAAAGATGATCGTGTGAAAAGCACTGCACAGAGTTGGTTGGTTAATGGTTTATTCATTTATTGCCCTTCCTTAGAAAAGCTCAGGGATATGTATTTTGTCTGTAGGTTTTATGTACAATAAAACAGCACTAAAAAATCACTAAAAATAGTAATAAAATCAATCAAAACAAACACATACACTGCTGATATACTGCTATTTAAAAAACCACAAAAGCCTCGGCAAAAAAAAAAAAAGTTTTCAATTGGCATCTGAAACCCATCAGTGTGGAAGACAGCCGGTGTGCCCTTCCATGTATCCCACATTCTGTTGAATGCTAATACACAAAATATTTTGATCACTGGAGGCAGAAGTGTAAAAAGAGTATAAAAGCTCTATAGGTACATACATTTCCATTGCTCAATTGAGCAAGGACTGTGAGGAGTTTGAATGTGGATTTGTAGATTAAAAAAACTACAGGCTATGTGACATATCCTTGTGGTATCCAGAAGAGCATCTCACCTAGATCAGGCATCCCCAAACTTCGGCCCTCCAGATGTTTTGGACTACAATTCCCATCTTCCCCAACCACTGGTCCTGTTAGCTAGGGATCATGGGAGTTGTAGCCAAAACATCTGGAGGGCCACAGTTTGGGGATGCCTGACCTAGATCATCCCAAGAATATGCATGAAGTGACCAGCTACATAATATGTATGGTATAACAAAAATATGAACACATTGATGCAATGTGCCCAGCAGTGATAGTCATTTGAGTATGGGTGGAACAGAAGACAACTCATGGGGAAAGGTTCTAGCTCAGGCATGTCAAACCTGCGGCCCTCTAGATGTTTTGGCCTACAACTCCCATGATCCCTAGCTAGCAGGACCAGTGGTTGGGGAAGATGGGAATTATAGTCCAAAACATCTGGAGGGCCGCAGGTTTGACATGCCTGCTCTAGCTCAATGGTAGACAGGGGCGGAGGAAGGGGTGTGCAGAGGGTGTGGCCCGCCCCAGGTGTCATCCCTAAGGGGGTGAAAAAATGGCACACTGCAGGGGGTGGCACTTACCACGGGGCCTGGCCTGCAGCACGCCCTAGCCACACATCTCTCCTGGGAGTGACGCAGTGGCTCGGGGCCCCTTGCTGCCCAAAACGGCAGTGTGGGGCGTGCGTCCGCCAGGTGGACTCCGTGGGCAGCTGGCTGCGGCAGAACCCTGGGCGGATCACCGCGGCGCCCTCATACATGGACCAACCCGCCCCTGCCACTCTGGGTGCCAGACTGGCTAGCTATGCCCCGTTGGTAGAGCATCATCTTTGCATGTAGAAAGCCTCTGCGTTCAATTCCAAGATAGGGCTGGAAGTGTTCCTACCGTAGTTTGGAACCATAGAGAGCTACTGCCAGTCAGAGTAGACAATACTGAGGTAGGCAAGTCAATGTTATGATTCAGTATAGGATAGTTTACTATGTTCCACTGAACATGCAAATGCTGTCTGTTCATATAGCAATAATTTAGCAACTTTCCCCATTTGTAACTAAGCCAAGTTTTACTACCTGTGTGACTTTTTTTGATTGATGTTTTCCTATGCTGCAGGTTTTCTGATTTTAAATCTGTTTGGATTCTCTCCCCAAAGAATACTTGCCCCAAACCTGGATTTAGGCATCCAGAGAATTCTCCTTGCATACCTATTTGTTCCCTGAACCACAAAGGGGAGGAGGATGTATATTAACTCTCACTTCTGCTGGTTTCCTTCATAATTGGCGTTTCATGTTTTGTTTTATGTTGCTATAAATTTTATGGGTTTAAGCTTTGTTCTCAAGTGATTCATTTCCACCCTGGGATCGTGGTTGAAGGAATGTTTATAAATACTGTAAGTAAATAAAGTAACAGCAAAATGTGATACGAATACAAGGCTTTCTTCTTTTTGTACACACAACTCAGGCATTTGGGGCCAATCTCAGCTTCACATATTACAGGCACTTACTCAATTGTAACAGGTAAAAGCAACTGCTAAAGAACAGAAGCCAGGAATCAGTGTGTGCCAGAAGATTAGGCACACAATGGAGACAATTGCTCCACAAAACAATTAAAGTGTGCCTTAACATCTGTTGATGGTTGCCATGACCATTGTATTGAGTTCAAATGAGGACATACCGGTAGTCATGTTTCTAATCAAACTCCCACGTTAGGTCCTATTTCTAGCCAACACACAATTATATAATGTTCATACATCAGCTTGGTGCATATGTGAAACTCTCTCCATTAGTTAAATATTTCATGTGGTAAATAAATTATGTGCATAGGTAAACAAATGCTAAGGGCTCCTAGAACTGACAGCCCACCTCTCCAATTTGTAAACATATTACACTCATCTACCACCACACACAGAGCCCAGGACTTGCCGATCAGAAGGTCGACGGTTCGAATCCCCACGATGGGGTGAGCTCCCATTGCTTGTTTCCAGCTCCTGCCAACCTAGCAGTTTGAAAGCATGTACAAGTATATAAATAGGTACCACTACAGCAGGAAGGTAAATGCTGTTTCTGTGTGCTGCTCTGGTTTGCCAGAGCGGCTTTGTCATGCTGGCCACATGACCTGGAAGCTGTACGCCGGCTCCCTCGGCCAATAACGTGAGATGAGCGCCGCAACCCCAGAGTCGGTCACGACTGGACCTAATGGTCAGGGGTCCCTTTACCTTTACCTTTATACCATCACACATATCACACTCCCAGACTATAAAGAGAAAATTAACAATGAAAGGAAGAAGCTTCCTTTGGAAGAAATTAAAAATATTTTATGGGCTTCACAGAACTTCACAGTTGCACGTATTATATATATATGCATCATGCCAAAGCAAATGTGAAAGTAAGGCAATCCTTTGTCGCATCCTCCCATCACAGGTATATGCACAAGTGCCTATCCCTCAGTCCACAAGAAAGACACTGCATGCACAGAGGAAGAAACACACAAGTGTGGAAATTGCTCCTCAGCCTACTGAGTGTACATTTGAAATCATTTATAGACCAGTAGAAATCACAAGGTGGTTTACTAAACAAAACCAATACAATAACATCACAATAAACCATGAAAACCAATATCCAGAGTTCAGTAGTACCAAGAATCAGTGTTCAGAAATGTCTGCATGAACACGGAAGTTTTTTTTTTAACCAGCTGGTGGAACACCTGGATTGCAGGTGCTTCCCATAGCTCTAAGGTAGGGGAGGGGAACCTCAAATCCAGGGACCAAATGTAGTCCTTCAGGCCTCTGTCTTTTCCACCACCACACCTTTTGAGTGTTTTTGCATGGCTTGTGTCCTTGACCTCCCAGAATGCCTCTTGGATGCCCTATTCAGTTGTTGTTGTTGTTGTTGTTGTTGTTGTTGTTGTTGTTGTTGTTGTTGTTACTACTATCACCTCACCTATCTGTCTTGGTTGCCCCAGCCACTCTGGGTGACTTCTAACATATATAAAAACATAATAAAGCATTAAAAACTTTCCTATGCAGGGCTGCCTTCAGATGTCTTCTAAGGGTTGTATAGTTACTAGTCTCTTTGGCTCAGGGGTCAATGTTTCTCCGATGTAAATAGGAATGTCCTGAGGAAAAGTGGGGCATTCCGGGATCAAATCAGAAACCAGGATGGCTTCTGTAAATTCAGGACTGTCCCTGGAAAATAGGGATACTTGGAGGGTTTGAAAGAATTGAGAGGTGTGTGTGTGTAGGAACTAGCCAACTGTACAAAGCTAAATGTGCACTCACTGCCATTCCTCTTTCACTTTTAGCCCCCTTCACTGCTGGAAAGTGGCCCCTGGAATGTTGCTTAGCAGTGAATGTGGCCCTTCAACTGAAAAAGCTTTTGCATCCCTACTCTAAGGGGACGTATCTGGACATTTTACATGGGGGGGGGCACAATTCTCTTGCAGGAACCAATAAGAGAAAGGTCAACAAAATTCAGGCAGTATCAGACACAAGAGTGGCTCTGCCAGATTTGCCCTATGTCTATAATGCACAATTCAAAAACAGCCAAATCTCTTTCATATTCAGAGAGATGACTGGCTCTGCACAATCTGTCTGTAAGGAAGTTGAATGTCTCTTAAAGCTTCTGCAAGGTTTCTGGGCACAAAGCAGCAATTGCAATGGAGAAACCATGGAAGGAGACATTGTCCTGGGTTCAGGACTCTTATCATCTGAAGTAAGTTCATATCCCTTTGGAGACCAGGGATAAAACATGCATTTTTGCTTTTGCGTGTGAAACTGAAAGCAGCAGAACCCTTCTTTGTCATTTGCTACCCTTTCAAAAACGCACTCTGCACAGAGGTGGCTGAACTCTGCAAAAGACATGCGGAGTCCACCAATGAACCGACCACTGCTCTAAGAACCTGTCACTTGCCTTTAAAGCTCAAAAGTGAACACTGGCAAGAGATCCCAGTTTGATGATCCCTCTCCCTTTTTAGCAAGTGCTTTCATCTCAGTGTCAGGACTCCACTTTGATCAAAACTTTGCAGCGCAAACGCCTATCAAAACATAAGTATAATATCCACAATGCTCTCCTCACCTACCGTGGCAGATACATCTTTGAAGAAGTCCGACGTGAACTTGAACATGTCAGTTACAAACGATAAACTACCGTCAGCCAGGCACTGAGCCAAAAGTACATGCTAATTTGATTGCGGAAGACGTAATCAGTTGTAATAGCTACAATGATGAAATGACAAAAAGTCTTACCAGAATCTATTGTTATCCCACATTAAACTTTTGACTGGGCATTATCTTCTTTAATTCAGCCTTATTCCGCAATCTATTAGAGTTTACCATTATAATTTACTATTTAGCTAAATATATACACAGTATTTAAATCATTCTGATCAAGATCCGTAGGAAACTTTTGTGCACCATCTTCCACTGATGAGTTCACTTTCAAATAAACAGGGGTGAGAGAAGATTTTAGGCAGATTAAATTCCTTTCAATAGGTATTTGTGTTGAATAACTTCCCAGCAAGGGTGCCTTTAACCTTTTGCAATGGAATAGATCAAGCCATCTTTTCTCCTATTTCAACAGTCTTAAAAGTTACCATTGACCACCATACTTTCCCATTGTATTTCATGGGGGGGGGGGAATCGAGAGTAATTAAAGAACAGTTTCAAACCATTGGAAATAAGATGGTGAATGACTGTTATTTTGAAACCAGCTGTTCTTGTCAGAGAACCTTGTCAGAGAACCTTGTGAGTCTGTTTTAATAGCACTAGAATGTACTATTAAAATTCAAGAAAAAAGATTTGATATTCCCATAATTTCATGTCTTTGTCCTTGGGTCAGGTCAAAGAAGGCTCAGAAAACTCTTATTTTAATACTGTAAGGAAAACAAGGAGTATGCACTTCTTTCACTTTCTCTGCATGACATCTGTCTAAATGATTTATCAAGACTGCCACATCAGATATTATCCTCTCTCCAGTTACAATGCAGGGTCAGTCCAGCCGCTACAAAAGAGCCAGAGGTCTAAGTGACATTCCAAAGCCAGGTGGAGATTATTCCCCAGAAAGAACATAATTCCTCAGTATTTAAGACATTTACTGGATTCCACCTTGTTTTCTCATTTTGGACTGGTTTTGATCTATAAAGCCCTAATGACCTGGGACAAAGGAATCTTCTTCAGGATCAACTGAAATCTTCCAAGGCCATTTCGAAGGTTCCTCCACCTTCAGAGGTGATGTGGGCAGCTATTGTTGAGGTGGCCTTTTCCCATGATTGCTCTTTTGTTGTTGAATTCCTTTCCCAAAACCTATCTACCTCACAGTCTCATTATTATCTTTAGCTCTCATCCTAAGTCTCTTTGACTGAGTATTTAACTTTTAAACTTTTATTTATAGCGCTTTTATGTTGCTAATTAATTTTGAGTTTGTTTATTATAACATTATATGATGATGTAGTAGTAGTTACACTCTTTTCAGATGAATGTATAAATTGCCTTGAGGAGGACATCCATAATGGAAAGGTGGAACATGATTCTGAACGAACGAAAATGACAGCAGAAGTGGAAGGGAAGAAAAGGAGACTGGTTTGATAACTGCTTGGAAGATATGTTAAGGGGATCTGTTGAAGGAAGAGGTCTATTGTTTTTCTTTCTGCCACTTTCCTCCCCACTCTTGGCTAATCATATACTGCATACAGAGGCCATAGTAGCAGCAGCTTATCTCCACCCCCAGTTTAACCGCCATATGGAATTGCTCTGTTAAGCACCTGCTTAGCTCTTTCCCTGTGAAGTGTGGCAGCTCAGAGGTAGAGCATCTTCTTTGCATGCAGAAGGTCTGACATTCAATCCCTGGCATCTCCCAGGTAGGCATGGAAAGAGACTTCACACCTGAAAACCTGGAAATCCACCACCAGTCAGGGTGGAAATACTAATCTAGATGAACCAATGGTCTGACTCAGTAAATGGAGTTTTTATATGTTCTGAAATGAATACTACCTACAACTGATTAACTACAGTTGAACCATGCCCATATCATGTGATCAAACTACTGGGGTGAAAATTTTATTTTTATAATTGTATTTTGTTGATAACATCTCTATTGCTCCAGTCTTTTTTAGTTCGTGTTTTGTCTCTCATTTCAGGTGCAGCAGCTAAAGTCTACTTGAAAGCAGTAAATGCTATTGTACCCTACCAGAGTTACAGAGCTATCCTAATAAAACAAAGGTTAGAAGCCAATAGTGGAAATTTCCCTCGTGTGTGCCATAACATCATGCTATAGGTGGCCCTTCTGTTCCTCATTACAGGTAATCAAAAGTGATTTATCTTTAGGTCACAGATATATTTTTTGAAAAGTTAGCACTGTAGTTAAAGCTTAGCTTTCTTTCCCCCCATCTCCTACTGTTAGGTAAGAGTTTACTACACTTCTGTTTCTTAGCAGAAACAGAAAAAGAATTACTTTTATAAAGGGTATCTAAGAGCTGCTTCTCATTTTACATTGAAAAGACATGGGTCTGCTTTTCACAATTACATTCCTTATGGAGCCACAGTCATGGCCTTCTGTTAAGGGTGAGTCAGTCCACTCTTATACAGTACTGAAAAATCCTGCAGAGTAGGCTCTATATCTTCTAAGTTAGAAAATGGTTGAAAACAGATTGATATGAAACTCTGCAATATAGAAGAGGTAGACTTGAGGATGGGTCTATACTGAATTTGAGGTAGAAAGGATTCAAATGGCTTATTTTGAACAACAGTTAAACATTACACAAGACACTGGCATTTCAGCGGGTGCTGTGCTTTCTTCTTCTTCCATAGAATTATCTAGGGTGGTTTTCCAGAAAGATTTCTTCATTTGCACTGCATGCTTCGGGAAATCGTTGCTGTTTTAGCAGCATGTACAATGACTGTCTCAAATGTACGCACCTCAGCTGAACTGCAAAGTGAATGTGTCTTGCATTTTCCTCTTGGATTGGATGCTTGAGGGAAAACAGCAATATTTTTCAAAAAAAAACTGCTGGATAGCTCTGCATCACTGTATGTACACGGATTCAAAATCCAGCAGTGGGAGCAAACTGGAGTCAGAGTGAATAGTGATGTGCATAAGTCCTTCATGTCAACATCTCTATTCAGTGGTTTCATCTGTTTAAGATGAGACAGTCAGTTTTATGATCATTCTATATTTCTGTTTATGGGATTTTATATTTTTTGCAAATTTTGTCGTACACTCCCCTGATAGAGAGATAGTTTATAAATACTTCCATTCATAAATAAACAAGCACATCTGTTCAGACTTAATCTCCCAGCATTTTTATGTGAACATAGAAAGCCTTTAACTTGTTAAACTGAAAGGTTTTCTGTTAATTGAGTATCTGAAAATGCATAAAAGGGGCTAAATTAGAACCCAAGAGTTGATTTAGTATGCCTTGGGTACATTTGCCACAACAGAATGAATTCTCCACAACAATTTATTGTGTTACCAGGTTTATCTGCAATCCTCTGTTCACTTTCCTGGGAGTAAACCCACTGAACTCAATGGTAATCACTTCTGAGTAGACATGTGTAAGTTTGTACTATTAGTGTCTTTAGTATGAGGGGAACAGTGTGTGCTGGAGATTTGTGGTGTCTTTAATATTTGCTTGACTGACAAATGAACAAGCTCAGAATCAGTTGAGCAAAAAGGGTACTTCTACAAGGCAGCAGACCCACTATCCAAGGTGCTTGACCTTCAGTCAGCACCTTTCTTTCTCATTTCAGAGAGAGATGAACTTCCCATTCATGGGGTCACCCAAAGATATCCATCACAAACATTTCAAACTTCACATTGCTTTTATGTCTTATCAGGTAGGGGCAGAACTAGACCATAGTTTTGCTTCATGTCATTTTGGAAAGAATTAACAAGCTATCACTAGTACCATATGAACCAGAAAGGATGTTTCTTCAGTTGTGATGCAGGTGTGGTTCCACTAGACCAGGGATGTTCAACTCCCAAGAGACTGCGAGCTTTTATGGGGGAAAGAATAATCCAAGTTGTTGAGCTTTTCTTGGGGAGGGACACCCACAGTTGTTGAGCTTCTTCTGGAGAGGCTTCAGCAAAGTTGTTGAGCTTTTTTTAATTTTTTTGTTTTTTGTTGGTGGGTGATCTATCAGAATCATGTGATCCACCAGGCTCAACCAGGAACGCTGCGTGATCAACCTGTTGGACAACCCTGCACTAGACCACTGAATTGCCCCAGGATGGGCTAAAATATTAATGTAGCTAAAACAAGTTCAAATATTATGCTTTCACTTGCCATTATACATAATCTAAAGTCATTATTTTTATTTACACCTTTGAGTAAACATTTTTAACCACCAAGACAACTGTATCTGTGCACTTTAAGAGCTATTTTTAAAAATTGCCTATGTACTTGTTAAGAGAGTAATTCTTAAACAATTAATAATGGGCTTGTTTTGAATACTAATAAAAATAATCAAATAAACTAGACTTTACCATGTAGTAATCTGATTGCCGAAGAATTGATGCTTTTGAATTACGGTGCTGGAGGAGACTCTTGAGAGTCCCATGGACTGCAAGAAGATCCATTCTGAAGGAAATTAGCCCTCAGTGCTCACTGGAAGGACAGATCCTGAAGCTGAGGCTCCAATACTTTGGCTACCTCATGAGAAGAGAAGACTCCCTGGAAAAAACCCTGATGTTGGGAAAGATAGAGAGCACAAGGAGAAGGGGACGACAGAGGACGAGATGGCTGGACAGTGTTCTTGAAGCTACAAACATGAGTTTGACCAAACTGCGGGAGGCAGTGGAAGACAGGAGTGCCTGGCGTGCTATGGTCCATGGGGTCACGAAGAGTCCGACACGACAAAACGACTAAACAACAACAACAACAATCTTGAAAGAGATCCTCTCCAAAATACTTTGCTTCCTCCCACCCCATGTTCTTACCATAGGGAATATGTCAAAGCCAAACTCCCTAACAAAGAAGGTACCTATGAACAATTGAATACCCTCCTGAAACATATGTCATACTGGTTTAAAATGAACAACATTTGGGAAAGCCTCTCCTCCCTTCCAGAGGGGAGGGGTTGCGCATGGAGCCCACCTCCCGCATCTTCAGGGGGGCATGGTCGGCCCCCTGCACCAGCCCCTCCCTACTGCAGCATCTTACCCCATAGCTGGCCAATAGGGCTCACTAGGGGGTGGAGTCCAGCTCCGTTTAAATGCCTGCGGCGGCGGGGGATGGGTTTCTCTTTGCCTCCTGTCCTCATTGGATCACCCGCCCTCCCTCCCTTTAGGCGTTGCTTTGCTTTGACCTTGCTGAGGACTTCGGTTGGTCGCCTTGGTTGCCCAAGGGGCCTGGTAGGAGTTTTTTATCCATTTGGCAAATTGGCACCGGCCTCTTGGTTTTTTCGCCTACCTCACAGCAATTCGTCACAACTTTTGGTACTGGCGGTTAGGCATTGGATTATTCAATATGTGATGTATCTGTGTTGTGTGTCGGAGGTCAGGCTAAGGCCATCACCTACCTCCTAGGGGTATCCTGTTAAGGGTATCCGGCGGTCATGGATCCCGTCTGATGCCCTACTGGGGTTAGGACCATGGCACGACCCCCAGTGACATCAGGGGAAGCTTCCAGTTGTATTTGCATCAACAAGCTCCTCCCACTGTTCATTAACCTTTAAGTGTCTCCACGCCAGTCGGGTGGAGTCACGTGTTGTGTTCCCGTCCAATGCCTAAGCCAATACCACTCACATGCTATAACCAATAAAGTTATGGCCTTGTTTTATCCATTAACCTAAAATCACATGTCCTTGAGTCTTACTTACTCCACACGGGTGATGGGTCATTGACGCACAAGTCTCATTGTTGCAAAAGATTAAATGCATTCCTAGGGGCTTTCATTGAACAGTGCCAGCTTCAGTTATTAAGGAATTTGCAGTGACTCCAGAGAAAAATAACACAAATCACAGATTTCAGGTCCAAGAGAGCCTTCGACTTTCCAATATTTTTATTGGACATTAAATTGGGCAGAAGGGTTGTTGTTCCCCCCCCCCACAAACACACACACAAAAAGACAACAGTTGCTATTTTTGGTGATTCCCAAGAAAGAATCAGTCATCATATGTTAAATTTGAAAGAATTTAAGCACTTTTTTGAAACTTACAGGCATCTAAAACCCAATTCTCATAGTACATTTTTCGGGGAGGAATGCTGGTCAAGCTCTAACTTGGAGAAACTAGCGACCCAATATATCATTGGATCTAGGTAGGAGCTGCAGTTCCAATAACTGTGATAGATGGGGAAATGGCTACCATGGTCATGGGAATTGTGATCTGGTAGATCTCACATGTTTACACACACAAAATGCTGGGCAAGACTGGGGCTGCTCCTATGAAGAAATTAGATTACATGAATCAGACATGTAGAAAATAGTTTAGTTCATCACAGGTTCCTTTGTTTCCCTCTTTATGTGTGAATGCCCTCATACAGCTAACAACTATGGATTCTTTGCTCTCAGGAAACCAAATTGATACACTAGCAGTTCATGTTTGCATGTCTCTGTGTGTGTTTACCTCAGCCACAAAATAAGCCACTAAAATGCAACATAAAACATAAGACTTCCCACCCACCACAAATGCTACAGTCTGAGTCACTGTGATGTTACGGAATGATCTTAAACATTCTAACTACTAAGACAAAAGATGCCAGCAGCAGAATGTGCTGCTGCTTCCTTGAGAAGAGAGTTTTGGCTCAGAAATCTATGAACAGGGGTAGCTGTGTAATAGCATCTGGGGGGGGGAGGAATACTAGGTGATCAGGGACGCTGTAGGCTAGGAGGCTAAGTGGTAAGTTGAAGACAGAAAGGTCCCAAGACACTTTGGGGAAGGGCCATAGCACCTGCTTTGCAAGGAGGAGGTTACTGGGTTCCTCTGATAAGGCCAGGAGATGATCTCTCTGAAACCCTGTCCAAACTTTTTTCAAAGAGGGCCAGATTTGCTGAAGTGAAGGGCCGTGATTTTACGCCACAGGGGCCGGATTAAACCAACCGGCGGGCTTGATTAGGCCCCCAAAACGGACTTTGGACATGCCTGGGAGTCGCAGCTAGTCAGTTTACAAAATACTGAGGCAGATGTTCTGACTCAGTATGAGATAACATCATGTGTTTCTACATGGGATCTGAAGAAAGAGGGGAAAGAAGCAGATGTCTGAGGGGAAGAGTAGCAGAGGTGACAGACAGTTGGAGGCAGGGTAGTAGAGACAATATATGGAAAACAGAGATATAGAAAAAGCTTCATGCAGGGCCCAGAGCTGTAACTATGGGAAGGCTAGCTACCGTAGTTGTTTTGCCCCGGGTGAAGCCTCCAGAGGGGCATATTTGATCCGGGTGAAATAAAGCCTAGTTTCTCCCCTGCAGGGCCTAGAGTCAGGAGAAACTCTGCAGTATCATTCAGCAAAGGCGCAATGGGAGGTGATTCCAAGCCAAGACACTAAATAGGCAGAGAGAACACAAAAGCAACAGGAGGGTTCAGCCTACACACCTCTAACATTCAGTGCAAGCAACAGGGAACTAGATAGACCAATGGTATAAAGTAGCTGGTATAACACAGCTTCCTACGTTCATGGCAGTTCTTTTGGTTCAGGGAAATGCATTTTTAGGGAGAAATGGGCAGTGAAATTGTTCAGTATGGAAATGTTGAGAGAGGAGTTTGCAGTCTGAAAGGTTCCCCGGTTGGCTCAGGAAACTTCCTGATTTTGTTGCCTTCCTTTTAAAAAAAAATGTGTACAGGGTTCCTACCCAAGTTTGGCTTTCTCAGTCACAAGTTCTGCCAGGCCTGAAACAGGTAATTTCAGGAAAGAACTGGTGTGGTTTTGTTATTTAAATGAATTAAGAAAAATTTTCACATTTATTGTAGCACACATAAGGACAGGAGCATCTCAGCACTGCCCGTTCCTTTCTGCCTAACCATTTCTTCATGCAGTCCTAATGCTTTCATTCTAATTATTCTGCCAAAGAGTGGCAGGGAGAGCTGGTAACTAAACCCGGTTCCACTGCACAGAAACAAGACAGAAAAGACATTGAGAGGTGTCATTTTCTCTTCTGTGTTGGCAAGACTAGGCAAGCAAGGCAGGGTTTGCATGTGGAGTCAGATTTGTTTAGAATTTGCATGCTGACGTGCTTTGTTCCAATTCCTTGTAATTAAATGGGCTGGAAGGTAAAGGAACATAAAAACAAACGTTGTCTCCCAGTGTGAGGTGTTTTCCTGGAGATACTGGAGCTGACTGCCAGTATACACATATTTTCCTTCTAAAGTATCCTTTATTGGCAGTGTGAATCTGACAACTGCTTAAGCATATCCACAATATTTAAATACCAGATGAATCAAACCTATATGCTCGACTTTTCAAAATGAATTAAAATGAAAATCCCTTCCATCTTACTTGCTCATTTTATATTATACCGTATCTCTCTTAATTAATTGCAGAGAAAATTTTACATATAGTACTTATCAATCTTTCGTGCGGCAAGTGAACTCAATCACTTAAAACAAATATATTGCACGGGGTCAATTTGGATGTAATGTTTATTAATCCATAGTTTATTAAGCCAGGAACAAGCATAGGGCTCATATGTTCCCTTTCTCTTCCCCTCCCTTGTTAGCATCAGCACTTTGATCCTGGTCCTATGAACTACAGTTTTACATTGCACCTGAAATAGGAAAGTATGGTTTGCTGAACAGGATTGGAAACCATTATTAACCTGTAGCTTCAGATCCTAATTACTAAACCATCATAAAGCTTTAGGGTATGGGATTGTGATTGTAAATGTTTTACATAACCTACACTCTGTGCTTTGATTCCTCTACATTCTCTCAGTACTTTTAAAATATCCCATTCTTGGTTTTCATATATGTCTTCAGTCCCAGCACCACAACTGTGGAATATTCTTTTTCCTTAATTATTAATATCATTGCTTTTAAAAACCCTTTCTTTTTTGTTTAGCACTACATTTCTTCTTGTGATGTTGTGGATAGCTTGGTTTCTATTTCATCCTGATTGTATCCTTGGCCCAGCATTAATATAACCTCTTCATTCCTTTCTCCGTCTCATTAGACTGTAAACCAGCAGGCAAAGGCTTCTGCAATTCTTATGTGTGATAGGCTGCTTAGTACATATTAAGTAATTTTTTTGGGGGGGGGTGTTAGTAGGAGATAAATGATGATGAAGTGGAGGACAAATGCAAGGTTCATACAATTACAATAATGTCCATGAGATCAAATATGCATCACAAACTGATTCCTAATAATGTACCCAATAAAGGCAGATTAGCTGCATGAAACGAGCAAGACGTCAGCACATTACTAATGGAGATCAACAATTAATGATGACCTCCAGAAGATGAAAGCCAAAGAAAATGCTACATCAGTATGCAATTTAAGTAATATTTCCTTCTTATGCTTTCCCACTAAAGGCAAAAACTACAGAACTCTCACACCTTTCATAGCAACACATGCCATAAATTGTACTTCCAAATCCAAGTGGGTGGGACCATTGCAGATACATACGGAAACGCCATTTACCTTCCTGCCAGAGTGGTACCTATTTATGTACTTGCTCTTTGACGTGCTTTCGAACTGCTAGGTGCGCAGGAGCTGGGACTGAACAACGGGAGCTCACCCCGTCGCAGGGATTCGAACCGCCAACCTTCCGATTGGCAAGCCCAAGACTCAGTGGTTTAGACCACAGCGCCATCCACGTCCCCTCTCCATTCTGCTGTAGCCTGATTCAAAAATAATATGGTGGTATTGGGGAAGCCTTGCAGAACAACTAAGGCAGCAAACAAAATCCACAACTAGAGTTGCCACACATCCAGAATTTCACACTTTTACTTCTTGAAATCCTACCTCTAATGCACTATTGCTGTGTCAAGAGTATGTTGCAAAAACCTCCCATAACAAAACACCACTCAGGAAGGACCCCAATATTCTTAATTTTGGGAGGATCCTAAACTCTGTCATTTGCCAGGACCCCCTTCCTCCAAAGAAGACCACCATGGTAAAGGGGAGGCCATCCTGTCCCAAGCCATTAGCCACACAGTAAGGAGAGCTTCTCAGCCCCGATGCCTATGCCTACTAGAAAGAACTTTGTTTCAACTCTTAAAAAAAACAACCCTACAGGGCACCTTGAAATCATTGGATTAAAAGACAGCTATAGATAGATATTTCAAATATTTTAAACTGAAGGCTCCTCTTTGCTATTAATGCAAAATATTGTGCTATTGTCTCTGAGCCTAAGCTCCCCTATCTGTAGATGAGAGGGAATAGTGCTAGCCTTCCTACAGAATTGCTGTAATGGTGACTGAGAACGTATTTGCATTAAGCACTCAAGAAGCCAAGCAGTATTACATTCCTCTCACCAAGATATAATTAGTTGTCAAAGAAAGACAAAAAGGTTATTTTCTTAAAATGTCATTCATATTCCTGCTGATGCCCCAAGTTAGAACCAAACATGTTTTCTTCCATGTAAACATGAGTCTTCTGAAATAGGGCTGCTTTCCTTCTGGTTGCTTAAGTCTCATCAAGTGGAGAAAATAACCTTGTGAGCATTTCGGTTTCAAAACAAAACAAATGCCCGTTGAGCAAATGCTTAAACAAGTGTGATCTAATCATGACCAGAGTGGTTGTACACTAATAAATGAAGATTGTACAAGCCATTCAAAGCGTGAAGTCCAAGCCTTGTTTTGAAATGACTGCATAACCTTGAACATAATTTGAGTAAAGCAGATGTAACCAACTGCAAGGAGAAAGACAGCTCTTTAAGCCTTCAGATGCAGCCGTTTCCCCCCTTCCCTTCCTCATCTTCTTCATTAGAGTGCAAACATTCTGGTCATGAATAAGTCACATTCAATCATTCATTCTGCAGCCATTAACTATGCATCACATATACTACAGGCACTCCAAATAATTAAGCATAAGTGTTCTTTATAACAGATGCAGATTTGCATTTTTTAATATAAAAAAGTTCTCCTGTACCATGCCCCCCCCCGACATGCAATTAAATATTGTGTACAATGAAGAATCTTAGCCAAGGCCAGTTTTATAGAATTATTTGAGATTATGCTGTAGTCACAAAGTACAGTAGCACCTTCAAGATGATAGAATATCAATCACTGGGAAATCTATAGATTATACCTAAAGCGCAACACAGAAAATGTGCTATGCTAATGAGGGCCTGCAGTCTGATAGGTGCTGGAATCAATTAGTGATTTGCGTATTTGAAGTTTTTTCCCCTTCCCCTCAAAGTGCAGCAATGTGAAAGTCATTCTTCTTCCTACCGTTGATCATTTAAAATTGGCATTTTCACATAGCAGATGGCAACCTAGTCTCAGTGCTTTAACTAAAATTGTTTTTATTAAGCCTAAACAAGTGTTAACAGGGCTAATTCACTCCAACACACAAAATGAGAATATGAGCATATCATGATTGGAAGGCTCTTCCATCACCATATGCAAGAACGCACCATGTGCCAGTACACTGGTTACTGAATAAGCTGTTTCGTAGAGGTGTGCCAACTTGTCATAGGCTGAAGCCTTGTTTCTATCTTGTATGAACCATAGACAGATTTTTTTTCTGCAAATAGAGGACAGTTTTAGTTGCTGTTGGGAAAGATGGAAGGCACAAGGAGAAGGGGACAACAGAGGATAAGATGGTTGGACAGTGTTCTCGAAGCTACGAACATGAGTCTGACCAAACTGGGGGAGGCAGTGGAAGAAAGGAGTGCCTGGCGTGCTCTGGTCCATGGGGTCACAAAGAGTTGGACACGACTAAACAACTAAACAACAACAGCAACAAAGAAGAAGAAGAAGAAGAGAATAGGATTGATTACAGTGTAGCCATTGCGTTGTGCCAGGGTGACTATGCAACAGGGCGGCACCCATCCAAGTTTAGTGTCAAGTTTGGGCAAAGAGACTGAACCATTATAAAGGTATTGCATGGCTCCCCGATTACTTGGGACTTAATTCTGGAGGAACATAACTCAGCAGTCATCATCCCCGCCACAGACTGCACCTTAAACCTACTCCACTGTCCATGCAACAAAATTTCAACCTCTCAGCTATTCCTAGGAACTTGCAGTCTTAAGGCGAGAATCAGAAGTTATGGCTGGAGCTGAATATATTTCCTCTCCTTCTCCCATAGCAATATGATACCACCTCAATGCACGTTTCACCATCCCCACAAAAAGCAGCCAATGAAGGGAAATGCAATGAGGTCACTTCCTGTGTTTTGCATTACTAAACATTACTGGGCGAGAGAGAAGAAGGAAATGCAGTGCTGTTGCTTTCAGCGGCAGACACAACTCCAACATGCAGTAATAGTCTGAGACAGGGATAGTCAACCTTTTTATACCTACCACCCACTAATGCATCTTCCTTGATGGTAAAATTTCCTTGCCGCCCACCAGTGCTCGATGGAAGGAGGATTCAGTTTGTGCCGTAGAACCCCTACCCTCCACCTAGAATCCTGAAACGTCCACTAGTGGGCGGTAGGGACCAGGTTGACAACCCCTGGGCTAAGATTTTCAGGCCAGAGTGGGAAGGAAGGACACATAAGGAATGTAAATCTGAGAGCAAATTTTGAGTAGAAATGAAAGTCAATCTGATTGATTCAGTTCTCAGAACAGATTTAGCAGGATCTGACTCATCGTTCCTCCCATGGATGGTATGGAGTAGTTGGATATTGGCAATTTAGAGAAGAGAGGGACTCTGAAATATAACATTCAGCAGTACTTAAGCAAAAGGGTGGAGGTCATTGAGAGAAAAGCAGGGAATTGCACTGGAGCAATAAAAAAATTATTAAACAAGCCACAGCCAGAATATAAATATTTCATAGATGAACAGAGCCCAAAATAGCTCTGAGGAGATCTTGGCTTCAATTACTTTATTTAAGTTCTAGGAAAGTTTGAATTCCCACCAAATTTGGTTCACTTTTAAAACACTAAAATGAGATCCACAATTTCTCTCTCTCTGGAAGTGGCTCTCCAAGTTTACCTTAGAAGCAGAAAATGGTGTTAAGTGCTTGAATGAACATATATGCCTTAAAGAGAATATTCTGTTAAAGATCAAGACTGGTGATTTCCTTATCTTCGAAGAACAAAAGGCCTATACAACCCAGGTCCATCAATATTTTATTTCTTGTCTACATTATTATTTATTAATTTTCATAACTGTCAACTATATACGTACCAGACATCTCCTCAGTGACTTAGATAAGCATGGAAAAGACACATTTGGTTAAAAATAAACATATTGTGGTATTTGGGGGGGGGGGAAATCCCAGATTAAATAAAATATCAGAATGGTTTAGGAACAAATACCGTGTGCTCCATTGCACAAGACTGCATTAAACTGATAATGAAATATTAGACAACTGAAAGTCCCATTTCTAAAGAATCCCCATGCAGCCCCTACCCACCAATATCACTGTGTGTGAAGAAGATCCATCTTCATTTTCTCTTTAGGCAACTAGTTTAGGAGCCACAATTACTTGCCACTAGGGTGCAGTAACATTTTCAGAAAGGCATGCATTGAAACAAAAATTAATCTAAGGTACTTACAGTGATGAACCACTAAAGCAGGTGCTATCTTTCTGACAGATTTCTGTTCAAACAATAAATATATACATGCTGTCATGGATTTAGGTGCAGAGCATTATGGGAACAGCGAAGATTCATGGGACTTCGGCCCTTGAGAGGGAGAACGGCCTGGGAAAGTAAACTTCTGAACTCTAAGAGAGAGATTTCTGGCTCTTTTGATCCCGTGTAACCCTGCAGCTGTGAAATCTCCCACTCCTGTGCGATAAGAAATTAGGGAGGAAGCTCTGTCCGGTGTGTTCCAAGAACTGAAGGCGTTAATTGCCCTGTAGGTTGATTAATGGCTAAACACAAGACATCTGTGTAGCCTCTATTTGATTGACAAGACTAACGGTTGTAGGTTCCTTGATTGGATTATTCAAATCTCAACTCTAACGTAGATTGGATAATGAGCCATAAGCCCACGTGGAATACCTCAAGGGTTGTGGGGATTTAAGTCTGTTAGAGATGAGCGTCTTTGTCCTCTTTTGTCTTGCAAAATGACCCAGCAAGGTACTGCTGTCCTGCTCATCTTCAAAGAGCCTGAGAAAGACTGAGGTCTGCGTGGCTCTTGACTGCAATTTGCCGGATGGAGAGATGCAGTCTTGGATCAACCTTATTCTAAGTTTGTACTTGTAAGTTAGCTAAGCTTTCTTGTTTTATCTTTGTATTCCCTTTGTTTTGAGAACTGTTGCATGTTACGTTGTTATGCTATTTTATAATAAATAGTTAAAAGAGATTTCTTGTGGATTTTGGTCCTTTCTGGTCGCACTGCTAAACCCAGTCCTAGGCTGCTTTGCCCCTACCAGGCAGAACGTGTATTCTTTGTCCCGGAGGTCTGTAAGTGGACCCCCCCGGGTGGTGGCAGCGATACCGGTTAAAGAAGTGTTTTAAAACCCCTGTTCGAGCCATAGAGGTATAGCCAGACCCTTCCCCGGGTAACGCAAGCAGCCCCAGCAGCCTCCGGAGGGAGAGCTGGCAGTGCTATAGGGGAAGAGGTTGAGGGTACTGACGGGCACGAAACATCACATGGTGGCAGCGGTGGGATGCGACTTTGTGGCCAGAAAGTGGACAAAATCCTTTGGTTATAATCCAGTTCTCAAAAAAGGGGTACAAGCGTTTTTATTTTGCTAGTGAGTTAGGACAATGGCAGCAGGCTTGCCTAGCGAGATTTTACAAGCTTCGGAGGAGTGGCAGCAGGAACGCAGCACCCACCCTTCGTATCGTTTTGCGGAACCAGATGATCGGTCTATGCCAAGGCAACCGGTTTCAGGAGTGTATTCTCCTTTAAGAGGGGCTGAGGAGTTAGCCAGAGAAGCCGAGAGGGAGCACGCGGAAGCGTTCAGGAGCCCTCGGTCTGCACATCAAAGGTGGACACAGCAGCTGGAGGAGGCGGGGCTGGGAAGCCAGGATAGGCTAAGTGTGCGCGCCTCACCAACAGCGGAGAGAGAAACGCCACCTTTGCAGCGGCAGCGGGAGGTGGAACAAGTACCAGTTGCACCGTACCCTAGACCAGTTGCCGGAGAGGTTGTGGTGAGATCCCGGGAGATGACTTCCCCACCCCCACGCAGAGTAGAATGGGCCCGTGAGGACGTCCAGGGGGATCCATACGCACAACAGAGACCAGAGCAGATGGGTCAGCGCACGAGCGGGATGCCGGCGGCCAGCCCTGAGAGATGTGGATATCAGGAACTGAGGACTCAGCTCCGGGAAGATTATTCATACGCCGAAAGAGAAGATCCAGAGTTTGAGGCGCAAGGCATTTCTGAGAGCCGGAGGGCATATGTGGCGGAAAGTGAGTATCAAACTTTGCCTAAGAGATTTATGGAAGGTGTGAGACTGAGGGAAAGACACTATGCGGGTGGGGAAACTAGAGCAGCCAGTCCCCAAGGGGTTAAACCTTTGGAAGATTCTTGGGAACTGCGGAGGCGACCCCCCCCCTGCATATGAAAGAGAGAGGATGCCCCAGGCTGAAGCTTTACGATTTGCCCAAGCAGAACTTCAGCGCAGACAAGCAAGAGGCCCCAGCTCTCTTCCTGCTCTAGAGTATTACAGTGATTGGCAAAGAGCTGCAGTGCCTAGACAGAGGGAACTGAGTCTCCAGGATATTAATCTCAAATATTTCCCGACTCACGACCCAAATATGGATGTTCTATCCTATCTAACACTGTTTGAGACCACGTGTGAGGAAATGGCAGTTCCATATTGGTACTATATGCCGATTCTCAGGTCCCTTGTGAAAGGACCTCTTCAAGAACTGATGGGGACGCTCTCACGAGAGCAGATGTTCAGTTATGAAACATATAAGCAATTGGTCGAACAAAGATTTTCGTTGGACTCTCAGCATTATCAGCAGGCGTTTAGGAAGGCTGTTAAAGTGCCGCCTCACGAGAAGTTCCAGCTATTCGCGGTGAAGTTAGAACAAAACTTTGGGCTGTGGTTAGCGGCTGAGAAAGTGCAGACTTTTGAACAACTGAGACAACTGGTGCTCTTGGAGCAATTCCAGAGAAGTTTGCCATCTGAGATTGCAAGTTTGGTTGCGGATAGGCACCCTCAAAACCTGCAGGAATCGGCTAGATTGGCGGAGGAATTCCGTTCTCATCGGGCACACATGGCTCAGAAGCCGCCGATGGGAGGGGGCGGGACCCGGACGGGCCCACCCGGGCCAGCTAGCTCAGGCACGGCTCTTAAAGCTACAGCGCAACTAAAGCCTGCCGAGTCTAAACCTGCATTTGGAAAAAGGGGAGCATCTCCAGGCAGGGGGAAGGAAAAGGTGACCCCCTCTTCGGGTCTGTGCTTCCTCTGTCACGAAAGAGGGCACATCAAAGCCCAGTGTCCGATGCAGTCAGCTAGACGGTCCCCAATTGCTACGTCAACCCCAGCGGTGCGCCAAATCGCGCAACCGGGAGAAGATTGGGATGAGGAGATCCGGCGTGCAGGAATCCAGGGAAGAGCGGAGGAGTGTGGCCCTGAGCTGGGAAGGGGGAGAGGGATGGAACGGCCCCAGGGAGCAACCCCCACACCCCCACCGGTTGCAGCGGCCCCTCAAGCAGTGAGATCTAGCGGTTCCCCAGCGCCAAGTCAACCTGAGACTTCAGCTGAATGGGCTAAGATGCATTTCATGGCTCCCATCCGGATAAATAATATCAGAGTTAGTTCCTATCGGGACACAGGTGCGGATGTTACCAGCGTATCTAAAGGCTTAGTACGCCCAGGGCAGGTGCAGCCCCAGCCTTTGAAAATCACTCCGTTTGGGACTGAGTCTATTTACCGCCCAACGGCTATTGTTGAAGTGGAGTACCAAGGCTACTCAGGAAATCAGCTAGTCATTCTGCATGAGCCTCAGGATTGCCATGTTGCAGCCCTGGTGGGCAATGATCTTGCATTCCTGGCTCATAAGCATCGACAGTCTTCCAGCGACCCTGCAGCTGATCCGCCCATTGGAGCCACCTGGAAGGAGGAGGAGGGGACACCTTCTCCAGTGGGGATTTACGTGCCAATGGAGGTCGGGGATTGTTTTGCCATGGGAAGCTTGGAAAAACCAAGCCTTGAGGGGGAAGAAGGGGGGCGGGATGTTGTGCCTCTTTCTTCTGCACCAGCCGTTTCAGCACCATCCAGCGTGGAGAGGGGGAGTTCCCCCCTCCCTTGCTCCTCGGCTGAGGAGGAACTTGAGACTGCTGAATTAGGAGACACAGCACGCCTGGCGAAGGAGCAGCAAGAAGATCCTACACTGCAGTCGTGTCGAGAAGCGGCCGGCGTCACCCCAAGGGGGGAGAGGAGGGCCCGCTTCCTCTACAAAGAAGGACTTTTGTTTAGGCAGTATTGGCCTAAAAGGGTTACAGACCGGGACTCTATTTTGCAGCTTGTGGTTCCTGAAATCAGGAGGGAAAAGGTTTTGAGTATGGCACACTCAGGAGGGCTTTCTGGGCATTTAGGGGTGCAAAAGTCTTTGGAACGCCTTACCCGATATTTTTACTGGCCCCAAGTGTACCAGAGTGTCCAACAGTATGTACGCTGTTGTGAGGTATGCCAAAGGGTGGGGTACAATCGTGACAGCCCCCCTCACACCCTTCAAAGTATTCCCTTAACAGCGGGAGTCTTTGCCAAATGGGCTATAGATTTTGTAGGCCCTTTGCCTCGGACCCCCAGGGGGAAAAAGTATATAGCCACGGTTATTGATTATGCGACTAGATATTGTTTTGCTGCCAGTCTTACTAATACCAGAGCCCCAGGTCTAGTACAATTTCTGTTTACTGCCTTTTGTTCCATGGGGATTCCCCAGGTTTTGATGAGTGATTTGGGACCCAATCTTTTGTCTGATGTGGTTCAACAGGTTCTGAAATTAATGGAAATACATCACCACACTTCAGTGGCTTATGAACATCGTATGAATGGATTAGTGGAGCGGGTGCAGTCCACCCTGACTTCTATGTTAAAGAAATGTGCATTGATCCATGCGTCTAGCTGGGATCAGGACTTGCCCCTGGTGGTAGCTACGTATAATGATTCCTACCAAGCAAGTCTGGGGTATGCTCCTAATCAATTGGTTTATGGGAGATTGTTGAACAGCCCTCTGTCCATGCTTAGAAAGCAGTGGGACCAGAGTGAGGATAGCCTCCAATTACCCTCTGTGGCTGAACATTTTCAGGCTTTGACCCAGACGTTGGCTGAGATTTGGGATCAAGCTAAAGCCAACCTGGAGGAAGCACGTAAAGAGTATACCCGCACACATGATGTGAAAGCTGTGGAAAAATGTTTTGAGGTGGGAGATAAGGTTCTGGTACTGAGACCCACACGTCCACATAAGTTGTCGCCTAAATGGAGTGGACCAGGTGTGGTTAAAGAAAGACTTAGCTCTGTAAGGTATGTGGTAGAATGTCCAGAGCTACACCCATCTCCGCGGCAATATCATGCCAACTCCATGAAATTGTATTGTGAACCTGACTCCAAGAGGGTCTTGACTATTGCTGGAGGGCATGGGGGGGGAGTCTCATTTGCCTTTGGACCTGCTACAGGAGTTTAAGCAGGCTGGCTCCCTTGAGGATATCTTAAGATCCCATACACTGAACGCCCAACAGGCTAAGGAACTATATGAAGTTTTGTTGCCCTTTGAGTCCGTTTTTAGTACAAGATCAGGTCGGACTCATTTGGCCCAGCATCATTTTGAAACTGGCACTGCTGCTCCCATTGCCTCACGACCATATCGCGTGAGTGAAGCCCATGCTCAGTGCATTGAGGCAGAGATCAAGGAAATGCTTGAATTGGGAGTTATAGTTCATAGCACCAGCGCCTGGTGTTCCCCTGTGGTGTTGGTTCCGAAAGGGGAGGGGCAGGTTAGGTTTTGTGTGGATTATAGAAAAATTAATATGGTGATGGTGCCAGACGTCTTTCCCCTGCCTAGAGTGGACACTCTAATTGAAAAACTGGGTCAGGCTAAGTTCATCTCAGTCTTTGACCTGACTAAGGGGTACTGGCAGATTCCCTTATCACCTGAGGCTTCTGAGAAATCAGCCTTTGTTACCCATATGGGTTTATATCAGTTCAAAGTCCTTCCTTTTGGACTTAAGAATGCCCCTGCCACATTTCAGCGCTTGATTAATTCTTTAATCGCAGATATGAGCGCCTACTGCTGTGCGTACCTGGATGACGTATCAATTTTTTCAAATACCTGGAAGGAACACTTGGAGCATGTGCAGAGTGTGTTTACTAGATTCAAAGAAGCCAATCTTACTGTAAAAATGGCGAAGTGTCAATTTGCCCAAGGTGAAGTGGTTTATTTGGGTTTTCAGGTTGGCTCAGGCTATATTAAAGCCCTAGAAGCAAAAGTTCAGGGGATCCAGGACTGGCCCCGACCCAAGACCAAGCGGGATGTGTTATCTTTTTTGGGAGTGGCTAACTATTATCGTAGATTTATTGTACATTTTGCCACCATTGCCGCTCCCCTGACTAATCTGTGTAAAAAGGCGTTGCCTACCAAAGTAACTTGGACGCCAGAGTGTCAGCGGGCTTTTGTGTTGTTGAAGCAAGCCCTGACCAGTAATAAGGTGATGCTAGCCCCGGACCAGCAGAAACCCTTTGTGGTCCAAACGGATGCTAGTCATACAGGACTGGGAGCAGTCCTGCTTCAGAAAGACCCCGAAGGGGAGTTGAGACCAGTGGTTTACCTGAGTAAGAAGTTACTACCCCGTGAGCAAAATTATTCCACCGTTGAAAAAGAATGTTATGCGCTTTTATGGTCTCTCTCCCGGCTGAAGGTTTATCTTTGGGGGGCGGAGTTTCAAGTGCAGACTGATCACTCGCCTTTATGTTGGCTATCACGCATGAAAAACTCCAATCAGAAACTGTTACGGTGGAGTCTGGCTTTGCAGGATTACAATTTTACTGTGGTTCATATCCCTGGAAAGCAGAATGTTGTGGTGGATGCCCTCAGTCGCTTGTATCAGTCTGTTGAGTAACTGTTATGTTTATTATGATTCTCACAGGCTGGGTGTCCTACCTTACAGGGGTGTGCGGAAATGTGGGACGCCTTGACCCCAAATTTCCGTTAGGGAAGGGGGTGTCATGGATTTAGGTGCAGAGCATTATGGGAACAGCGAAGATTCATGGGACTTCGGCCCTTGAGAGGGAGAACGGCCTGGGAAAGTAAACTTCTGAACTCTAAGAGAGAGATTTCTGGCTCTTTTGATCCCGTGTAACCCTGCAGCTGTGAAATCTCCCACTCCTGTGCGATAAGAAATTAGGGAGGAAGCTCTGTCCGGTGTGTTCCAAGAACTGAAGGCGTTAATTGCCCTGTAGGTTGATTAATGGCTAAACACAAGACATCTGTGTAGCCTCTATTTGATTGACAAGACTAACGGTTGTAGGTTCCTTGATTGGATTATTCAAATCTCAACTCTAACGTAGATTGGATAATGAGCCATAAGCCCACGTGGAATACCTCAAGGGTTGTGGGGATTTAAGTCTGTTAGAGATGAGCGTCTTTGTCCTCTTTTGTCTTGCAAAATGACCCAGCAAGGTACTGCTGTCCTGCTCATCTTCAAAGAGCCTGAGAAAGACTGAGGTCTGCGTGGCTCTTGACTGCAATTTGCCGGATGGAGAGATGCAGTCTTGGATCAACCTTATTCTAAGTTTGTACTTGTAAGTTAGCTAAGCTTTCTTGTTTTATCTTTGTATTCCCTTTGTTTTGAGAACTGTTGCATGTTACGTTGTTATGCTATTTTATAATAAATAGTTAAAAGAGATTTCTTGTGGATTTTGGTCCTTTCTGGTCGCACTGCTAAACCCAGTCCTAGGCTGCTTTGCCCCTACCAGGCAGAACGTGTATTCTTTGTCCCGGAGGTCTGTAAGTGGACCCCCCCGGGTGGTGGCAGCGATACCGGTTAAAGAAGTGTTTTAAAACCCCTGTTCGAGCCATAGAGGTATAGCCAGACCCTTCCCCGGGTAACGCAAGCAGCCCCAGCAGCCTCCGGAGGGAGAGCTGGCGGTGCTATAGGGGAAGAGGTTGAGGGTACTGACGGGCACGAAACATCACACATGCCATTCATATTTTTTTTAAGGATTGCAAGCCAACATTTTCTTCTAGCAAGAGCTCTTTGCTTTTCATTGTTGCAAGAAACAGACATTCAGGAGGCAAATCTTTCCTCACCACAGCGTGGGAAACACCTGTTGAATTATTTCTGACTCAGCATAAAAACGAGAGTGTCAATCTAAGAAGAAGGGAGGGAAAGACCTTGTAACTGTGTCATAGAAATGCTATAAACCCATGGAGGCAATTTCTGCTATTCTTGCTGAGGTCATTCTTTTTTGAACTTGAAAGGCACACACTACTCTGAATGACTTTTGATCCAAAGCAAAAGAGGAGGGGGAAACAAATATCAAGGGCATGTAACTCATAACCCCTGTAAATAATAATAATAATAATAATAATAATAATAATAATAATAATAACCTGTTTGTTTTCCAGGACCACGTGCAAAGTCTTTCTCCAAAGCAGATAAGTGTCAGTGCCATTTTCTCATCTAGTACACTTGTAATAAAGCATTCAGAAAAATATCCCTCTGACATTTTTCAAAGAAACTCTCTACAAACACCCACCCCCCCTGAATTAAATACTTTTAGGGGGTAATCCCATGGTCTTTATTTTTTAAAAAAATGTAGGGAGGTAAGGATATCATAGAATCATAGAGTTGGAAGAGACCACAAGGGCCATCCAGTCCAACCCCCTTCCAAGCAGGAAACACCATCAAAGCATTCTTGACATATGCCTGCCATACCAATGAAGCCCCAAATATCTGACAGGAGAGAGATACAAGGGCCTGTTCAAATTACATAAGCCAAAGAGAGACACTCAAATGAGGGCATGAAGCAGGCTAAGCCAGGGACACCATCACCAATGAGTAACTCTACCAGTAGTACTCAGATACTGTATATATGTGACTGACAGGGGCAGCTATAGTCAGCAATTGCCTGTGCTGAAGCCACACCTACTAATAAATAAACTCTATCATCCACAGGCAGGGAGATAAAGAAAGGTACTCAGCTGTCTTGGGGTTGGGGTGCTTTGGCCAGCACAATCTTGCCAGGCACCCTGAGTTCCATGGCTTGCACACATCCCTGTGTTACATGAGATATGGGGAAGGAGAGGGAAGGAGAATACAGCTCCAACTTTTGCCACTTCGGTGGAATGTGCAAAGGAGATTTTTATATAGATACAAACGCACACACACGCACACACACACACACACACACACACATATATAGGTTACAGGTAGGTAGCCGTGTTGGTCTGGATCGAAGTAAAATAAAAAAATTCCTTCAGTAGCACCTTAAAGACCAACTAAGTTTTTATTTTGGTATGAGCTTTCGTGTGCATGCACACTTCTTCAGATCTGAAGAAGTGTGCATGCACACGAAAGCTCATACCAAAATAAAAACTTAGTTGGTCTTTAAGGTGCTACTGAAGGAATTTTTTTATTTTACATATATATAGAGAGAGAGTTCTGCTCTGTCATGTTAAAATGGTCAGTGTTTTCTTGTGTATCCCCCACCCCCAGCAAAGGGGGGGGGTGAGAATAAACCACTCTCCACTGAAGTGAATAATTCTCAACCCATAAATACCTATTTACATTTCTTAGGGTGACATAAAGCTAGCAGAACCAGCAAAACACCCTCTCCCAAAGATGGAGCAGCTATAAAATAGATGCAGTTAGAGCAGAGCGAAGGAGGGATAATTATTTCTGCAGAACACCCAAATGCCAAGAGGAGCAGGAAAGCAAGACATGGCAATCAATTTAGTGAAACCTCAAGCTTGCCATAAATTGTATGTCTCATAGCCTGCAGTAAATTATACTAACCCTTTTTGCTAAAGTGAGGCATCCAAGCTTTGGTTTTAATTAAATAAAACTGGCTATATTTTTAGAGGCGAGGTCTTACCTCTTTCCTGCCCTAGTGCAATAGGAAGTCACACACACACAGAGAGAGAGAGAGAGAGAGAGAGAAAGAGAGAGAGAGAGAGAGAGAGAGAGAGAGAGAGAGAGAGAGAGAGAGAGAACAAAGAAAAGAAGTTCAATAGGCCACAAAAACCTTCACTTTCTCTGCAGAAGAAAATCCATTTCTTCCTGCAACAAGTGAGAATTGCCTAGAAAAAGACCGAATAAAATTGTCTACAAATCAAACCACTTATAGATGCATTCACCACCTCAGGTGTCAGACTATTTCTGTCTTCACCCAGCTCTCCCAGCACTAAAAACTGAAAATTAATGTGACTTTAACTAGACTGGTCTTCCGCACACAGAAGTCTTTTTTCAATCTGATGGTCAAATCATTCTTTAAAACAAGCAATCAAGGAACTTTAATAAGGACAGCGGAACAAGCTGTGTAACATGACAAAATGACCGTTATGAAGGATGGCCAATCAGCAAAATATAATTGCATATTATGCCTGTTTCAATGAAACACTGACTAAAAAACTTTCATAAAAGTGGTTGTATTCCTTATAACAACTTTATAGATTTGTGGGGCTTGTACCTACTAGATTTAAGTGCATCAAAACCCACTGCATATGTGCAGGAACATAGCATAATAAGCACTGGGTTCTAATCCAGTTTGCAAGTAGTCCATAGATAGCTTTTGTCTAACATATTTCTAACTATGGTAGTAAAAGGTGAGAGGACTTTCCCAGTGCTTTATAAACTCCCTATCAACAATCTAAACTTTCTGCTCAGATGTGACAGAGTTTGACAGAATAACTTCTCTAGTGTATTAAAACTGCCAAATGAGAACCACTGCAAGTGGAAATCATGGTTTAGAGAAGCATCAGCATTTTATTTTGCCCTTAGGCTTAGCCTGATACAATCTTGCAGAAACCATTCACCAACACCTGTCTCCTTCTTCCACTATCTGCTCAAAAGAGTAATCTATCCGCTCAAAAGAAAACTAATTCCAAGCAAATCACACTCAGTTTCCCAAAGAGGCTCTAATTTTGCCCCAAAGCCTGACAACCTCTCTGTGCTGCTGGATTTGGTTCAGACCAACTGTTTGTTAGGATCACAAGAAAGAGGTACCAGGTAGGTTGTTACAGGATGGCTGCAAACTGTGGAACTTGAAACCAGTAAGTCTACAGAATCTTGATGGCCATGCATTTCTTGATGGCTATGAGTTTCTTTTAGCATTTTTAAAGCCTGCACATTTATTCGTTGCTTTCACAAACTCTGGTGATTGTTTAAAACGATGGCTTTAAAAGGAGATAAGACAAATTCAGGTCTATCTACAGCTACATGCAACTGTATATCAGTTGCTATTGCCTTCCTATCTCTTCTTGGATTTACCTAATCTGACAGCACAACCTTAGGCATGTTTCTCAAAAATAAGTCCTGCTGTATTTGATGGGACAATCTCAGGGAGGCATATGATTGCCTCTGTCTGACAAATTCCACTCTTAAAGAATATTAAAATTCAGAATATTAAAATTATATTGGCATTTGGTGAAGACGTTCTTATCCCAGGCCTTTTCATCCTAAAATCGTCCTGTGATCCACATTGTTGCTGCTGTTTGCTTTGTTCTGTTGGTTTTATCCTGTACTGCTGTTTGATGCTGCATTTGGGGCTTATAGTTTTACCTTTTATGTAACTGTTTTATTGTTAGCCACCCAGATAGCCTTCAGTAGTTGGTAGCATAAAAATGTTGTAACCAGGCCTGTGCAGAGCTTGTCTGAGGCCCAGGGTGGGAGTCTTGTTAGAATAAAGTTACAAACTAAAAACTAAAATAAAAAATACAGCCACTCCCTGGTAGCTGCCCCCAACCAGCTTAGCCCCCCCCAAGGCCCAGGGTAAGTGTACCTAGTTGCCCCCCCCCCAGGCCTAGTTGTAAGTAACTACATAAAATATCAGCATTACAAAATGATGGGATAATACGTTAAGGTCAAGATCATTCAGAGAACAAAACAGCATTCTGCAGATATGAAATGCAATTTAGCATGATAACACTTGTTTTCACTGTATTAATAACAATAGTAGTAGTCATAATTTTATATTATACTTACCTTCTATTAACAAAATGTTATCTGGGCAGTTCACAAATAAAAGCTAATAGCCTGAGCTGACAGCCGGCCTTGTATGCCCACTTGGATACTCTTCTCTTCACCATCACTTCCAGCTCTCTGTGCATGTTCCCATAATCTGCTCTGGAAGGTCCCCTAATGCTCCACAGCAGATTTGTCACCCTGGCCTTCTTCAAAAGGAGGAACAGATATAAATTTAATTTAAAAATTGGGAGCTCATTGGGGGCTGCAAGGGGGAGAAGATCCATTGCATGAACAGATGGCCACTCATGCTATTTCTGGATCTCACCCACAAACAGAAACCTAGGTGGAATCTAAAGGTAAAGGACCCCTGACAGTTAAGTCCAGTCACAGACGACTCTGGGGTTGTGGCGCTCAACTCACTTTACTGCCCGAGGGAGCTGGCGTTTGTCCACAGACAGTTTTTTCGGGTCATGTGGCCAGCATGACTAAGCCGCTTCTGGCCCAATGGAACACCAAAACCAGAGCAGCGCACAGAAACGCTGTTAACCTTCCTGCCAGAGCAGTACCTATTTATCTACTTGCACTTTGACGTGCTTTCGAACTGCTAGGTTGGCAGGAGCTGGGACCGAGCAACAGGAGCTCACCCCGTTGCGGGGATTCGAACCGCCAACCTTCTGATCGGCAAGCCCTAGGCTCAGTGGTTTAGACCACAGCGCCACCCATGCCCCTGGAATCTACACACATATTTAAAAAAACCGCTGTGAAAATGCTTTTTTAAAAAATGTTTTGAAAAATACATTGGATTTTGCATACCTCACTGCTGGCATCTAGTGTCACATTTGTATATTGCACTTTACGGCACATTTAAAGCGTTTTATTTGCAGCTGTGTAGAACCAGATGCCTGTGGGAAACCCACAAATCATACATGACAGCAGCTGCACTCTGCTTACCTGCAGCTCTCAGCAACTGTCACCCAGAAGGATAAAGCGTTTAATACAAAAAATCTTAAATGCTTAAAACAACATCAGAATAAAACCAACAATGGTGCATAGAACTTAAAAAGCACTAGAACTAAAAAGCCTTATGGAAAATATATACCTCCACAAATCACCTAATATCTAAGCTGAGGAAGACTAGGTGTTATCACCATGGCCATGTTTAAGGTCAAGGCTCATTGCCAGTTCTTTGGCTTCCTGCCAATCATTTTCCTCTCAGCCTTTGACCTGAAGTGCAGCTTTGGGAGTGCACATTCAGCGCAATGGAAGTCAGATGACAGGGGATGTGCCAAGATCCTGACATTCACCTTTTACTTCATGCTAGGTAAAATATTGGCATTTATCTGCATTCATTTTTTTATTTTTTGAAGGGGGGGAGGAAAGCAGTTTATTGTGATTTTCCTCAAGGGTGACTGATATAACAATAATGGCGGATTAATAAATGGTTCATTTTGAACATGGAAGGAAATTTCAGGTTTCTCCAGCTTCACGCAATAAAATAAGCAAATGTTTTGTTCTTTTATATGTTTCTTTGGTCTCCCCAATGAGTCTACAACCTTCCTGTATTTTATTGTGATGAACTCTGTATAAAAGGCACTTCAGGATCCCCTGCTGAAATCCAAGCCATTGTAGAAATGGAGTGCCATGACCCAGGTCCCAGCATCACGACACCCTGCAGTGGAGGACCCTGATGAGGACAAAGCACAGGCTTGAGGAACCATCAGTATATTACTTGGGTCTTTCAAGACAGAAGACACAATCCTGTCATCAACCTCTGAGTATGTCTGTTATGCAATACCTCAGTCTCACAGAAGTCATAGATAGCAAAATAAAGCAGAGGTCCTTCGACCATCCATGTAGCTCCTCCAGGGAGCCCAGTTTTTGTCAACTTTCATGAGGTTTCAGAGGATTCTAACTGTCCACAGACACAACTTGTTTCTGTAGCTGCCTTGGGCTCTTGTAGCTGTCCAAGGTCCTGCTCTTGTCTGCTCTCTGCTTCAACCTGCCTCTGACTTCCTTTAGTAGACACTTCCTGCTTCAGCTGCAAGCATCATGCTGTTAGCGAACTGGAAGAGTTCATCATGGTGCCAACGCATCACCCCACACCACTGGTAAGAAGCAGCCATGTGCGTAAGCCCAGTCATACAGATCTTTTTGCACCCTCTCAGGCCCAGCTAAAAGTGGCTATGCAGCCTACTGGACAATGATTTCTCAAGCTTCACCAATGCTTCACACACTTTTGCCTCGAGTGGCATGTGGCACTCATGTGGGGGCATGAGTTTGCCCATGAGGGAATGTGGCCCTTGGGTTGAAAAAGGTCCTCCAACCCCATTATTGACCCCTAGCCCAGTTCAGACATTTGGCAAGTCCCACCTGATTGTCTACAGGTTGCTTACAGGTTCATGATTATGAAAGCCAATCACATGGAAGCACTGATTGTCTGAATATAAGACCTGTATATGTAGCTACCACAATCTTGATGAGTCGAAGGGATCTTCTGGAATTGCATGAATTGTCACGGCCACTTGGAAATGGTTCCACTTAGAGGTACCGTCTTATTAAGTTGATGCTGTTGCCTCAACTTGCTGGACTTCAAAGATGTGTTGTTGCTGCTGCTGTTTTTTAAAAGTAATTTTATAAAGACAGTTCCTTCTATACCCTTTTGAGTCTACTTTGTGGATACCTTGTGGCTTGTACAGTTACTGTAATGCCTCGAGATATACCTATAAGGGCTCTTGAATTCTGCACCTTCATGCAGCTCAGTTAAAACAACATCAACAACACTGTAGCTTATGTAGCATGATTCATGGCAAACTGTCATTAGCCTTCCATGCAGAAAAGACAGGCAGCAAACCATCAATCTGTAGGACAAAACGCCCTTAAAAGAATAGGCTCAGATTGCTCCAGCTGGCTTGACTTGTAAAGGCAGAGTAACACTCAGCATGGGTTTTAGAGAGAATGCTACTAGGGAATATCGATTCCCCTACCATTAAGTGACATATTGTGATTTCTGTTGGCTTGTTAATGTTAGTAGGCAATCAGATGTCACTGTCTCACGGAGACTTTGTAAGGCTTTCAGTCCATTTCACTTCTCCTTTCCTTATTAGAAAAAGTACTACATGGTCTATTGTCTCACAAGAGTATATCTAAAATTGTAAAATATAGTCCTGCCATTAATCATTTGTATGACAATGGTTGACAGCTTTTTCCACCAACAGAAAGCAACAACTTCTATACAGAAAGTGTATTCTTCTACAGCATATACATAGGAAGCTATTTATACAACAACAACTTACAAATTCAGAATAATGCTACTGTATATGGTGCTGAACTTGGCTGAGTCTCCCTGCATCCAAAGTATACTATTCATGAAGTCGTCTGACTGATCTGGGATATTCACTTTCTGACAGACTATCCTATCTGAATGAGCTTGCTGCAGTTATTAAAAAACCAATGAAGCCAAATATGCAAGTATCTGTTCTCAGGGTGTGTGGGGGTTGGAGATGGCAAAAGAATATTCTTAATGAGCAACACCGCACTTCATCCTGGGTTACTGCATGCCATTGAGCATCCTTTTCCTCATCTATAACCTTCAAATACATTACAGCCACCCACCTAATCATCATGGGAGAATCCAGCGCCATATTGCACTGCAATTAACTCTCTCCTTTATCATCTGGTCACGTTGGGCTTCCCCATCCCTTATATGTTCTCTTGGTCTTAGCATCCTCCCTGCTGCTGATGAACAACATAAACACATTGACATGGCTGATACAAGCTTGTTAACTTTCTTCCTCAATTGCATATTTTTGTAGAGACATTTTGGGTTATTTGTTTTATCTTGAAAAGACTCAGTAATCCTTTAATGTTGATTCTGCTTTAAAAGTGTGATTAAAAACAACTGAGATACTGTAATATATTGTCAGCTGCTTAGAATGCAGAATAAATAAGAGACTGAGCTATGAACTGAGAAGTTCTTTGTTGAAATCTCAACTCTGCAACAAAATCATTAGGTGGCCTTAAGGAATCCATTCTCTGTTAGCCTTTGCTTCCAACTACAAACTTTGTAATACTGACTTGCTTTTAAAGGCTGTTGTAAGGATTTCAATTAGATAACATGTATGAAGTGTGTTGTACATTTGAACTACAACTCCCATTATCCCTGGTCATTAGCTATACCTGCTGGGGCTGATGGAAGTTGTAGTTCAGCAAGCACCAAAGGGCCAATCGTTCCTCACACCTGCACTATACAAATGGTATTTATTTATTTACTTATCTTTAACACGGAGCAAAATCTAGCTCGGGTGCATTTTTCATTGCAAAATTTATACAGAAGGAGACCTGCCAAAAGCATAGCTGCCAAGTTATCCCTTTTTTAAAGGGATTTTCCCTTATGCTGAATAGGCTTCCTCGCGAGAAAAGGGAAAACTTGGCAGCTATGGCCAAAAGGGATCAGAAGGATGGCAGGACATACCTAACCTCCCATCCTTGATGTCACTGTAGCCTACCAGGAGGGGTAGGAGCAAGAAGTCAGTGAAGTCAAGGTGATACAAACACACTGGTGGAAATAATCTGGTCCTCCTGCTGATGCTTTGGACTGCACTGACATCATCACCACCTCACCCCTCCCAGTAAGTTGCAATGAGACCTGTGACAGGAGATTAAAAAAGTGCTACCAGCCAGTACTAAGACATACAACTTGATTCTAATTTATCACAAACTACACTGTAGTATTTTGTTTCCGTGTGCTGCTCTGGTTCGCCAGAAGCGGCTTTGTCATGCTGGCCACATCATGGGTGTAGACAGGGGGGGCAGGAGGGGGCAGCTGCCCCCCCCCCTAGAAGCAAAAAATTATTGTATTTTACAGACCATAACCAATACTTTGCCCCTCCAAAAACTGAAGTGGAAAGGGCTTTGCTTTAGCAAGAGCAGCTCTCCACTTGCTGGGGGCGGGAACACAGCTGTAACAAAAACACATCAAATAAATAAAGCAAAGTGGCTACCAGTACTTAAGCAGTTAAGACAATGGAGCAGAATATCCCTTCAGGCAAGGTCCACCCTATTCACCCTATTGTTATTCAGTGGGAGTTGTTAATGGGCATTCAGGGATCGCATTAACAGTTCTATTGGCGATTTAATGAGGGTGCAGAGGATTCAATTTGACTAAGGTGGCCCTGCAAGGCTAAAAGGAAGTGAATAAGAAGGGGGGGGCTGTAGCTTTGATAGACACAGTGATGTTTATAAAAAGCATTGGTGTTCCAGTCTGCCCCTCCTCCTGCATCTGTATACTGTAAATCAGGGGTGGCCACCTCCCAAGAGACTCTGATCTACTCACAGAGTTAAAAACTGGGAGTGATCTACCCCCTTTTGGGGGGTTCAGGTCAAAGCTGTTGAGTTTTTTTAAGGAAGGGAAGCCCTGTTTTGGGGGGTTTAGGTCAAACTTGTTGAGCTTCTTTTAGGAGGGAGGGAGGCCCATTTTTGTTTAGGGCTTCAGGTCATAGTTCAGCTTTTTTTAGGGAGGAGGAAAAATTTGGGTGAGCTTTTTTAGGGGTGCCAGTGATCTAGCAGTGATCTACCACAGACATCCAGTGATCTACTGGTAGATCACAATCTACCTGTTGGACGTGCCTGCTGTAAATCAAGCAGAGAGAAAGCTGCTTACAAGGCTCCTGTACAGGTGTACCGGTATCTTCCTCTTGCTGCAGAGTTCTAGCATCACAGCGTCACCCAGAGGCACCCACAAATGTGAGTTATCCCTCTCTCTATTTCTTCCTTCCTTTCCTCCCTCTTCCATCCTCAATAAAATACTGGGGGGGGGCAGATAAGCCCCACATAGAAAGCCCATCAACATGGGGGGGGGATGACTCTTTAAAATACAGTATTTACCAGTAATTTCTTTTGGGGGGGGGAGGCACCTAGGCCTCTAGGAGTTGGCTGCTATGCCTAGGACAATTCAAGAAAGCAGAATCATGCATATGCTATGGTAATATATCAATAGAATCATGGAATTGTAGTCGGAAGGGACCACAAGGGTCATCTAGTCCAACCCCCTGCAATGCAGGAATTTTTCCCCAATGTGGGGCTTGAACCCACAACATGGTTGAAATATTATGCTGATATGCAGCAACGCCTCGGAGCCATCGAGACTGCGGCCCTGTCTTGCCTCGCCCTCGCCCGCCCTGCCACCCCCTCTCCCCTGCCCAACCCTCCCATCCTCTTGCTGCAGAGTTCCAGCTTCACAGCATCACCCAGAGGCACCCACAAATATGAGGTATCCCTCTCTCTATTATTCCTTCCTTCCCTCCCTCTTCCATCCTTAATAAAATACTGGGGGGGGGCAGATAAGCCCCACATAGAAAGCCCATCAAAATGGGGGGGTGACTCTTTCAAATATGGTATTTACCAGTAATTGGGGGGGGGGGAGAGGCACCTAGGCCTCTAGGATTTGGCTGCTATGCCTAGGAGTAGGACAATTCAAGAAAGCAGAATGATGCATATGCTATGGTAATATATCAATGGAATCATAGAATTGTAGTCGGAAGGGACCACAAGGGTCATCTAGTCCAACCCCCTGCAATGCAGGATTTTTCCCCCAAGGTGGGGCTTGAACCCACAACATGGTTGAAATATTATGCTGATATGCAGCAACGCCTCGGAGCTGTCGTGACTGCGGCCGTGCCTTCCCTCGCCCTCACCCGCCCTGCCACCCCCTCTTGCCTGCCCGACCCTCCCGTCCTCTTGCTGCAGAGTTCCAGCATCACAGCGTCACCCAGAGGCACCCACAAATATGAGTTATCCCTCTCTCTATTTCTTCCTTCCTTCCCTCCCTCTTCCATTCTTAATAAAATACGGGGGGGCAGATAAGCCCCACATAGAAAGCCCATCAACATGGGGGGGATGACTCTTTCACATATGGTATTTACTAGTAATTGGGGGGGGGGGCACCTAGGCCTCTAGGAGTTGGCTGCTATGCCTAGGAGTAGGACAGTTCAAGAAAGCAGAATGATGCATATGCTATGGTAATATATCAATAGAATCATAGAATTGTAGTCGGAAGGGGCCACAAGGGTCATCTAGTCCAACCCCCTGCAATGCAGGAATTTTTTCCTAAGGTGGGGCTTGAACCCACAATATGGTTGAAATAT
Source organism: Zootoca vivipara (assembly GCF_963506605.1). NCBI lineage: Eukaryota > Metazoa > Chordata > Lepidosauria > Squamata > Lacertidae > Zootoca > Zootoca vivipara. Next base: position 45,707,279 of record NC_083278.1, on the reverse strand, counting down.
TATGCTGATATGCAGCAACGCCTCGGAGCCGTCGTGACTGCGGCCGTGCCTTGCCTTGCCCTCGCCCACCCTGTCACCCCCTCTTGCCTGCCCGACCCTCCCGTCCTCTCCAGCCAAGCAGGGTAGCCGCCGCCGTTGCCAACCCCAGAAGCACAAGGTGGCCTCTGCCGCCGCTGCTGCCACCACGATGTCGTCAGGCCAGCTGGCCCTGTAGCCCCGCCCACGTTCCCACTTTGTGGCCCCGCCCCTGAATGATCATGGCTTGCCCCCCCCTAGTTTTGATCCTGGCTACGCCCTTGGGCCACATGACCTGGAAGTTGTACGCTGGCTCCCTCGGCCAATAACACGAGATGAGCGTGCAACCCCAGAGTCGGTCACGACTGGACCTAATGGTCAGGGGTCCCTTTACCTTTACACTGCAGTAAACAATGGTCGAAAATTCCAGACAGAACACAATACAATTTACTTGAATATATGTGCATAAGCTTGTGCTATGAACCATCTACTGCTTGGGGGTGGGGCTTTTCCAGCCTTAGGAGTGCATTCCCTCATGAGCAACCTTCGGGGGGGGGGGCATGTACCAATGGTAGCCAGAGCCAGAGGCAAAAATCAGGTGGGGCAGTGGATGTGATTTATCCCTTTGTACAGTAGGCTAAATTCAAGTAGTCTTGAAAAATCCAGTGGTTTCTTCATACACACTTCCATCCTTCAAGTAAGCAAGGACACATTCTTGTCAGACAAAATCACATGAGAAGGGCAGAGAGCACAGCCAGTGAGGAGTGTGGGCTGAGGGGGGGGGGCTTGTCGCCTCGGAGAGTCCACAGGGTTGAATACAGGGGATTGGATAGTCACATTTGGACCCAAGGACTGAGGTTTCCGACTTCTGACCTACTGCATGGATGCCTCTCATATCTGCTTCTTTATTTACCCATCCTTTCCCCCTCTCTCATGTGCCATACTGTTTTCCCCCCTTTCACATAATTTCCTCCTTAGCCAGCCACATTATTCTTCGAGGTCTGTATGGGGATCTGGTAAATGAATTGCATTTTGCACTGATAAAGTGCACCAGTCATATGGCTGACTTCATGGAATTATGATGAATAGCACGGTGGAGCATAACTGTGAGTAAACCCAACTCTTTTATTTTGTGTTACCGTGTGGCTATAAAACCCCAAAAAGGTGTATTTTGAAGCAGGCCATGTCACTATGCCAGCTGAAAACAAGGTACACACCATTATTTTATCCCTTCATTTTTTTGCATGAATAGTGTGTTTCAGAAATTTGTTTTTTACACTACATTACTCACATTTCTGACCTCTGTGTGACTCGCTGAAAGCCTACATTTCAAAGTGCTTTCAATGCAGAATGTTTGAAGCTTGCAGGCATTAGTAAAGAACGCTGTTTGTAATGAATTATGTAAACCTTGAAAACCTGCCAAGCGAGGTTGGTGATGATATCTATGGCACATTATGTACATGGGAGGGGAGTGGGGGAATGAGAATAGCATATATCATACTGCAATGTGTTTTCTGCTTGAAACATAGCACAGTATCCTACTGCATACAAAAACTGCTATCAGCTCCAATAGCATGTCCTAAATATGCACAGCTTAGCCTGAGCATATTTACTACAGTAGTTTGTAGCTTATTTAGTGTTGAAACATGCATAGCAACAACCCAGTCGCATGATCCCACTGATCAACCAGCCATGCAATCAGAGCAGCAACATGAAGCATGTAATCCGGTTTCCCCAGAGATGCCACATGGACTGTATGCATGTTGACTAGCCATAGCTGCCAAGTTTTCCCTTTTCTCGCGAGGAAGCCTATTCAGCATAATGGAATTTCCCTTAAAAAAAGGGAGAACTTGGCAGCTATGTGACTAGCATTTTCATACAGTACAGTATTTCAGGTAAACGACTGTTGCTGAGGAGAGAGCTGCTGGGGGAAGGCAAAATCACATGCTTTTCATACTCAATAGCATCAGGGTTGGGAAGCTTTTTCATACCAAGGGCCACTTTCCCTTCTAAACAACCTTCCAAGGGCCACATACCAGCAGTGGGTGGAGCCAGAGGGGAAAGTGGGTGGAGCAAAGTACACTAGCTTCTACACATCCAAACACTATCAGAGTTCAAGGATACATAGCACAGGTAAACACTTGGGGACTCAAGAAGGACCTGTGAGGGTGTAGCTTTCGGAGAGGGAATGCGACTTGAGGTCCAGACAGTGATGTCTGGGGTCCACATTTGGCCGTGGGCCTGAAGTTTATCATTTCTGCTATATCTGGTTGAAATTGGCTTAGTGGTGTGTGTGTGTGTGTGTGTGTGTGTGTGTGTGTGTGTGTGTGTGTAACCCCCCCCCCCATATTCCCAGGAGCAATGAATAAATACATTTTTGATTACTTCATTTTAGGATTATGACCATAGGTGACCATAGGTGCCAAAGGAGTTTCTTTTGGCAACTATTCTGAGTAAAAGCTAAGCAACAACATCCAGCTACCAGACATAGAGCTAGATATTATCTTTAGTTCTTTGAAATCAGGGGATTTGGTTTTATTGAGGCCATGTCAGGGGAAAGAGAAATGCTTTCAACATATTTTTTGTGGAGGAGTTCAAATCCATAACCCAACCGCACTTAACCAATAACTACATGGATCAAACAAATTGGGTTTAACGGAGCAATGAAACATTAATGCAGACAATTTAAAAGTTTATGCCTCTGAGGTAATCTGTATAGAAACATGGCCAACTACACACGTCTATGACCTCAGGCTACAAAGACCAGCTATTCATATCCCATTCAGCGCTGAAGGTAAGAACTACACAAGGAGAGATGATGAATGTATCGAATATGCCAACTAAAATGCTGCCCTCGGTGAAGGCATGGGGTTATGTGAGTGTAACTGATGACTGGATACAGCAGTGCAAATTTTCATCCTATGTCAAACTGCATAGTGAATTTTCTGCCCTAGGTAATGAAATAAAGCCACCCTTGGGCTGTTAATAATAATGGGAAAGAAAGAACACCTCACACTGCTATAATTTGCCGTCCTATTACTATGCTCCTTCCATTAAGCGATCTTGCAAGAACACAATGTAAATTAAAACATTTCAGATGACAGGATTGAGAGCCCACTGCATTTCTGGGAACTACGTGGATAAAAACTCTTGCAAAATAAGAACTTGCATTTAAAGAGAGAGGACGGCAGATGTCACAACACTTCTTTCCCTACCCTCCTTAACAGTTGACATCCACTCTACCCCATGTCTGTCCACGTGCAGGCATGCTGATAAATGTTCTGTCACCTTCATATGAGTTTCTTTGAGCTAGGGTTGCCATATTTCCAGAGGTGAAAATCCAGGCAACTGAGCTGGAAACAGGGCCTGAGTCTCCTAAGCCAGAGCCCGAGTCCCCAAACCTGCACCAGAGTCCAAAACAAAGCTAGAGTTAGGGTTGCTCATGCCCGAACCCAAGCCAGACCGACTGTAACTCTCTGGCCACACAGAATCATAGAGGTAGTGGTTTTGGTGGACGTCTAAGCCCACTCCCAGCTTGATACAGGAAATTCTGAGGTATAGAAATGCCAGCAGACAACTGTCTAGCCTCTGCTTAAAAATCTCTAGTGAAGGTTAAAGTCAGGAATGGTTTACCAAATGACAAACTTCCATCACAGTTTCACGCCAAGGTAAAAAACCAAACCAAACACCATATAGTATATTGTCATTTGTAACCAGCAGTCATCCTTAGTTACAGAACTATGAAAATGTAGCATTAATAACAGCTTATAGGCCAGGAATGGGACGCGGGTGGTGATGTGGGTTAAACCACAGAGCCTAGGGCTTGCCGATCAGAAGGTCGGTGGTTCAAATCCCTGCAATGGGGTGAACTCCCATTGCTCGGTCCCAGCTCCTGCCAACCTAGCAGTTCAAAAGCACGTAAAAGTGCAAGTAGATAAATAGGTACCGCTACAGCGGGAAGGTAAACGGCGTTTCCGTGCGCTGCTCTGGTTCACCAGAAGAGGCTTTGTCATGCTGGCCACGTGACCTGGAAGCTGTACGCCGGCTCCCTCAGCCAATAACGTGAGATGAGCGCCACAACCCCAGAGTCATCCATGACTAGACCTAATGGTCAGGGGTCCCTTTACCTTTACCTTTAATAGACCAGGAATGGATTGAGGGCCACATTTGTTTGGGTGCATACATACCATACTTTTAAAACACATGGACACCCACAAAATGGTGCTGGGAAATGTAACTATAATTCCCAGCATTCTTTTTTTTTGGGGGGAGACATGTGCTTTAAATGTATGGTGTTTATGTAGCCATTCTGGGCAACCTTGGAAGGCCCACCTGCCAGTGGTGGGAGAGGCCAAAAGCAAAAGAGGTGGAGCAATGATTTATTTAGTTTTACCTTTGTACAGTAGGATAGTTTCTACATGTACTCACCCACTAATCTACTACTCTCTGTCCAGACAAAGAAGAGAGATTATCAAAGAGGGCACAAAGCAGGGCTGGTGTGGGGAGACAGGGATGGATGCAGATGTGAGTGGCCTGGACAGAGTCCCAAGGGCCAGACAGAAGGTCCCTGAGGCTCCCCATCCCTATTATAGACAAATCAGAAGATCAAATTATCTTATTCTTGCTCTCTGTATGTGTGCATGCGCGCAATCTTTCTGCAGCATTTAAACAGTAATATGTAATGAATTCAACTTCTAGATTTACATTATTTATAAAATGCACCTAACTGGCTAAATGGGAAATATACTCCCCATATTTCATATGCAAACTTTTAAGGCCTGCTCATTGAGTAGTTAAACCAAAATGACTGACCCTTGTAACATCTCTCACTTGGCCCCTGAATAATTGAAGAGAGAGTATTGTAGCTGTCTTAATGAATCAAGGGTGGCCCCTTGTGAAGTACCTAGCTTGACATATGGGATATTTTTATTCTAACATCTCACTAGCACCAAGTTAAATATAGATCTATTGTGGCTTTCCTTGCTACATCAAAGCGAGTCACTCTAAAATTCTTATTTTCAGCTTTCTTGTGTAAAACAACAACCATACTCATGCCATTGACAGATAGAGAACAAATTTGCTAAGATGCTGAAAATATTTATTACTGTGTTTCGAAGACCAGGGGGAAATCCTGCATCTCTCTAAAAGCTCAGCCCAGGAAACTCTGGCTGTTGTGCTACTTACATATGCATACGCATTAAGTCTTGGGTCCCCAGAGGAAAAAGTCTGGGACACTGGTGGAAGGGTAAGTTTCTCTGCCTTCCTCCACACTTTCCTCAGGTATGAAATAATCCAATCTTGAAGAATACACGTCTCATCACAGTTTGAGCAGGGGAGGGGATGGAGACCATTGTGTCATATGCTCTGCAGACCTAAGAATTTAGGAGGCTACCATGCTGAAAGAAAGCGATAGTACCCCTGACCCACTGCTGTTTGCACAAGCATAAAAGCCTCCTAATACACTTCACCTAGTGATTTTCATTAACAGGGTCAATCCACGCAGCAACGTTTTGGTGCCGATCCAACTTGTTATTTATATTTCTTAAGTGGCTTTGCTCACCTCATATTAACAACTGGGAACCACATACTGGCATTCCCTTTGTCCTGCCTGAAGCAACAATTAAGACATAAAATAGACCTGTTCCAAACGTTCCGTGCTTCAAAGGACAACACTGTAAGTCATCATCTTGCTCACCTCCCCAAGGTTTCTCTTTGGAACTTAATGGAGTTGTTCTCCCTTTTTAAGAAAATGGAATTTATGCAGTGTGGAGAGAGCACATTTTGAGTTCCTTTTCTTTTAAGGCTGCTAACTGAAAGGGCCCTGGTGCTGACAAAGTGGAGCACTACAAGGGGTGAATACTTAGTGAGCTCTAAGAACTGCTCAGGGAAAACTCTTTGAGAATATGCATTGAAAATAAAATAAGGCCCCCAGAGGAAAAGAAAATGTATATTTCTCTGAATTTCCTTGATTCTGTCTCTTCTCCCCAAAACCCACACACCTCCAACATACATTTTTCTAGTCTCAGATGAGACACTAGAGAAGAATGCATTCCACCATAGCACAAGTGTAGACAAAAAAGATGCTACATTTACCATCTGAGTGGTTTACTGGAAGGTAGCTGGGTATACTTCATAATGATATTCACATTTGCCCCAAAATGATCTATGGTGAAGTTACAGTGAACAAATGAAAAGCAAAACCTAGTAAAATGTTCATAAAAATGTCATTTATTAATGATAGCTGCTCCATAACGGACTGGTGCAGATGTGTTGCTACTCAGATGCTAACTGTGGCTTAGTGCTCAGGTGGGTTTGCTCCCACCTCACCTGCCGTTTTCATGCTTAATTTACCACCATCTTCCTTAGCCATGACTGCTTCCTCTCTCGGTATCTACTTACTGGGAAAAATTTACACGTTGTTTACTCAGTTTTTCCATAGCATCTGCATGATATAGGGATCAAAATGTGCTCTTCATAAGTTTCCCAGCTTCTGGGTTCTTGTTTTTTCAGAGTTCAGAAACCCCAATTTTTTTATTATAATAATAATAATAAAACACAGTGAAAGAGCAGCAGCATTTCCTCAGCTAGAGATAACCCAACAGCTAGAGATAACCCAACACACTGCTGTTTTGTAGCTTTCAGACCAGTTTGTGCCTATATAGATTTCTCTGTTGTTGTTGTTGTTGTTGTTGTTGTTGTTGTTTAGCTGTGTCCGACTCTTCCTGACCCCATGGACCAGAGCACGCCAGGCACTCCTGTCTTCCACTGCCTCCCGCAGTTTGGTCAGACTCATGTTGACCACCTCGTCCTCTGCTATCCCCTTCTCCTTGTGCCCTCCATCTTTCCCAACATCAGGGTCTTTCCCAGGGAATCTTCTCTTCTCATGAGGTGGCCAAAGTATTGGAGCCTCAGCTTCAGGATCTGTCCTTCCAGTGAGCACTCAGGGCTGATTTCCTTAAGAATGGATAGGTTTGATCTTCTTGCAGTCCATGGGACTCTCAAGAGTCTCCTCCAGCACCATAATTCAAAAGCATCAATTATTCGGCGATCAGCCTTCTTTATGGTCCAGCTCTCACTTCCATACATCACTGCTGGGAAAACCATAGCTTTAACTATACGGACCTTTGTCCGCAAGGTGATGTCTCTGCTTTTTAAGGTGCTGTCTAGGTTTGTCATTGCTTTTCTCCCAAGAAGCAGGTGTCTTTTAATTTTGTGACTGCTGTCACCATCTGTAGTGATCATGGAACCCAAGAAAGTAAAATCTCTCACTGCCTCCATTTCTTCCCCTTCTATTTGCCAGGAGGTGATGGGACCAGTGGCCATGATCTTAGTTTTTTTGATGTTGAGCTTCAGACCAGATTTCTCTTGCTGTTTCCTTATCTATGGTCTATTCCTCCTTTCTAGGACTCATCTCAACCACTTTAACCGTTCTCTTTTCAATAGCATTGTATTTATATCCTTTTCAATTTTCCCCCACCCTATCCAACCCTGTGCTTGGGAGTGTGGCAACATTTTTGGGAGCTCACTCTAAGTTCCGAGGTGCTTCTTTGGAGTCATGTTTATATCTGCACCACACCTGACATAACATCAGGTATGATACAGGGTGGGTGTGGTTTGGGGGGAAATGGTCTTGTGGGCCCAGTAGCAACCTGTGCTGGATCTAAGTAGACCTGTGAGCCAGACCCTGTGGTAGAGTGAATTGCTACTAAAAGAGAACCTAAATGTATATAACTAAACACATATCCTGTCTCTTCTCTCCCATTTATTGCTTTTCCAAGTCAGATTTTAGATGGTAAGCTTCTTAGGGCAGGTCTTTTGTTGTTACTCAATAAATTGCCATGCATATTGATGGCATTAGCTAAATAATAATAGACAACAGCTAACAGGATTAATATAGAGATGTCAGAGAAGCATCATCAATTATTTCCCTTTCTTTTACATTGGGGAAGAAATTGGACCCATGCCCAAGCACCTTGCTTTTTTCAGGAAGTTCGTCTGAAGAACTGTCAAATAGAGGTGACAAGAGATGAAGTACCAGGGAGATTTGACAAATTAAAAAGGAACATCACAGGGTCCAGACAGCATCATTCTTTAAGAATTCAAATGTGTTGCTTTCATGCCCAGCTTATGGTCCTCCCAGAAGCATCAGCAGAGAGGCAGCAGCCACTGATGGTAGCAGGATATTGGACCAGATGGACCTATAGCCTAAATCAGTTAGGTTATTCTTTTGTCATAATAATATGACTATAGGTACAACAATGTGCTGGATCACATTAATTTAAACTGCTGTTCTTAGGAGCCCTAGAAAAAAACAGTCTAGTGCTTAAATCATTCAGCAAAGACCAGTTGAAGGTGAAATCTTTTCAAAGGCACCACATTCCTCTTGTCTGTTCTTCCTTTCTGCTTACTGCACCCAGAACACTGAGCTATCTCTGCATCTCAAAGATCAGCATGCATTCCACAACTCTTTGCCTCTAGCCTAAAAAGCCTCGAGCAAGAATAGGTAGTCCTGCTTTGTCTAACTCCTGTTTCAATTCACTGTGCATTTCAACAAATCCTATTAGTCAGTGTTTCCTTCCCCACAACCACCAAAGTTCCAATGCTTTTTTAAAATGACATTTTCTTACCCAGCATTACTATTTATGTTCCCTGTAATATTGTTCTTGTTTATTTTACCCTGCTTTCCAGCAGGTTTTAAAAACACACCAGAAGATATTTGCTTAACGCCTGGCATAAATATATAATTTGATTAGGTTATACTAAGAAAAGAAAGAGTTTTCCTAGACTCTCCTCTACTATGGGTGTCAATTATTTATGCATTGTTGTTTCCCAGCCTCATTCAAAAAATTTTTAAAAAAATGTGGTTAAGGAATGCTTTAGCTTAAATGTATTCCTTGTTTTAAAATATTCTGTTCTAAAGTAAACAAGGGGTATCTTTAAAGTTTAAAAGGGATGTTGTCTTCCAAATTAGAATTAAGTACTATGTTGTTCTAAAAGACAAACCATGGAGGTAATTTAGGGCTAAATGCATTTTTAGCTTACTTAATGTTGAGTAACCATATGCTGAGGATTCATATAGCATATTTCAAGGGGTCAAAGTGCTTCACGTGCATTATCCCACCAGACGCATCAATGCAGCTGATGAGGGACGCTGTCACTTATGAGTGACACATGCCACAGTCACTTTTGCATAGAAACATAAGAGGAGACTTGCTGGGTCAGGCCAAATGCCCACTGAGTCCAATATCCTGTTTCCCACAATAGGACTTTAAAGCATCAACCCTCTCTTGATCTTGTTTCCCAGCCGTCAACCTGTTCACATACTTGCTCACCTTGAATTTGCCTAGTCGCCCTTCTAAAGCTCTCCCTGAGTTGCCAGTCACCATCACCACATCTTGTGGCAGCAAATGCCACAACATTTTAAGACAAAGTCTCATTGAATTTGATCGGACTTAACTCCCAGTGCTTTTTTTCTAGACAAAACAGAGCTGGAACACACTTCCCTCAGAAGACACACCTCAGAACCCAAAGAGGATATCTGTGGGCTGGGGGGGTCTCCTTGCCAGCCAGAGGCTTGTTGAGGCTGCTCTCCTGAGGCAAAGGGAGCCTTTTGTGCCTCAACTGAGCTGCTTAAAGAGGCCCCTCCCGCTTCTCCAGCTTGCATGAACCAGAGGAACTGGGGGCTTGCTCACCTGAGACATGGTTATCTATTAACTGGGAGGCTGAAGAGCCTCAGCAAAGGCCCATTGCGCCTTTGGTTCATGAGGAGACCCTCTCTGGAGCCCATAGAGGATGTCCCCTTCAGGCTCTGGGGAGGGTTTTCTCCTGAGCAGGAAGCACAACAAGACTTTGATGTGGCTGGTCAGGTCTCTTCTCCCACTTCTGGGAGCCACCTGAGAGGTGCCGGAACGCCGTTCTGGAATGTTCCATCAGGAAAAAAAAAACCCCTGCCTACTTCTGAATAGACATGCTCAAGATTTGGTTGTTGAAGATGCTGCAGTTATTGATTCCCCTCCCCCCACTGCAACAGATGAGCACATCTGCATTTTTGTAATCTTTAGACCAGGAACAGAAAACCTGTAGCCCTCTCCTCCGATGTTGTCACATACAGTATGTTAGCCAGTTTTGCCAATAAACAATGATAATGAGAGTTGGAAACCGGTTAGCACTGGAGGGACACAGCTTCCCCATCCCTGCTTTAAACCACTCTTCCATGGCCCCACTGACCATGAACTCAGTAGGTGTCCTGGGGTGTCCTACCATTTATTCAGCTGATCTAACATACTGTATGTGACAACATTGGAGGAGAGGGCTACAGTTTTCCTGTTCCTGGTCTAAAGATAGCAGATAAATTATATTTAAAAACTCGGCAGACACTCCTAAGATAGAGGCTTTCAAACTATTTGTGTGAGACTCCTAAGAAAAATGAATAAAGTCTAAAATAGGTTATCTGGCAATTACCTTTTATTCTAAAGCAATGCTGGAGTGTTAGTGGTACTTAAGTGCAATAGCTGCATGATGAAAAGGCCTAATTTCCATGAGTGTTTTTGATGGTGACAAATGAATGAGAAGAACTTCATTTAAAATGACTTTCACCCACACTCTGCAACTTTAATGAATATAAAACAGGAAAACATATTACAATACAAAGACTCTGTTCCTTTCATACACACTCAATTTACACATTTGATATTTCACATTTATAGACACCCACTATCAAGATTGGGTCACGGTTGTTGTTTTTAAAGTCTCTGAAACAGACAAAGGCTGCATACCTAAAGTGCTGGTGATGGAGAACTCCTTTATCCTAGTTATTAATACGGCAAATAATTTCTAGTTTCCTAGCCTTCAGTTTGGATTCCTGAAAGTCGGTTTCTATAAGCAATTGTGTTTGTGTGCCAGGATATTAACCTGCTTTAAAGCTTGGAATTGTTCAGAGGTTTGTCTTATTATTATTTGGTCAAACTGGAATCCCTTAAATAAAAAAATCACTACAGTTTACAGGAAAAAAGCATATGCTGATGTTCATAGGAGAGAAGGATATCAGCTTTTACTATGACTGTATACTACCTCCAGTATCAGAGGGGTTATGCTTCTGAATACCAGTTGCTGGATAATATGAGTGGCAACACTTATATCTTTAAAAAAAACACCAGTATTTTTGAAAGTTTGGACTGAATATAAAAGAGTCCTGTACTAGTCTTTCCCTTTCATAAAATCATCAAGTTGGAAGGGACCATAGGACCATCTAGTCCAACCCTCTGCAATGTTGGACTAGATGTGGGGCTTGAACCCACAGCCCTGAGATTAAGAGTCTCATGCTCTACCAATTGAGCTATCCACAGGGAGAGATGTCTAGATAATTTCAATAGGACAGAAAGCTGCTTTCAATATGGCCATTCAGATTCAGGTTTACACTTGTGCTGAAAATTTAGGATGCAGATATGTACATGCTATTTATTTTATTAGATTTACAGCTTACATTTCTTCCACAATAGAACTCAAGGCAGCATACACAGGCATTCTCCCAGCCACACACCGACAAGACTAAAAAAAATGCTTAGCTTGTGCCTTCATCCATATCCATGCTTGGCTATCTTTCATAACACATGGACTATATGGATCTAAATAAGCAGAGCTGACATTCTACAGGTGTCCTGTCTGGTTAACAGACTCCAATATTTTGCATTGTTTTAATGCCATTCACCAGACAGAGCATCTGGTGCAATGCATTCTCTTATCTCTGTCCTTGTGCAATGTCACTATGAGAAGCGGATAAAGCTGTTCTGGAGCAGTTATGATTATTAGCTCCCTTTAATCTTCAGTAATGACCATACTTCAAGCATTATCCTAGCAGTGATTTGCATAATTTCCCAGGAATTTTTTTCCATGCACAAGACTCACTTCTGCTTTCTATATAGGAAAAGAAAACATGATGGAAAACGACAGCTTCTGTGTCTTGCTGGCAGACAAACACATGAAATCCAGCTATCAGTTAGATTCCATAGATCTGCCTGCTCATAAAGTCTATGCTGTTCTGCTTCCACATCATGTTTGCCCATACATTAAGACTGCAGAAATTACCTTGGCATCTCAAGGGGGGAAATAGAAAACATCTTAAAATATGGTGGGATGTCCGGCAAGTGAGATCTATCCAGTCCCCTACAGCTCATTGTTTTAGGCAGCCCGTTAAAACATGTTTATTTAAGAGAGCTGAGGGGAGACGGAGTGTCCTTTTAGCTTACTTTGTTTAAATCCCCCCCCCTTTATGACTACATTGTTTTAGTTATTGGTTTTTCCTCACTCCTCTTGGCATGCCATATTAATATTGCTTTCTGTAATTGATATGCTCTCTTAAATTATCAGTTATGAATTATAATGAAGCTAGTTTATAATATCCCTGTGATCTATACAGATCCTTGTATATATTCATATTTTGCCTAACCTCTATAAAATTATTCATTGATTGTAAGCAATCTGGTGCATATGATTATATGTTTGTTTGTTTGTTTGTTTGTTTGTTTGTTTGTTTGTTTGTTTTAAAAAGCTTCTTATGATAGTTGCTATATTTTTAAAAAATGTATGTTTGACATTGTAAGCCACCTTGAATTTTTTTATATATAAAAGGCAGAATATCTCCCTTTTAAATAAATAAATAAAATAACATTTGATACCACCCTTGAATTCCCTTACTATTTCAAACCGTACCATTTTTATGTAAGCAAGAGAGCCTGCTGCAACATTTACCATAGGGGACTCAAATGTCAGAAAATTGGGGGGGTGGCACTAAGTTGTTGAGCTTTTTTGGGGGGGTTACCCAGGATTGTTGAGCTTCTTTTAGGGGGATGCCAAAAATCGCTCACCCACACGCGTTGCAAAATCCGCCTCTCGTCTGTCCCATCGCCGGCAGAAGCTGCCAATCGCCCGTCCAATTGCCGCTTATAGCCACAGCAGAAACCAATCAAACGTCCACCCTATGCACTACCCATGTATAAGACAACCCCCACTTTTTAGCATGATTTTTTTAAAGAACAAAACCTAGTCTTATACACAGAAAAGTACGGTAAGTTGTGAAATGTTCTATTTGCTTAGTTTCTCTTCTCAGCTGCCAGCAAGGAACACAGCAGCACATTGCAAGAATATAGCATTGAAGCGGAACACATTGCTTATTCTAGGATTTAAAAGGTAAAGGGACCCCTGACCATTAGGTCCAGTCGTGACCCACTCTTGGGTTGTGGCGCTCATCTCGCTTTATTGGCCGAGGGAGCCGGCGTACAGCTTCCAGGTCATGTGGCCAGAATGACTAAGCCGCTTCTGACGAACCAGAGCAGCACACGGAAACACTGTTTACCTTCCCGCCGGAGCAGTACCTATTTATCTACTTGCACTTTGACGTGCTTTCGAACTGCTAGGTTGGCAGGAGTTGGGACCGAGCAACGGGCGCTCACCCCATTACAGGGATTCGAACCGCCGACCTTCTCATCGGCAAGCCCTAGGCTTAGTGGTTTAATCCACAGTGCCACTCGCGTCCCAATTCTAGGATTAGTCCAGTCCACCATCATTACTACATTGTAGGCCTTTCCTATAGATTTGCTTCCTATACTAGGTGGTACCTCCCCCTCCACCCCGCACCCCAGGCAAAGCACCCATGGGCAGTTTCTGAGCCCAGAAATCTGCACACAGCCAAAGACATCCTGGATACACAACATATCAAGCCTAGTTTCACAATGATTGGCATCCATCTGTATTGACAATGGAGTGTACCTCTAGGGGTGAAGTTAAACTGCTGCATTAGCAGCACCCAGGATGCAAGCCTGGGCAGTGTGCATGGAAGTCTTGCACAGATGTCAAGGCATCCCCTCTTGGCCTTACAGATGTGGTCCAAGGAACCAGAGCAATACATTTGGCACCAGCTAGGCTGCAGGAGTTGCTTGGAGGAGGGGTACAAAGTGTCATCCAACTATCTTAGGGTCCAGGGACTCCACTCTGGATTTGTGTAGGGTTTGCTCCTTAGCCTTTCGTTCTCCCAAAGATATTCTGCAAGTCAGTGGAGGTTTAGGATCAGAGTTTTCCTTCTCCTAGATGGGCTAGTTTCCCATGTTGACGATCCCCATTTGCCCCTTACTTCCCTCTACAGCACAAGCAGAAACCACCTTTTTGTGGATGATAAAAATTTTCTTCTCCCTGTTCTTTTGTATCTATTCACTTTGCCATGTGAAACTCATCTTGTAATTATCAGCTAGATGGTTTTACGTATTGACATGAACTACCGGTAATATTTTAAAAGGAAAACAAACCTTTATAAAAGCACAACATTAAATGCTTTCGACGTTAACTTATTTTGGTACAACTAGCTCATTGCAATCCTCTGTGTTGGATTTGAATGGCATCTAGGGAATACAGTTTTTGGCAATATAGCTGAATTTTGCAGTCTACGAATGATGCCATCATGCCTTCCCTGAGGTTTGAAGGAAGCAAACTTATTTCGAGCTGGAGAGCCCATTATTAGCTCATAGACATGATTTCTTGGAGAAAATTAAAGCATGAACAGTGAAAATTGAAGATTCACTGCAGGCGGATAGCACCCTGCCGTTCATATATTGAACACAAATGCAAACAGTGGGTGGTTGCCTTATCTCTTATCCTTCTATATGAAATAATCACTGAGCGTTAATATCAAATTGTTCGTCAAGCATTACAAAGAAGATGGCATATTGAAAGGTCATTCCTGTTTACTTTCAGGACGCTACAAAGAAAACAACTACTCTTGTATTGTATTGGAGGTTCCCTTTTTACTAATTCACTATGGATCTGTCTTAGAAATGTTTTGGATCTCCTGTGGGGCTGTGCATATTACGTGTGTGTGTGTGTGTGTGTGTGTGTGTGTGTGTGTTTGATTGTTTGTGTGTGTGCATGCACAGATAGATGATAGATAGATAGATAGATAGATAGATAGATAGATAGATAGATAGATAGATAGATATGCAGGCCAGACCCACTTAAATGAGTGATGCTGTCTCTACATAATTAAGAGTTTTCATTGAGTTTATCAAAGGATCTATGGGACCCAGCACTCAGAATATGGCAGTTTCATGCACCCACCATTGTTTAATTGGCTATTTTTCCCACAAGCAGCTGACAATCCAACTTTCATACTCCTGTTTCCTTCCCCTCCACACTCCTTAAAAAAAAACCCTCTCGCATTTCATCAGATGGAGCTACTTGAGGAGAAACATCTCAGGAAACAATGGGAATAAAGCTTTCTCCCTGGACTGGTGGCATATTTATGTGAAAAGAACTTTCATAGAGGTCAGTGAGAGTTACTCCCCACATGCTCATCTGCTTACGATTAAGGCCTACCTCAAATATTTTGAGAACAGTTTCAAATTGGCCCTCAGAGCTTAGTTGATTTACCATATACTGCTTATGCTTTTAATGAGCAACTGATTACTCTGGAAAGAGTAGAAATCATGTGTCGTAAAGTACAGTGACAAAGGCTGCAATCCATAACTCATTTGTTCTCAAAAAGTATCAGTAAAATCTGTGAGACTGCCATTTAGTAAGTTTTGGAGTCACGGGGATGAGATGGGATTGGATGTTTTTAATATACCTTTTACATCAGCCAACGGAGCAGGTCTGCAGTCTGATCTTGATGCACAGCGTGGACTGTAGCCTTTCCCAACCTGGGATACCCCCAAAATTCTGGGCTACAACTCCCTTCAATCCCAGCCTGCCAAACTAAACTTTTGGGTGGACTCTTGGATACAGGAGTAATTTGATAATTTTGAAATAGCCCTGCCTTTATCCCTCTAAAGCAGTTCCAACTATTCTGATTTGATCCTGGAATGCCCCACTTTTCCTTAGAATGTCCCTATTTTCAATGGAGAAATGTTGGAAGGTATAGAGTTATTATGTTCTTTCATAATACTGCAAAGATCATAAACTGCTGTTTCCTTTTGCTACTACTTTGCTGTATGCAAATTGATCAAAGCAGCTCCAAGCCTAAGCTATTGATTCAAACTCAGGCTTGGGGGGAAAAAAACAGGTTAATGCTCTTTTCGATAGATATCACAGTAGTAAGAAACATTTCCACACAGTCCATACTAAGAGCAGTTTTGGAATTGTACCCATATGTCAGACTTGTATCAGATTTATTCCCACAATTGGAAGACTTTCCTTAGCCTGCAGCTTTCTGGCTGCCTCCCTGCATGCCTTTTCAGAATTTAGAGGCAGACACCTGTAGGAAAAGGCAATGTTTGTTTTTATATGTATATAGCACAGAGACCTGGAACACAAAAACATAGGAAGCTGCCTGAAGTAATTGGTAATTATATAGTTAAATATTGTCTCCAACTGTTATGGGTTGGAGCTAAGACTCTGCGGTTTACTCGTTACTCTTATTTTCCAATTTAGTTATGCTCTGGCCTCTTCATCAATAAGCAACTTGTTGTTCTTGGTCTACAAAGTGAGGAACTTCTATTAAGTAAGAACTTAACAGTGCCTCATACCACTTTCCATCCTATCGTACCACTGTCCATCCTTCTCCCTGCCGTCAAAAAATGTCCCCAGCAGGCAAGACCACAGTGGGCTGGATCCAAAGGTAAGTGAATGGAGGACATGGAAGGTAAGTTTGCAATCTCCTCTTCCCCTTGCAACCACCTGTGAAGTCCCCCCCCCTAATAGCCTCTAGAGAGGATTGAGTAAACTTCCTGGGAAATGTGAGATAAGGTGTGGGTGGTGGGTCTGATCAGGGGCCAGGAATCATTATCGTCACCACCCATTCAGGCAGAGTTTTGCCCAGTTTGAGGAAATGACAGCTGAACATATGGATTTGTGATAGGACAAGGTTAAACCATGAATGCAGCTGAATGTCCTTTCAGCTTTCCTGGCCCTGGCCAGATTGTGCAGGCTGGCTCATCTCCCAAGGAGTGGAAAATCCATCCCAGCACCCATTGCCTTGGGATGACATCTGAAGGCAGCCCTGTTTAGGGAAGCTTTTAATATTTAATATTTGATGAATCATTGTATTTTAATATTCTGCTGGAAGCCGCTCAGAGTGGCTGGGGAAACACAACCAGATGGGTGGGATATAAATAAAAAATATAATAATAATAATAATAATAATAATAATGAGATTAATCCCCCATTTCTCCTCCAAAGCAGCTTTGAATGGATAATATTCAAGGAATATCAATTTTGGGTTTGTTCTGAATCTATTAAATATCTAGGTATGTTAATACCAAGAGATATAACACAGTTAGTTACAGTTAATATGAATAAATTAATAAAAGAGGTTTTTTCAGATAACAATAGGTGGGAGTCATTGAACCTTACCCTTTGGGGAAGGGTGAATGCTCTCAAAATGATTTATTATTTATACCCCGCCCATCTGATCTATTTTCACATGCTAAACTTACTCTGTGGGGAAACCCCAAACTCTCTTGCATGCCTGGTTGGAGGATAAAGAAGGGTATGTGAATAAAAGTATAAAATTCATCTTCCCCATCTATCAGTTGGTCCAATGTCAATACACCTGCTTCCATCCAATTTTTCCATATCATCATCTTTTTTGCCATTTTTAAATTGGATAGAAGCAGGTGTATTGACAGTGGGCCAACTGAAAGATGGGGAAGATGAATTTTATACTTTTATTCACACACCCTTCTTTATCCTCCATCCAGGCATGCAAGAGACATAATCAGAATTCAAGGATACATTTGAGCCACACAAAAACATCCCAGACAAAAATAATTGGGGGGGTTAAGCAGGGGTAGTGAAATGCATTGAGTTGGGAAAGGACGTGGCCTGGAAGAGCTCCAATTGGCAGATGGAGAGTCCTGGAGGGCCATATTTGGCTCCAAGGCCTGGGGTTGCCCACCTGTGGTCTAGGGCACAACACTCGCACTGGAGATTGGCATTGCAAAGAATCTAGCTGTGGAAAAGTCACTTGTCATGTATGATCTAGTTGAGATTGCTGCATTGCATGGGGTTGGACTAGATGACCCTTGGGGGCCTTCCACCTCTACAGTTCTAGGATTCTATGAAAGGGTGAAGACTGCTGCTTTAAAATACACAGAAGTAAGCCACCAATCCTTTCTCCCTTGCTACATTTGAAGCATTAGCTTTATAATTTATTTGGGATGAGTCTGCATAGCTGAATACAAAATTTATCCTGAGATAAATTCATCCCCATAAGAACCCAGTAAAGCAAATGATCATTATTTCTGTTTTACAGATAAATTGGAAACTAAAGCAGAGAGATTTGGGACAGGAGTTATTAAGGCCGCTATGAGTTCAAGGCTGCACTGGCGTTTTCAATGAAGATCTACCAGGTCAAAATCTAATATTTTACCCACTGGGTCACACTAAACCACATACACATTTGTCAGCTTGTTACCCTTCAATAACATGGCATTAAACTTAATAAAGTGGGCCTAGAAGCATTAATCAATTAAGTGATGTGATTGATCAACTGACTCATTAATCACAGCTTTCAAAATTGGATTTTATTTCAACTGTTAATCAAAGCTGTCCCCTATGAAAAGTGGTCACCATTGAGGACATTGTTTAAACTGTTTATCTTTTTATATTCAGAGGGAGATTCTGAATTCTCAAGGAGCACAGAGTTTTCTTCTGTATTATTTAGTGTAAACATTGCTCCTATTAAATTTTCTCAAAATGTGCATTGTGCTGAGATTGTGCTGTAGGGATTGTTTAATTAAACATCTAAATGCAAAGCACTTAGCTAAATAAAATACATTTTCAGTAAAGTGAAAGTCTTAATAAAATAACTTATGTTTATGACATCTTGTTCTAGTGATCACTTATCATCATGGTAGGTTTCGCTTTAAAATTTTAGCTTTATTCAACCACCTGCGTGTTAGACAATCTGGAATGAGAGAAAAAGGAAAGAATATGGAAATGAGAAGAAGCTGGGTTTTTTATATAGTCTGCCTTCAAAGCTTTACATTGACCTTGATCATTGTTGTTTAGTCGTGTCGGACTGTTCATGACCCCATGGACCAGAGCACACCAGGCACTCCTGTCTTCCACTGCCTCGCGCAGTTTGGTCAGACTCATGTTGGTAGCTTCAAGAACACTGTCTAACCATCTCATCCTCTGTCGTCCCCTTCTCCTTGTGCCCGCAATCTTTCCCAACATCAGGGTCTTTTCCAGGGAGTCTTCTCTTCTCATGAGGTGGTCAAAGTACTGGACCCTCAGCTTCAGGATCTGTCCTTCCAGTGAGGACTCAGGGCTGATTTCCTGAAGAGTGGATAGGTTTGATCTTCTTGCAGTCCATGGGACTCTCAAGAGTCTCCTCCAGCACCATAATTCAAAAGCATCAATTATTCGGCTATCAGCCTTCTTTATGGTCCAGCTCTCACTTCCATACATCACTGCTGGGAAAACCATAGCTTTAACTATACGGACCTTTGTCCGCAAGGTGATGTCTCTGCTTTTTAAGATGCTGGTTTTTTAAGGTTTGTCATTGCTTTTCTCCCAAGAAGCAAGGTGTCTTTTAATTTCGTGACTGCTGTCACCATCTGCAGTGATCATGGAACCCAAGAAAGTAAAATCTCTCACTACCTCCATTTCTTCCCCTTCTATTTGCCAGGAGGTGATGGGACCAGTGGCCATGATCTTACTAGTTTTTTTTTTGATGTTGAGCTTTGGACCATATTTTGCGCTCTCCTCTTTCACCCTCATTAAAAGGTTCTTTAATTCCTCCTCACTTTCTGCTTTGATTTAGATTGTGTCTTACTGGCCCAGTGGTTTTTCCTACTTTAGCCACTGCTTTGTACAAATGTTCTAAGGCAAATTACAAAGATTAAAATGAAAAGGCCACAAAAATAAACAGAACATTTTTTAAAAATAAAAAAGCATAATACAAAAAGTGTTCATCCAACAACAACTTAACAAGGGAAATGTGTGTGTATGTGTGTGTATATGCATATACATACATATATTACAAAGAAGGTATCAGTATTGTGGTTTTGTAATGTAACTCTTTCGTCCATCCCTGGCTTCCAGTTTCTGCATTTCTGCCTTTAAACTCCATGAAAACTTTCTGGGGGGGGGGATGTTTCAGTAAGTATTTTCTTTAACCTACGGGGAGCAGACCTGCCCAACCGTCCCATGGCCATGACGTCACCACTGCTCTGGTATATACAAGATGTACTTAAGAACATATGAAGAAACTGCTAGACCAGGCCAAAGACCCATCCATTCCATCACTCTGCTCTCACAATGCCCAACCAGAAGTACATGGTAAATCTTTCTTCCTGCAACACATAGCTGAACTATGGAATTGTCCACCTGCAAAATGAAATTTGATATGACAGGATGCCCATGCTATCTTGCACCTGGCTTGCTCAGGAATGAGGTTGGACAGACCCAAGAAAATACCAAAATTCTCCCCAGATGCTTAGTGTCCTTCCCAGGGACACAATGAGAAGATGTGTCAGAAGAAGCCTTTGTGTTATTATGCAGACCACACTCCTGATACTCTTTGAGCAACTAGTCTTCTAGACCGTTGGTCTACAACTGGTGGGTCAGAACCCATGAGGTAGGTACACTAGCACTATTACAATGAAATACACACATGGTCAAAATTAGAAAATGAGCATCATAACGCATGTTTAGGTTAAAGGAGAGGTTGTGAGTCTGAAAAAGTCGAGGACCACTGCTCTACACCAATGTCCTGGACGCAGTTACATAGCAGAGTGTTACAGTGAGACAAATCCTTATTTAGCCTGGAGAAAAAGAACTTCTGCCAAATTCATGGATTCATGTAATACTAAATGTTCCCAGAGCTTTTTATTTTGACAGTGTACCTTTAAAAAAAGCTTGTAAATCATGGGATTTAAGACAGCAACTTTTATGCAATCCAGATTCAGCCCAAAATATAAAACTCATCACCTTGGTAAAGGATGAAATAAAAAGATAAAAAAGGAAATAACCTCCGTCACTGGTATTTCTGTTTAATGTTAGAAATGTTGAATTCTACACCCTATTAATTTTCCAATTAGATCCCTCTGCCATTTTCTTTCTTTGCAGAATTTTATAATGCAACGAAAATCTGTGCTGTGACTATTGATCGAAGCGCGGATTTTTATTTATTTATTTTTACATACTACGGAACCATTTCCCCCCTAATATCTAAAATACACATATGTCATTATGCTGCAACATAACTATATTATGTTATAACTCCATGTTTTCAGCCTTAGGTCTCCAGATGTCATTGGACTACAACTGCCATCCTTCCTGACCATTGGATAAGATAAGCCGTCTGGGGGTGATGGGAGTTCTAATTCTACAATGCCTGGAGACCCAAGATTGAAGAACACTGATAGTAGCCTTGGATCTTGTGTTTTGTGACACTAACACATTTTAATATACTTTCCCTACATGGTTCACGGTGACATACATTATGTGGCTGTTCTCTGCTTTAATCTTGGGGCCTATACATTTATTTGAAAAAGATCAGAAAGGAGAAACATGACAGAGGTTTATAAAACTTTGCATCATGGGAATAAAATAGATAGAGGGGACCTTTTTCTTCCTCTCTTGTAATACTAGAAATTGGGGTCACCCAAGGAAATGGATTGGCATGAGATTCAGAGAGACAAAAGAAACTAGTTCTTCACACATATATGAAATTTGCTTTCTCAAGATACGGCAATAGTTTTAAAGTGCAAACACTGAGACCCTCCGAAGGAACATTGTTGTGCTGCTTTTGTGGTGTTTTATAATTTATTGCATACTGTATATTGCTGCATACCTCAATATTATATTGAATGAATTGGTGGTATATAAATATTTTTATTTAAAATAAAAATCTTAGAAATGAAGTTTAAAAAACTTATGTTTTTCTTGGCTTTATTGGAAACATTTATTGTACATGCTCTGTACAGTGTTTCATTGTTGTTTAATGGCACTTAAATGTCTTGTGCTAAGTCTTTTTTAATTTCATTCATTGATTCATGATATTTAGCTTACTGTTTTGCATTGTGCTTTTACATATGTTGCACACAACCCTGATGTCTTTTTGATGAAGGGCCGTGTAAAAATATCTAAAAATAAAAAAAGTTCATATGGGATTTAAAAGCAGGTTAAACCCATTCATGGGGGGGGGGGTCTAGCATATATACTAGCAACAAACTCATTCATCAAGTGCCAAGCCATATAGAGCCAAAATAGCACCATCCAGATGCAAGAAGATGATATCAGAAGGTTGGGAGAAATGCCAAGGTTTGCAGAAGTACAAAGAAAGAGAGGAAAAAACCATAAGGGAGGGACTTCAAAGTAATCCAGTAAGGAGTGACTGAGCATGCTCAGAGGGCATGGAACAATGGTTGATAACTGGATGGGGGAATGAGAATTCTATGGAGGAGGAATGAAATGGAGTGCCTTATATAATGCCCTGGCTAGCTGAAACTCTGAAATGGAGTGTGCCGCACACAGCATAATTTTTTTGCATATCCCACCTGCATATAAAACTTGCACGTTCTGAGAAAGTGAAGTTCTAATACCAGTTCTCAAGGGTAAACAGAGGAAGGGGTTTTTCTCTGTGATCTGCTTCTGGCTGGTCGCTGCTGGACTCAGGCTGAAGAACTACGCAGGCCTTTGATCCAATCCAGCAGTGTTATTATCTTTTCATCCTCTTTTAAGATGTCATTATTTCTAAAGAGGGATAAGCTCCCCTCCATTCCCTGCTTCCTTGTATTACACTGGTGAAAGGTATGTCCAGGGGCCTTCCGTGGGGAACGCTGCCTTCCTGCGACTGCCTGTGGCAAAGAGGAAAGCGCTGCCGGCAAATCTGAGTGGCTGCCATGCCAGCAGCTCCTTCGGATGGGAGAAGCCTATAAAGAGACATGAGCGCTTCATGCTTTGTAGCAAGGGAGGACCAGTTGGAACGACTCTCCTTGCCGTATCGTAATTGAAAACTTCCATATGGAATTCAGAAATGCAATCGAGTATGGAAATGGAAAATTAACTGCCCATTTTAAGTATGCCATAACATTTGGATTTGTGGCTGGAACAGACAGGGAGTCAAAGGGAGGACACGTTTCTTTCTCAGGTGTATAGGGATAGGACGCATATAAAGGAAGCAACTTCGGCTACGGTTGGGGTGGATAAGTCACCCTCAGCAGCAGGAGCCTCTTTAGAGTCAGCAGAAGAGCCAGCACATGTTATTTTTCAGTGGCTGTTATGAACGTAAGAAAGAGTCCTGTTGGATCAAACCAAACATCAGTCTATCCCACAATGTGTACAAAGACAATAATCCCAAAAATATCACTCTGCCCTCTCCTCATAACTGGCATTCAGAGGCTAACTGCCTTTAAAATTGTTCTAATTTTGACAGCTAATAGGTGCTGATATGTTGATTCCTTTGTGATTATTTCAAATCTCCTAAAGCATTTAATTCAGCGGGTATTCATTCCACTAATGAACATTAATAATAAGAAGTGTGCATGCACACGAAAGTTCATACCAATAACAAACTTAGTTGGTCTCTAAGGTGCTACTGGAAGGATTTTTTAAATTTTGTTTCGAATAGTAGTAGTAGTAGTAGTAGCAGCAGCAGTATTAATAATATAGCTGCTTGAAAGCAAGTTCCAAGGGACTTATTTCCAGAGAAATGTTTAGAAATTGGGGGGGGGGGGTATGTGTGCTGTAAGGCACATCTTGCATTCATTCCTGCTAGTCCCTTAACAGTGCTGCTTAATTAATTAACAACAACAACAATAATAAGAATAATAATAATAATATCCTACCCACCTTCCACAGTAAGGTCCCAGGGTTGGTTATAGCATAAAACAACATTAAAAATAATTTAAAACAACCTACAAACATGGGTATTGGGGAGGGCTTGGGCAAGATGCCCTCAATGGATACCCTACCTAGGTGCACACACTGCCTTTTCCCTTCTACTATTGCTGCAACTTGCTTACCTGCCTCTCCCTCTATGCCCAATCCAAGCTACTTCTAAAGGGGGTGGGCACAAGGTGTGGAGGTATCGCTGCTCCTTCTCCTTGCTGTCTCAGAGAACTCAGCAGTAAAGAGCGGCAGCAGGTCCAGGGAGGTCCCCTATTAGGAAATGGGCCTTGGCAGGGGCCCAGTCATGTCCACGCCATACGCTGGCCCTGTGCTGTAATAAATATGAACCAAACATTTCCAGGGCTTGTTCACAATGTTGTTGTTGTTGTTTGTTTAGTCGTTTAGTCGTTTAGTCGTGTCCAACTCTTTGTGACCCCATGGACCAGAGCACGCCAGGCACTCCTGTCTTCCACTGCCTCCCGCAGTTTGGTCAGACACATATTGGTAGCTTCGAGAACACTGTCCAACCATCTCGTCCTCTGTCATCCCCTTCTCCTTGTGCCCTCCATCTTTCCCAACATCAGGGTCTTTTCCAAGGAGTCTTCTCTTCTCATGAGGTGGCCAAAGTATTGGAACCTCAGCTTCACAATCTGTCCTTCCAGTGAGCACTTAGGGCTGATTTCCTTCAGAATGGATAGGATTTCCATGGATCACACCCTTGTCATGGTGAAGGGGCTTGAATAACTCAGAGAAGCTATGAGCTATGCCGTACAGGGCCACCCAAGATGGACAGGTCATAGTGGAGAGTTTTGACTAAATGTGATCCACGTGGAGCAGGAACTGGCAAGCCACTCCAGTATCCCTGCCAAGAAAACTCCATGGACAAAGATGAAAATAGTTACAATAGGGAAAAATTAGTGCTAAACACACCTCTATTGTGGCTGCTTTTAGCACTATTTATTCCTATTGTAACTATGTAGCGAGACAATTCTATGTGGTGCTGCTTGGAGTGACTGACTGGAACCATCTTCTGGTACAAAACACATCCTGCTAAACGTATAACACTAGAAATCCATTGTACCATTTGTTCAGGAGCTGCAATGACTCCTGAGGCATTCCAATCACAGCTGGAGCTGTCAGTATCAAGCAACCCACAGTGGCTTAGGTAGTTTTTATACTTTCTGCTCTTTCATTCAGATGTTGTTGGCCTACAACTCCCATAATCCTTCTCCATTGGCCACACTGCCTGGGGCTGGTAAGAGTTGTTGCCCAATAACATCTGAAGGGCACCAGCTTCAGGGCAGGCTTAGCAAATTTCATGAAGTTTGAGTCCAACCTGCAGTGCAGTTTTAGCAGACAGTATATTACGGTATGTGTGGCTTTTATTGGGGTCTATACACAGATTCTTTGGCTGCAATGTGTACATCTCTACACAGAAACACTTCTTTATGGTTTTTTTTTACAAATGCCATTCAAATATTTGTTTGAAGGCCAACCAAAAACATGTTTCTGTATTATAAGACATTTGTTGCTGAAACCCTTTAAAACCCCTTAAATACCCCCCTACTAAAATTGGAATCTAAACTTTGGAAGAAGCAATCCCCCCCATATTTGTAGATCAAGATTTTCATTTCTATTCCACAGATTTCATCATCCTTTATCATACGCCTCTTCAGGATTACTGTCAGCCTTAATATATACATTGGCATAGATTGCAGGTATTCGTTTTTATAGAATTTCATAGAATAACCTTGTAGAGGAACGGTGAAAAATTCTATTGGTCTGCAGAGAAGGATGTTATTTGTTTAAAATAAATTCATATAATCATGTTTGACTTTGATATGGAAAGTGTGTAGGAAGATTTATTTTTGCAATATAATTATATAGGCTTTGAAACATAGGACCATGGTCTCCTTAAGACTGCAGGTTCCCTTCTATATTTCACCACATTTTTAGAATGAAATGGTGGGTTTCTCAAAATGCCCAGCTGTGCGGTAAGTGCTGAGGAAATAGAAATATATAGATTGTCCAAACATGCAGTAGAGTGTATATTTTATAATGCACCATAGTCTAAAACAATAAACACTTCCAATTTGGAAGCGTGGACAAAGTAAAACAGGCAAAAAGGCATGTTCCTATCCCCAACCACATTAGAGGGCGGTATTCTTCTCAACTAAGGTTCTGTCTGTATCTTCGTATAGAGGTTTTATACCTGACTCATACTCTTCACCAGACTTCCCCAACCTGATGATTTCCAGATGCCTTGGACTACAACTCCCAGCATTCCCAGCCAGCATGGCCAATGCTCAGGCATGATTAGATGTGTAGTCTAAGACACAGAGGGAACCAGAGGAAGATTGCTCTTGATTTACGTCCTACACCAGGCATCCCCAAACTGCGGCCCTCCAGATGTTCTGGCCTGCAACTCCCATGATCCCTAGCTAACAGGACCAGTGGTCAGGGATGATGAAAATTGTAGTCCAAAACATCTGGAGGGCCGAAGTTTGGGGGTGCCAGTCCTACACGCTTACTCAAAAGCAAGTTCTGAAATGAGTTGTCAGATGAAGTTTACCAGCATCTGGCGACCTCCATTACTGCTGCTATAAAAATAAAATAAAAAAAGGTCCATGTGAATAAACAGTTCGTGGGGGTCTCTTCATACTGAGGACAGTGTTGCAATAGCAGTTGCCATTGCTGAAGTTGCAAGGCGGGTGTCATTGCCCAGGGCAACCTTCCCGAAACTTAGCTTCCTGGACTGCAACCCCTATCACGTCTGACCATGGCCATGCTGACTGGGGTGATGGGGTGTGTGTTATCCAATAACATCTGGAGGTGCAATGTTGGGGAAGACTGGTTTAGGACTTGGACTCCGTTGCACATAAAAAGGAGCCCTGAGACATGAATTTTCCCAAGAATGGATGAGTTTCTTTCCTTGGACCATTGCAGAAAGCAGCCACTGAGGCAACCACTCTTGCAAAGATTTTCACAGGTGAAAAGGGAAATAGATGGTGCCTCCTCTATACCCGTCATCTTTGCCAAAGTCTTCAAATAACTCCTCCCCAGAAACCCCCCCTTTCTAGGAAGCCCACCATTAATACCATGTCAGTCACAGAAGTGGCAGGAGACATACTAATATCACTGTACTGTAATGGAGACCTCAGAAACATACTTCTTTTTTTCCCTTAAATTGAGAGGACGTGTACTTTGGGAGGAAGGGTCAAAAATACATATGTCTGTGCAGGATTGTTTTATCTCAGTAAGGTTCAGACCTTCAGAGAGCAGCTTTCTCCTGGTTACCCCATTTCTCACCTAGACCCTGCTACTTTGCCTTGTTTTTTCCTCCAGCCCCACAGTGGTCAGTTTGAAAAGTGGTATGCATGTGTGGCTCATTGTTATTGTTGCTGCTGCCACTGCTGTTTTTGCAGTGGGAATTACTGCAATGAAAATGGAAAGCAAAGCTTTAGCTATGTGCTGTGCATATTTATTTGGATTCTGGCTCCTATGTTACATTTTTTGGATATATTGAAACATAACACATCATTTTAGAGACACTCCATTTCAGCAGTCTGACTTCATCCAAAATGTAAATATGTTTTGGGGCATCCCTGGGGGAATGAAAGAGTAATCTGTCTGTTGGTCTATCCCAGGGGATGTGCAGGAATTTCACTGCAGATGTTCCCTACCCCACAGAGGGAGTTTAATGTTTATACGTTGCCCTGCCAAGACATACATTTTCCCTATTGCAATGTCCTTTTTTCTTTGGTCACTTAAGCAAATTTACCCCCTGTTTACAAAAGAACAGAATACAATTTTAAAGGCTCAAATGTTTGATGCATCTTACTTATGTTGGGGTTAGGTATATATAGAAGCAGAGCGTAGAAGTAAATAGTCCAGTAAGACTTCTGATTGAAAGTATAGAGAGACTTAAGGTTTATTACTCCTGGCAAATGGCAAATAAAGCCATTCTGAGTGCAAGCTTACGTGCAGTTTTCGTGGAGTCATGAGGTTAATAAAAGGAAGGTCTAATACTAACTAACAGGAGGAGGAGGAGGAGGAGGAGGAAGAGGAAGACAGGAAGGAAAGCCTGAGGAAAAACAGGTAGTTACTTAAAAAGGAATCGGCAAGGAAATAATTGGCCGCCTTCCTGTCTATCACCACCACAAACCCACTGGTCCAGGCAATTTATTGCAGTCACTGTTTATAGTGTATACAATTGCATCTACAGCCATTCACCCTTATGAAACAAGATAATGAACTGTGGACCACTCAAAAGAGTCTGAAGCCACAGGAGTTGGCCACCACCTCTCTAAAGCTAAGCTGGTCTGGACCAGGTCAATGCCTGGATGGGAGACCACCTGGGAGCCACTTGCACTCTGCCTTGATGAGAGAGAGAAAAGTGAAATATAAATGGGGGGGGAATAAATATTTAAATAAAGAAGGACAGGGACACGTACTGGCAACACCACCCATCAGCTGTATATGAAGGGAAATTACACACAAACACTCAGAGAAACCTACTACTGTATAATATGAGGAGAGGAGAGGTGCTTTGTTTTCAGGATTCAAGGAAGCTTAGCTTCTGCCAGGGTGCAAATGGTTTCTAAGGGAATGGGTGCATTGGACAGAGAGATACCAAGTCACCAAGCTGTGACACAGTGACATATGAAATAGACCTTAAGGGAATATATGAGAGCCTGTAGGGAAAACACAGACATTTTTCATACAGTGTTGGAATCAGACACAAAGGCATCCATCAAATAAATGCAGCAATTCATTTCCACTGAATGTGCTGGTTTTATGTTTCAGTTTTAGTGCTAGCTTTTGAGAAATATCCTATGTAGAGCTATGCAAAACTGCTTTACAATCCAATTTAAAACAATACACATCTTGCAACAGTTCTGCAAGTTTCAATTTGCATGTTAATTTCATAAAAACAGCTTGGAGGAATTGCCAAAGCATTTGCTTTAAAACACGTTGGAAATTACACACTAATGAAAGCATACATACATTCTGTTTATATCCTGCTTTTTCTGTCTTTATTCTTTCTGGTGTCTTTCTAAAAAAAATTACGTGACCTCAGTAACATATATTTGGCTTCAAAAAAACCTTCTGCCAAGCATTCCAAAGTGCTTTGACAAATATATACTTCTCATTATTTTACAAACAATGAGCTGCAAGTAGATTCTTCAATTTGAAAAAAAAAATGATTTATGTCAACCCTATTAAAATGTCCCCTTTGCCTTTCTATTTGATTATTATCCTGCAATTCAGAGACTGGAGCCTGTGTCAATGCTGTCAAGGGATCCACATAGCCGTAGGGCTTCCAAATCTACAATCTTCAGCAACGCCTATTTTGCATACTATATTAATATGTATGCAAATCATAATTGCATAAATTTCCATTCTTCTATCAGAGTTCATTCCAGGAAGCACAATACAGCACTTATAATCAGTAAGCCACTTTACTATCTTAATTGTGTTAAAATAAGCTGGAGGCATGACTTGAACTTGGACCTTCCAGATCCCAATCCAATTTGCTAATCTTTACACCAAAGATCTCCTAAAGAGTGAAAGAAATATTTTGATATTGTACATATATATTTTATATTATACATATTTTGATATATGCATGTATGTTCATATGGATCTTAAGACACTTGTCTTCCATGCTTTTTCATATGACCTTAATTAGTAAGTACATGTGTGTTTGTATGTATGTATGTATGAATGAGTGTGTGTGTGTGTATGTGTGTCAGGGTATGTGAACAAGTGTTTAAGATATTAGAGGTAACCTTTCCTAACAC
The DNA here is from genome assembly GCF_963506605.1 of Zootoca vivipara. NCBI lineage: Eukaryota > Metazoa > Chordata > Lepidosauria > Squamata > Lacertidae > Zootoca > Zootoca vivipara. The sequence continues at coordinate 45,677,637 of NC_083278.1, read as the reverse complement.
TGTACACTTTCAAGTAGACAAGATGCAGCTGGAGTTCTGAGATGGGCTAATTTGTATTGCAAAGTATCTCTAGAAAATCTGGTGCTGTTTCAACATGGGGATTCCTGCCAGTTGGCATAGCACAGCTCTTGAAATCACATGAATGGCTGTTGAAGGGTATGGGGAAGGAGCAACAAAAATGTAGATTCTGAGCAACAAAGTAGACTTCAAATACCCACTTATGAGAGGAAGGGAAGCTCCAGGGCACCTGGGGGTAAATAAGGGAATGTGATTGTATGCTAAACAGAATAAATTGTAAGAGAAGGAAGTCATCTGCTGCTTCCTACATGGAAGGTGACAAAACAGTTGCATTAACCTCTCTCAAGTACAGCATGAAAAAGCAGAATAGTGACTGCTGTTTTCTGCTTCCTTCCCTTAGCAGTCTCTGAAGGTGCCTTCAGAAGCCCCACTCAAAGTGTTATCTTGCCCTGTGCGTTGATCTGGGCACCTGAAGATCTGACAATCCATGAGATCTTTGGGTGCCCAGTTCAAAGTGCTGTGGAATATAGGCAAAAGAGTCACCTGGTGTGACTATGATGTGCTGTGATTTGGACCATGATAGGTAGAGCAAACAACCAACTGGCCTGCTAGGTTAGAAAGGTTCCCCATCCTTGCCTTGACTAATGGGCAGCCTGCATGTTACAGATGCTACAAAGGTGGTGAGACAAAACTCTTGATACAGCAGCTGTTCCACACTCACTGGGCTCATTTTGTGTAGCGAGGTCCATATGAAGGCTGTTTTTCCACATAATGGTCATAATGTGCAGAACAGTCCTTATGTCTTGAAGGACTTACTCCTCAACCCCAACTGTTAACGAACATGCTAGCAGACTTCTCCTGAGCCTGGAAGTGGTCTTGGAAATGGATAATTTTTTTAAGATGAGCTTTTCAGGCTCTTCGGCTATATCTTGCTTTGAGATCAAGATTAATCAAACTCTAAGACGACGAAAGATTCCATCCCACCCACACTCATTCTTGCCCACCCAATTTGCAAAAATATTGGGATTTTTAGCCTTCCCCAAAACCACTAAGGAGGAGGGGGTCTTATCATTTTTTTAAAAAATTCTCCAGTTGGCTCAGGAAATGAACCAGTATATTTCCAGTTTGTGGGGAAATAAATAGCTTCATTTCTGAGTTAATCACCTCAAATGAGAGGTGGGGGGATAGTGGCTATTCACCAATCTCTGTGTAGAGCACAGCTACAATTGTGGGTGGCGCTGTGGTTAAACCACTGAGCCTAGGGCTTGCTGATCAGAACGTCGGCGGTTCGAATCCCTGTGACAGGGTGAGCTCCCGTTGCTTGGTCGCAGCTCCTGCCAACCTAGCAGTTCGAAAGCACGTCAAAATGCAAGTAGATAAATAGGAACCGCTACAGCGGGAAGGTGAACGGCATTTCCATGTGCTGCTCTGGTTCGCCAGAAGCAGCTTTGTCATGCTGGTCACATGACCTGGAAGCTATACGCCAACTCCCTCGGCCAATAATGCAAGATGAGCGCGCAACCCCAGATCGGTCAGGGGTCCCTTTACCTTTACCTTTACCTTTACCTTTGTTTTGGTCCCATTGCCCCCAGACTCCCAGCAAACCGAAATGAAAGAGAAAAGGAAAGCACTATTCTCAGACTGATTAGCTTTTGCTATCTACCACAAGGAGAACTTTCTTACCCTTACTCCCTAGACTTTGGAACCAGCTCTTATATTTACTTCCCCAGCCCAAGCCAGGTGGGGTAACCTGATCTCTAGCATCACAACATAGTTGGACAACAGCATGATCAGGCTCAAGCTTACCTCGTGCCCTAACATTAGGAAGTGGCCTCAAGCTACGGACTTAATATGTGTAGTTTATACCTATAGTTCAGCGTTTCTCAACCACTGTTCCGCGGCACACTAGTGTGCCGCGAGACGCTGGCTGGTGTGCCGCGATGTGCGACGACGAGAAGGGCGATTTGCATTGTCACGTGCCTGTTGGCCGCCAATAATCAACACTGACCCGCCGGAAAGCAATATTTGGCAAGTGTTTCTTACAGTCATAATTATAATATAGGGCGGCACAGAGTTAAATTTTTTAACTTTTTAAATGGTGGTGTGCCTCGTGATTTTTTTCACGGAACAAGTGTGCCGTGGCCCAAAAAAGGTTGAGAAACACTGCTATAGTTCTCCATCAAAGTCCCAGTATTCCTGACCTACACAGGCACTGACATAATGTAACTAGAAATTGATCCTTTGGGCTCCTTTTTCCATTCCCTTATGGTAGGGCCAGCTCTGACTAATGCTACCTATGTGGCTCTTAAGTGGCCACAGATTGTTCCTTATGAGGAGCTAAAAAAAAAATCAGATCTTCTTATTCCATGTCTGACTGAATGGGATATGTGTAATAGTTATACATTGGAGTGAGTAGGGTGTTAAAAATCTATCACATGAAGTCGGCAAAGTAAAGAGATCACTGTATCAAATCGGGGTATAGTCTGCTTACATCCTAAATTGCATTGTAACTCCCATCTAAATTTATGAAATGCAAATTGCAATGCCAGCAAATAGCTCAATAAAATATGTATGCTTACATTTTTAAAAGTACACACGGTCTCTTTTTATATGCAAAATATTCAAAAATATAGAGATGTGTGTCTCCTCCAGTGCTTTACCCTCGGACTGCCTTTGATCAAAATGTCTAACAGCATGCATGTAAATAAAAGTATTTATAGCACATGTAAATAAAAGTATTTAAACACATGAAACATTTTAATTCAAAGGGAGCTAATAAGACAATGAAACTATTTGCTATTGGGCAAAGTGAACAGCATCTATCAATTTGGACTATATGCCTGATAGTTCAAACACATTTTTGCCATATAACAGGTTTGCAAGTCTTAAATGGTTTCACATTTCTCTAAACCACACTAAGAGCATAACATGAATATTTTAAGCAGCTTAGCTTTGATTTAAATATATTTGCTCAGGATATGCTGGCAGCAACCCAAAATGCAGTGTAATACCCTCAAAGCTTGCAATCCCAAACTCAATTTAAGAAACCAGATAATATGGACTGGCAGCATTAAAGCAAATAAAGTCAATTAACTGAGGAGGGTTTTCTCCCTTTAATTTGTTTTCTCTTGCTTGAAATTGCAAAGGGTGGATATAGCTGGGGGATTAATGAAGAATGAAATTAATGGAAATGGAAGGGGGGAGAGAAAATAAGAGCTATTCACTAGTTAGATATTAGTAGAAGGTTGTGGCCTCACATTAAAATAGCATATGTTTAAGGTCATTTATTTGTTTGTTTTGAAATGTCATAGTTTTCCTTTTCCTTGGGCAGGTAGCAATTTTAAAACATATAACACCGGCTGCATACCTATGATATCTTGTGTAGGATAAACATCCTTCTATAACCAACATGCTTAAGTCTAATTAATGCATCAAGGGCTTTATACTACTACTACTACTACTACTACTACTACTACTACTTATTATTATTTATTTATTTATTTATTTATTTATTTATTTATTTCACTCTGGGCGGCTTCCAACAGAAGGTTAAAAATACATTAAAACTTCAGTTATTAAAAACTTCCCTAAACAGGGCTGCCTTCAGATGTCTTTTAAATGTCATATACTTTGCTTTAGGTGTTGGTAAAGTAAACTGATGGTTTGCAAGCATCTTTCCAAGCTGTAACATATAACAATCTTGCTATAGTAAAAAATACATAAAATCTGAATCTTCTAGTTTTCTAAAGAGAGATTTTTAACAACATTTAGTAAACGGACTATTAGTCTACAAGCTGAGCTGCTACTAGATCTATCTCCTGTTATCATAGCCACACATTTCCAAAACTGTTTTGTCGTATTACACTCCCAACACAGACATTATAAGTCTCCTTTTGTAGCTACATAAAACCAATACTTTCCATCTCCTACTTTGCTTCCATCTCCTACTTAGCCTCCCAGGGCAACCAATCCTACTAGGTGCCACCATTATACAACTTTTCTTATTGTTTATTGCTTTGGAGAAAGATTAACCTATATTGCAAATCCTATGTTAGTCCAATTCAAAGCAGGCTCATTGAAATTGATGGATATGACTAACATATGTCAATCATTTTCAATTGGCCTACTCTAACAGCAACATATTCTATTATTATTTGCATTTTTAGTTACTTTATTTTAAAAGATTTGTCAAAACGATTCAATGAGTAATGTAAAATCAATTTAAACCCAAATAAGAAAACATACAATACAAAATTCCTAAACTGCTCATGCAACAATCCAAAAAAGACAAGTTTTGCCCTACTCTACTAAAAGATGAGCACCACAATAGAGGCTAACAACCCAATAATAATACAAAGACCAACCTTATTATTGGAGCACCTAATCATAGCATACACAAACTTCTACAGTGGACCAGAAAGTCCCAGGATAGAAAATTGCTTAAATCCATGCATATCAACAGGTATTGTAGCTTGGGCTGAGAACAGATTCAACCAGGTGTTTAATTTCTAAGAAGCAAAACAGTTTGTGTGGCCTTACTACTTTTCAGGAAAGAACAATAACACTAAATAATCAAGTGGATTAAAATACCGATGCTGCCAAATTATTTTGTTGTTTTCCATTTCAGATAAGGCAAGTTAATTCAGTTCAACGTAAAATCAATTATGTACGTGAACAAGAAGATCTTGCCAAATGAGTGCTTCAAGATTGGGATAGCAGCAAGATAAGCCAAAAAATGGTCTGCAAATGCCAACACATTTCCCAACGAAAACAAACCATTTTCATTATTTAGTTATTGCTTGGAGGCATTTCAATCTTTGATGCCTGGAATTCACTCAGCTTAAGAGTTGAGAAAGCATGTTCTTTTTATGTTATGCTCCCCACATTTCCACTGGAGATGTTTGTGAAAAGTGCTATTGAATGGCTTGTTAATATCTCAGCAATGTTCACTCATACAATGTTTTGTTAACTACCATTTTCTTTCCAAGTAATATTATGATGCCAGCTGAAGGTCAATAGCCTTTAATTGTACCAGCACAGTATGTTGTACTTCCGTTCAGTTGCAAGACATGTTTCCTTCTGAATATGTGTTACAACATATGGAGGGTCCATATGTCCTTCTCCACATCCATATGCTTTGATTTGATTTATAGGCTTCATAATAGCATTTGATTTTGGCACACATCTTAGTGTTTGAAGGAAATGAAGTCAGTACACTATTCAATTTGGTTAACACAGGAGAATTCCTTGTCCCTGGCACTTTTTGACTGATGGAATTGTATCTACATAGTAATGGAATCACCACATTCCTTTGTCTGGCAATGATAGAACATATATTCACCTATGATCAATACTGGATGTACAACTTGCTAACTGGATATACAACTTGCTAAAAAATCTGTCCAATCCACAGATGTTGAGATCCACTGTATATCATGGTGCTTAAGATTAAAATAAGGAATGTTTAATACTGTTCATTTTGATCAAATAAAGCACGCTTAACTTTCTTTGCATTGAACCATATGTGTTGCAATATTTATATTTTGGAACACTACAAAGATTACCTAAGCATCTAGATAGCTAAATGGATTTTAAGCAAGCATTTTTCATACCCTATTCATTTTTGTCAATTTCAAAGCAAATGGCGATGGCTTCCGGGCTGGGAGCCAATGTAGGAAAAGGTCTGATGAGCAGACTAAAGGCTTGTGGTGAAGAGCACTAGATCAGAATACCAGGACTGAAATATGGTTTCCGTCAAGCATCATCAGCTAAAGATTGGTTGTGGCTATGATATCTCTGTGCTGTAGAGGGAGGACTTATTAGCTTGATATTTTACATGCAACTCATATGGAATCCTAGATAATCTGAAATGTAGATATTAATTTTTAAATGCCAATGTAAGACAAGAACATAAGAGAGCTGGCTGGATCAGGTCAATGGCCCATCAGTGGTCCAGCATCCTATTCTCATAGTAGTCAACCTGTGATAAATCTGCAAGCAGGATTCTGTGCATGCGCTGGTTCCATCACCATTTGTAGGAGAAAACCATATCATAAACCATATTAGGATTATACATTATATGCAGAGTGGATTTGTTGATGGCATTCATCTGTCTCAAGAAACAATGGAGTACATCTCTGGGGGTGGTCAAGCAGCTGTGTTAGCTGTACCGGAGGGAATTCCCAGGGGCGCAAGCCTGGGCAGTGTGTATCATCTGGGCTGCCCAGATGACAATACCTCCTTGGCCTTACGGATGTGGTCCAAAGGAAACCAAAACAATATATTTGTCACCAGCTTGGCTGCAGGAGTTGCCAGAAGGAAGTGTACAAGGCACCATCCATCCATCTTAGGGACTCGACTCTAGATTTGTGTAAGGTTTACCCCTTAGCCCTTTCTTCTCCCAAAGATATCATTCAAGGCAGTGGAGGTTTAGGATCAGAGTTTTCCTTCTCCTAGATGAACTACCTTCCCAGGTTAATGTGCCCCTTCTGCCCTTACTTCCCTCCACAGCACGTGCAGAAATTGCCTTCTTGATCATTGGACCCAGTATTGGTGTTGTCCACTTAGTCTGCTGTAGCCTGTCTTCACAAGTCCCTAACTCACATTTTGAGTCCCAGGGGCTACCCTCACCTGGTTTAGCTAGCCAGTCGAAGCCATTCCCAGGGTGTGGCCACTGGCAATGCTGACAGCTTCTAGGAGCCACAGGTGAAAGCTGAGTGCAGGGTGGGGACCAAAAGTGGACAAACTACCCCAGAAGAAGCATGGCTGGATCTCCCACCAGAGGTACTACCCCTCCCCTAACACCACATACACCCTACAGGGTGGGTACAGCTATACTTAAACCAGTGACATGGTTCTGTTATTCAACTTAATGGAAGGTGAACTGAACCTTAAATCACTTAGTAAGCTCAGATCATTGGCTCTGACTTGCCAGTTGACACTGAAATCCACATTTGTTACATTTTTAGCATGCATCTATTCTACACACACTAAACATGTCATGTGATGTATTAAAATATGTGTTTGATGCATGTAGATCCCCCAAAAAGTTGCTGCTCCCACCAGCATGTATCCATTTCAGAAGACCTGGAGTCCCCCATTAGGAGTATGTGAAGGAACCTTTTGAATACATTCCTAAACTTGCTTTCTTGCATATGCATCAAAATACTTCCTAGTAAATTGTCTGATTGTTTTCCCATCTCTCTGCCTCAGTAATATTTGCAAGGCAATGAAACCTCAAAAATAACTACTCTCACATTACCTATCTTACATAGCTTGCCTCATTTATTTTTATGACTCCACAGTGCAAAGTGTAGAATTTTTAACAGATCAGTATATTATTTTTAAGTATATCATTGTTTTTCTCATTACATCAGGTCTCTCCTGGCATTGGTTCTCAAGGAAGACGTTTGCTGTGTCTGTTGTTGACCTTTCCGTTTGCTGCTCTTTGCACTGCTAAATTCCTTTGAGGCAACATTCCTGCTGAGTTAAATCCAGCAAAAGGACATGCACTGTTCAGACAGAAACCTGATAAGCTGCCATTCAAAAATTTAGGCTGCTGAATCTGTGAGATTGGAAAAGAGGCTCAACAGAATGTAATGCATTTTGAAACAATAACTGGCTAATTGTTGTTTGTTAATGATCACAGAGCTCTGTCTTTATAACGCCTGTAGCAGTTTGAGCTTGGACTCTGTTCCTTGGAATCCTTGGAAACTTAACATGGCTTTCCTAATGTGAAGATCTGAAGCAGAGCTTGTCAAGCATTACCGCTGTTCTCAAACAATATGCAACGGGAGAAGAGTCCAGGGCAGGGATAGCCAATGTGGCGCCTTCCTGGTGTTCTGGACTTCAACTCCCACCATTCTTTACCATTTGCCAAGATGGGTGAGGCTGATGAAAGTGGCAGTCCATAACATCTGGAGGTTGCATTGTTGCCTGCACCTGGTCTACAGTGTGTCTTTGTTTCACATAGCCGGTGACTGGGATAACCTAACAGGTATGGCCAGCTACCTGTATGCACTGGGAATGCATCCTAGATAACAGAGATGACATTGCATCAACTTAAGAGTTCTGGAACACTGAACTTCCTTTGCATGTGAAGCTACTTCCTGCTAGGAAGACGTTTGGAAAGCACAGATCTTTGGATAATAGTTTGTTCGGTTTTTTTTTTGTCCTGAACTTTATCTGTGTCCCTCCCATTGCCTTGCTGTGAACTATATACTTGCTGCTCTATTAAATTTACTGCTGTTATTAATTGCATTTTTAGCTCACCTTTAGTCCAAAATGCTCAAGGTGGTGTACATAATTCTCTCTTCCCCCTATGTGAGGTAGGTGAGTTGGGAGACAGTGACTGATGTGAGATCACTCAATATAATAGATTCATACATTCATACAGGTCTTATGATCCAACAAGTTGGGTGGGTGGGTGTCTGTGCCTGTGTATCAGAAGCAGAGTGAAGCAGTGCCATGCTTCTGCCAAATCTGGTAAGACAATTTCCCAGTGCAACAGAGGATGCTTCCAAACTGTCACCTTTTCCAGGTGAGATTCAATTACTTCCCAGCAAATTCAGGCTGCACAATTAAGGCTGATGTGGAGATCTAGTGAAACAAAACTGCCTCCCCAAAAGAAAATGATCTTTGACACAAGGAAAGTGACAGGGAAACACACTGGAACATGTGGGATAACACTTCCTTGGTGCAACATCATCTAATCTCTCCACAAATCAGGATAAATGCTCATTAAATAGAAGGTGTCATCTAATCTTTGCAGACAAATCAGACTGAATGTCCATTAAACAGGAAGCGACCTGATTTGTTACTGTTGTACACATTAATATGGAAAGAGTCAAATAATTACATAGACAAGCAAGTAGTCCAAAAACTGGTAAAATCAAAATATTTGGATTTCAGCCTTTTTTTTTTCTTGTGACTACAATGGGGATTAAAAGCTTAATCCACAATCTGTTTAAAACAACACACTTTCCTTAGGAAACCTGGCCTAATTCCCAGCACTTCATTTTAACTGGATTTAGTTTATCTGCCAAAAAGGAAATTCTTCAGTGCAGAAACAGCATAGTAGTCTATGAATGATTCTTCCGGTTTTTCAGCATTAAGGGCAAATGGTGGGGAATTTTGGACAATGTGGAATTTGACTGCGACAGGGAAGGATATAAGTGAAATGATTAATATAAGTGAAAACATTCAATATATGCTCAATCCAAAGGATTTTTACATGACAAGAATCTTTGTTTTAGGTCACTTAGGTTAAAGCACTGTTGTACCTCTTTAACAGTCATGGCTTTCCCCAAAGAATCCTTTGAACTGTAGCTTGTTAAGGGTTCTGGAAATTGTTGATCTGCAAGAAACCTACGTACTCTTGAAACCCATAACAAAGTGCGGTTCCCAGGATCCTTTGTGGGAAACCATGGCTGGGGGAAGAGTGCTTTAAATGTATGGTGCAGGTGTGCCCCTGGTGTCTTTTAAGCAATTTATTATTAACCTAGTTCTAATTAGCTGATAGGCATCATTTGTTGCTATGGGTTGTTGCTACATGTGCCATCTTATTTTATTGTTTTGAATATCATGCCATACATTGGTGTGAATCCAAAGTGTTTCTTTAGCAAACAGAAGGTACATCCGTGTGTGTGTGTGTGTGTGTGTGTGTGTGTGTGTGATCAGTCCCCAGTGATTCCCCTCCCCTTGCTGAATCCTGACCTGCATGTTTGCATCATTTCAAATGATCCCTTTGCCTTTAAGAAATTGTGGCACTCCAGATATCGGACTCTAGTGCCTATCAGCCTTAGCTAGCATAGCGAATGATCAGGGAAGATAGGATTCGTAGTACAGCAACCTCTGGAGGGTCATGGGCTCCCAGCCTCTGCTTTGAAAGCTGTTGTTGTTCTCTTTTTGTAGGGTGCAATAGGCTGAAATGGCAAGAGAGGACAGGAAAACCCTGCTATGCATATGGAACATGGTTCTCTGGAACCAGGCCATTATGTTGCATCCCGTAATTTATTTGAGAGGCAGAGTGGTATAGTGGTTAATGTGCCAGACTTGGACCTGGAAGTCCTTAGTTCAAATCCACACTCCAACCATGGAAGTCACTGGACCAGTCACTCACATAATTGTTGTGAAAATAAAAGGTGGGAGGGTGAGAACCTTGCAGACCACCTCGAGCTCATTCGGGGAAAGGTAGGATAGTATCTCTAATAAACAAGCACATACCGAGAACCTGCAGCCAAGCCCATGCCAAACATATTGCTCTGCGTTCCTTTGGACCTCATCAGTGAGGCTGAGAGGGTGATCTTGTCATCTGGGCAGACCAGGACCTCCATACACACTGCCCAGGCTTGTGCCCTGAGGAGGTCACTTCTCTGCTTCAAACGCAGCAAAAACAAGATGGGAGGCAGCAGTTATGAGTTACCAGTCATTGCAGCCACAGCAGGCACTGTGATTCTCCAGCAGTTTGACTTCACCACCGGAGATGCACTCCATTGTCTCTTGAGACAGGTGGATGCCAAGAATAACAAACAAATGAGAATCAGTGTGGTATAGTGGAAGACAGAGGCTGGATCAGGACTAAGGGCAAGCAGGTCAAATCTTCACCCAGCCATGAAGATTGCTGAGCCGCCTTGGGCCAGTTGCCACCTTTCAGCCTAGCCCAACATACAGGGTTTTGTATTGGAATAACATGATCACTTCAAAGGAAGGGTGGGGTAAAATGGAATGAATAAACAGAAATTATTTTGCATGAAGATATGGGGCATTAGTTGATCACTGATTTTCTATGACTAATTGTACAATTTCTTCTTGCTTCTCTATAATTATTGATCCCCAGGTATGGTCTGAGGCCACATGAGGCTACAGTCTAGCTGAAACCAATGGTGGAGGAAGGGGGTGCGGGGTGTGTGGTCCGCCCCGGGTGTCATCGCAGGGGGGGGGGGAGTAACAAAATGGCAAAGATATGAGTTTTAAAAAATAATTCTAAAAAATTGGGCTCACGGAACTTTTTAGTTCAGTCAACAAACGCAATGAAATGCGGCTGGCACTGGGTGCCACACCGTGGGTTCTGGCACTTACCATGGGGCCTGCAGCATGCCCGAGCCACGCGTCTCTCCTGGGAGCGACATGGTGGCTTGGGCACCTGCAGGCTCCGTACTGCCTGAAACGGCAGCGTGGGGCTTGCATCTGCCCATCGCCTCTCCCTCAGCCGCCCGACAGCTGAGGGGGAGGTGGCAGAGAGACACCATGCAGCATGCCCTGCCCCATGGGTGGCTCGCCCCGCCCCTGGCTGCAGGATGCATGTGCTGCACCAGGCACCCAAGCGGCTGACTATGCCACTGGCTGAACTAATCAGCTCTGGGTGTGATCTGTGCCAAGAGGGGTGAGCACCTCAGTACCACATGTACCGCCTTGCTTCAAAGACAGGGTGTAAATAGCAGGGAATAAAATAAATGAATAATGTGAAACAATGAGAAAATAGGGTTATTTCCCTGCGTCTTAGTATTTTTCACTATACAGTGGTACCTCTACTTATTAATAACTCTACTTATGAATGTTTCTACTTTCGAACGGAGCTCCGTCCGCCATCTTGGATGCGGTTTAGATAGGATTTTTTCTACTTACTAATTTTTAGATAGGGTTGCTTCGACTTACAATTTTTTTCTCCCAATGCATTCCTATGGGATTCGACTTATTTTTTTTTTTTACTTACGAATGTGCGTTCGGAACGCATTAAATTTCGTAAGTAGAGGTACCACTGTAATTTTATCCTGAAAAACACATTTCAGAAAAGCATCCCATCAAGAGCTTTCACATTCTGATATGGATTCTTCCTATTCCATCTCCTGCAATGCTTACAAGTCTCTTAATATATACTATGCTTAATAAGACATCAACATTCCACTGAAGCCCTCCACAGAGATGCTAAATTAGAAAACCATAATGTTTTATTTTGTTCCAACTACAGAGGCAGATTCCCTCAGGGCTTTGGGGCTTTCAAGAAGCCAGCAGCAAGGATCATATTGAGCAATCAAATTTCCCCCATGGAGGTAATGATGTAAGTGATCTATTGATATGTCCGTGACCACTGGCAGTACTTGAGTCACAATCACGCTCAATGCAGCACAGAAAGTTTGACTGGAATAGGAAACAATTTTCTCTGCAGTTCCCACTTTCCAAAAAAATAGCAGTGCAGGTCCTGTCCTGGAATCACCAACCAGGATGTCCTACTACAATCTTTTTTGGATGTTGCAAACCAAGATGTGTTTCCGTTATCTAAGACGAAGCGCTCCCTTTTTGAAAGGGTGGGGCAGAAAAATGTGATTCTGGATGATGGAAACAATGCATTATGCTGGTTTAGATCAAAGACCCTTCTAGTACAGCATCTGGTTCTAACAGTGGTCAAGCTACTCTATTTGTCTATGTGTGTGCACAGAATGTTTAATTCCATAGATTTGGGGGCGCTTTTAAAAGTAGTTTTATTTTCCAATTTACAAAATAATATATTTATCTTTCTCCAATGAACTTTAGAGGTATTCTTAATTGTTGAGGAATATATTGCACTCCTTCATCCCTTTCCTTACTTTTTGCTTCCTTCCATCTCTTCTCTCTTAGATGGCATTTGTTTCTGTCAGTATCTTCCTAGTTACAGTAAATTCTGACCTGGTGGTGACATTTCTGCCACCTTCACAACTTCGTTGAACTTCCATTTTCACCCCTGTTGGCAAGAGACAGATGCAGGCTTTTTACAAGACCTTTTCCAAATTGGAAAGATTTAGCCGGAGGCAATTGGAAGATGACAAAAACACACTCATGCCAATTTTAGCAAAAAGAGAGAGCTTGCATTAAGTGAAGCACTAAAAGAATTTTTTTTGCTTGAGGGCTGCTGAATGGAACACACACATGTCTGCATACAGAGGTGGGCAAAAGCAGGAAATGCCCTACCATTGGGTAAAATGAGGCACTTGCCTCAGCCAACCAATTTTGTGCCTCAATAATGGACAACAATAGGTAAGTTGTTTATTTTGTTTTTTATATATATTTGCTGCAGTGTGTGAGTGTGGGAAGAGCTCCACCTCAGGTGCCAAAATATCCTGGCTCCAAAACTCCCCCATTCCTCCAACTGGCCCCCAGAGTAAAGGGAAATGTCTCCCAGTCCCTGGGAAAGGGGCATTGCATGCAGAAGGTCCCAGGTTCAGTTTGCCATTGCCAGGTAGAGCTAGGAACTCCCCCTGCCTGCAGATCTGGAAAGCTGCTGCCAGTCAGTGTGGACATACTGAGATAGATCAGCCAAAAGTCTATGAGCTGACATACTTCTTTCCCCTCTAGTTGTCTACCCACCCACTAGTGTGAGATCAGCAGAGCTCTAGATTTGGTGTTCCTCCCACCATAGATTCTCCTTGCTCTCATTGGTTTGCTCTTATATTTTTCTCCAGGGAGGAGATGGTACATCAGTCTGTTTTCCTGCTCAAAATGACCTGGGCTGTCAGTGGACAGGAATCTGCTAGAAGTACTTCTTGAATCTACCCTCTGACTTTTTTCCTTTTTACAACCAGGTGAATAGACTGCAAGGATTCTTCTCGCGTTACAAATGTTAGAGGTGGCTTTTAATTTTTATTTTATGGTTGCTTGTCACTAGGAACAGTGGAAGAGTGATGCTGGTACCAGAAGGGAATAAAAATGAAGCTATTTGAAACACTTAAGACTCCCCCCCCCACCCTAAGCCCTAAAGCCTTTGAGTAAAATTATGGGTCTGGCATGAAGTCACCAGAGCCTGGAGATTCACATTAAACTGTAAAACTTGAGTGTCTAGATACAAAAGGTCACTACTGGGCAATGCTCAAGATAATGTTCTGATGTGGCTAGCTAATGTTAGTTTGATCTTTAAATGTGATTTCCCCTAGCCTTAAGATGTTTAAGACAGATCCTTTAATGTCTTTTTAATGTGTGGTTTTTAAAAAACTTTTTAAGATTTTTGTTTTATTTTTTTATTCTTGGCACAGTCTACAGACTGAATGAGTAGGCGGATAAGTTCACTACAAAGATTGGCAGAAATGGTTGGTGTCTGAGAATAAAAAGCCACATTACTAATAAAAAATAATGTGTTCATTCCCGCTGTCCCTTTCATTCCAAAAGATTATATACGTACCGTATCCATATAATCGTTTAATGCAATTCACACACAGTTAGAAGCAGACCTCCTGAGCCAGTGTGCATTCAGGCTAATGAAGTGTACATTCTGAAAATAATTCTTTATGGAGTTCATTGCCCTGAATGTCAGTGCTTGTTACCCCAGTTCACTCAGAATGCATTGGGTAAAATCTATCAAACACCTCTTCCTTCATATCATTGGAGCACAGTTCTTGATATATTGTGTCCATTGGCCAATTCTTTATGGGCACAATGCCAATCTTATTTAGCAGCAGGAAGTACTACAAACTATGTTCAATTATTTTTCAGGGCAGCAGATGTTTCTAAAATTCAAACCACATCTCAACTGACTTGGGAGTAGTTTCGCAGGCCAATCTTAGTTGACCAGATAGTAACTTTTTCATATTTTTAATAAATTAGTTTACAACAGAATGGGGTGGGGGCTGATATAAACCAATTAATTTTTTTAAAATGAAAATAAATGGAAAACAGATAACCTTTCAATATATAGCAGCAAATACTCATGAAAATGATGATTGCACCAGTGTCCCTGGGTTTGCTATAATCCTTACCACTTTAAATTTCTTCCAGTTTTGTTGGAAGATCTCTAGTTCCCTAAAGCTAGACTGACTCCTTTATACTAAGTCTTTTCAGAGACTACACAGCAGGGAAAGAGCAAAAGTCTGAAATGCTTCTGCATAGATGCTAAATACCCAAAGGAGCTGAGTCTGATCCTTCCTTTAATACATTTCCCAGTTATTTATGGCTCAGTGGATTTAAATCCATTGTCGCCTTTCAGCTGACAAGTGAGCTAAACCATATCATTTCCCCAGAGCAATATTCACATGTACCAATGTGCAAACAAAGCCCATTCACACGCACTAATAACCAAATGCAAATATTTCTAGCAGCCACTCAGATCTCCAGAGGGTGGCCAAACCAACCTCTTCCTGAGTGGTTCAGGTTTATCAGTTCACAATCCTGTACATTTGGGGAGGTGGGGAAAACACCTTGACTTGTAATGAATAAGACTTCATATGCATTTCATTAGTGTAGACAGACCCTCACCCACATTCATTTATATGTACAGATCCACTTTCCTGAAATGAACAAGACTGTGGCAATCCATATATGAAGGATTTTAAGGTGAGAGCATAGATAGGCAGAGAAGGCACCCCCTTCTCAAGTTCCTACAGTTGACGTACAACTTTGAGAAGGATTCTAAACATTGTAAAACAGATCAAAACCACAGAAGTAATAATGCTGCGGATTAGCTTTCCCTAGGTGCTGAGTTGTGGTATTGGCCCTTGTTAAGAGCTGTAATGTGCAATGAAAAGAATGAATTATTTATGTAATACTTGATCCTGTTCTTAGCATTTCTGAAGGACTCCAGGTGAAATATATGACTGACTTTCAGCTCCTGAGATGAGCAGAATGTTTATGAGTGGAAATTAAGCATTCATTCCACTGATAAGACACCAAAAACTGGTAGAGGTACCAGATATAAAAGAATTCCTTTAGATATAATCCATAATCTCAATTTTCTTGTATTAAAAGGAGGCTTCCATTTTGCTTTAATATTCTGATCTGTACTTTTGCCTTCTTCTTCGAGGGTGTGGTGCATATAGGAGTTGCCTGCGTAGCAAATTATGCCATATTGTAAATACATTGAATCTCTATCGTAGCAAGATGCCTGGGAATCTTTAGTATTCATTCTTACATTAACCCATGACCAAACTACCAGACCAGACATGATGCTAAACATGACATTAGGAAGCCTACCAGGGTTTGTTTGTTGTTTAAAAAGCATGCTCAAGGTAAGTGAACTGCAGTGTTCAGGGAGGAGAGGCTGACTCCTTTCCTCTTCCACCACAATCCCAACAAAAATCATCTCCACATACTGACAAAAGGAGGTCATTCTTCCAGAACTATGAGTAGTATGGGGGGCACTGATTAGGTTGGGGCAGAAGAAGCAGTTAATCTTTCCCACCCTGGATGTTGTGGTACCTATGGCAAGTTTGTGCCTGATTTAACTGTCAGGCTTTCTAATTGGACTCGGAGTTTCACATGCTATAAGAAGAATGTGGCTGCATCCCAGTTCATGCCATTTGCCCATTATAAATATCCCATCTGATAACTTAATTCCTAAGTAGCAGTCATCACTTTAAAAGTTACTTGTACCTGCTTATTTAAGATTGTGGCCGGATCTACACTGATCTATTAAAAACACTGTATAAATATATATATACAGTAGCTCCCAATGCAATTTCCTATTGGCAACAGATGGCTGCTCTACAGCGTCCTCTGATGTCACTTTGTTATATCATATTTTTAACTTTATTACTCACCATTGTAAATTAGTCCTGTGGTTTATATTGCAACATTCCAATCCAGATATTGTATGTTCAGATTGCACACTAGTTTTTTTACATAGATCGAGGCAACAGCTTTATGTCAATGGGGAGCCAATCCAAAATGCAAAGGGGTGGCTCATGATCCTCCATTGAATGGGATG
This sequence comes from Zootoca vivipara, assembly GCF_963506605.1. NCBI lineage: Eukaryota > Metazoa > Chordata > Lepidosauria > Squamata > Lacertidae > Zootoca > Zootoca vivipara. The sequence goes on along the minus strand of NC_083278.1, from coordinate 45,660,953 downwards.
GGCAAGCCCTTTAGAGTGTGGGGGTGCATGCATACATGATATCCAGCTTCGTGCCACAATGCTACCCTAGAATAATTGAGATAATCAGCTGTAATATGCACACTTGTTCAAGAATACACCCATCAATCTTATGAGGATTTACAGCAAATCCTATAAACACTTACTCAGGAGTAGAAGCCCAGGGATCTCAAAAGGATTTCATCGTAAGTAAGTGAATAGGATTTTAGCCTTTCCAAGAAGGAATGTTACAGATTCAGAAAGTCTTTTGGCACAAATGGGCAATGATTCTGGGTTACTGACTAAGTCATCCATCTCTAATACCTCCTTTGCCCAGAATAAGAGTGCATTGAACAATTTAAAAGCCTGCAATCAATAATTAAGAGAAAAATGGCTTCCAACAATCCTTTTCTCTCTGATTTTTCATTCTATTTCTCCTCCACACACACCTTCCTTTATAGCCCATTCCTAAGGTTTTTTATTATAAATGTTAATAAATTTTGTCTCAGAACTTCCTGTTTGATTAGGGATTTGTTTGGATTAAAATATATTGTGGCTATTTGCTTTTTTAAACAAACTTCCATCCATAACTTTACTCTCTCAAATGGATAGCCTCACGTAAATGTATATGCACTGAGTGCAAGATTCAAATCTTATACAGTCAAACCTTGGAAGTCAAACGGAATCTGTTCTGGTAGTCCGTTTGACTTCTAAAACATTCGGAATCCAAAGCACGGTTTCTGATGGGCTGCAGGAAGCCACGGAACCCCCTTCAGACATTCAGCTTCCAAAAATAGTTCGCAAACCAGAACAGTCACTTCCAGGTTTGTGGCGATCGGGAGCCAGAACTAAGCTGTTCGAAAACCAAGGTACAACTATTTGCATTCATGCATGACTTACTACAGAAATGTTTCAAAGTGACTTACAATGGCCCTATATCTACATTTTGAAAGCTACATCTTATTTAAATTGTTGGCATTTTAATGATACTGTGGCTCTGCAAAAGGAGAGGGGGAGAGAGGGAGGGAGTCCTAAACTTTGAGATCATGATCCTTCCATCAGCTAACACATGGAGGGATCTCCCTAGGGCATTAAGGGGACGATTTGCATTAACATCGCTTGATGACTGCAGCAGTGCTGCACTGAAAGTTTGTTAACTACTCCGTGTTTCTCACAAAATAAGACACCGTCTTATATTTATTTTTCCTCCAAAAAACACACCACGGCTTATTTTCAGGGAATGTCTTATTTTTTTTATTAAGCTTTTTTATTTTTATTAAGCTTTCAGAGAGTTTTGCTGGGTTGGGGCTCCGCGCAGCGCGCGCTGCTACCCTTGCCAGGTCATGCTCAGTCGGGGCTTGGCGCAGCGCACGCTGCTGTCTTTGCCGGCTCCCGCTCAGTCGGGACTCGGCGTGGCGCACGCTGCAGAAGCGCCATGCAGACCTGTTTCCACCACTACCAGTACCCCAGTACATCTTATTTTGGGGGTATGTCTTATATTTTATTTCCTTGAGAAAACCGTGGCATGGCTTATTTTATAGTCACGTCTTATTTTGTGAGAAACACGGTATACTTGGTGTGAAACAAGACCAAAGGTTCCTTTTGAGAATTGTTCTGCTTATCCACAGCCACTGTGTGTCCTTTCTCTCCTAGATCTCCATTGTCCTTTTTCTTCCACTGTCTCTCTCACCCAGCCATTCAGGGATCGTGTAGTGAGTGTGATGGAATCATGACACCATGTCGCCATTCAGCTTTGGCTACATGGAGACATAATTGAGAACAAATGAAACTCTCACTCTGAGGAGGAGCAATTGAGTGACTTCTATGTTGCAGAGCTTTCATCGCTGCCTTTACTGTGCAGCACAGCAAGATCAGAAATGTCACACTGCTGAAAAAGCAAGGGAAGTGTGGGTGCTTTTGATGTAAGCTTTCACAAAGAGCATCCTTAGTTTTCGGTCAGCTCCAGACTATAACATCCAACAGTGACTTGCCTCTCTGAATGGGTCACCCTAGTTCCAAAATAACTTTTATACAACCACACATACAATGCTTTTCAGTTGAGCTAGTTTGCACATCCCGCCAGGAGTCACCAAGTGTATGATAACAAAGGGTACAGAAATCAAGTGATAGCTGATGTTTGTATGCTTGGGTGTTTTCCATTTCTGATTATAATTATCTGGTGGACTTGGAATGCAAAATATTGGTAACATTGGTAATAGTATAGTGTAGGTTCCCTTGTTAGTTAGGATGTTTTGTAGTACCCTTTTCAGTAGAACTTACTTCTAGGTAAACATTATTTATTATTACATTTATACTTCATCTTTTCTCCAAGGAGTTTAAAGTGGTGTACATATGGTTCTGCCTCCCTCCCCCACCCAATCGCTATTTTATGCTCAAAACATCACTGTCAGAGACCGTGACTGACCCCTAGTTCACCAGGTCCTAACCCAATACTCAAGCCAATACATCACACTGGCTCCCTGTAATGCTGTTATTTTAACATTCGTTACAAGCAAATTTCAGAAATTAAATCCTGAATGATTAATTCAGAAATGTTGCCAAATCTTGTTTCAGCTGACTTTCTAATATAGGTGAGGAACATTTAACTGCCTCAACATTTTGCCCAAAATACTGTACTGTATATCAAACCAATTAGACCAGAGTTAATAGAATTTTGATTGCGACTGATTGCTGTGTGTGGAGGAGCTATGGCATAACACATGGTCTGAGGTTCAGCCCCATTCCCCTCCCCACAAACACAGCATCTCTATTTGAAGGATTTCAAGTACTGTAGCATGACTGAGATAGGTGTGTGGGGCTTCTATTGCCCTCCCAAGGCCAGTGGAGTATAGTGGTTTGAGTGTCAGACTGGGACCTGGGTTGTCAGGGTTTAAATCCCTATTTGGCCATGAAGCTCACTACATGACTTTGGGCCAGTCACTGCCTCTCAGCCTACCCTACCTCACAGCTTTCTTGTGGAGAAAAATGAGTGGAGAGAATAGTGTTTCCCCAACTTGGGTCTCCAGCTGTTTTTGAATGACATTCCCCATCATCCCTGACCACTGATCCTGCTAGCTAGGGAAGGTGGACTTGTAGTCCAAAAGCAGCTGGAGAGCCAAGTTGTGGAAACACTTGAGCCACTTGGAGGAAAAAGTGGAATATAAATACAATAAATGAATAAAATAAACTACCTCTTGACTTCTCGCACCCCCAAGCAAAGTCTACCAGCAGCCAACAACCCAAAAAGTAGCAAGAGAAAAGAGAGATAATGGAATCACTTTCATTTGCTTGCTTAGACCAAACTCTCTCTCTCTCTGGATGTAGTCTTAAATCCCATCTCTAAATCAGGGATGGGGAGCTCATGCCCCTCCAGATATTGGACTCCCAACTCTCATGGGTAATGGTCAGAGATAATGTCATCCAACAACATCTGGAAGGTCCCAGTGCCCCTGCCCCTGCCCTCGCAGCAAGTGAGAATTTACCTCTACATTCTTATATCCTGCTACTTCTTTGTTCCATTTTTAAAGCTGTGCATAGGCACTCATCTTTGGTAAAGTGCACTCATAGATGTTGAATAGATCGACAATTTGAAAATCAAGCAATTGTCCCTTATTGTCTCTACTAAGCAAACTTTGTATCACTGGAGTCCAATTCAACAGAATGAGAAACACAGAGCAAGTGAGGCGATGCCTTCTATTGAAATTGCTTACCATTTAACAAATTGGAAGATTAGTTCCTGGCTATGCAGAAGGTGTATGGAGGCTTAAGTGTTTAGAGCAAGAATAAAATGGCACCAAGCCATAGTCAACTAGGCAAATACCCCAAGTATCTTCATTTTTGTGCTGAGCAGCAAAGCCCTGGACTTGGAAGATTGTTTACTTCTGCATAATTTTGAAACTCAGAAGTTTGCTACCACTCCAATAAAATACATGGGCTGCCTTTCCTCATGTAACTCATTTAGAAGCAGGTACAAGAATCATCATGTTATATATCTCATCCAGCATTATCACATGGTGCTCAAAAATATTAGATTCCATATAATATTCTACATTAGGGCACAGATATGCCATTCCACCATCACTTAGCTCCATGCATGGCCATGTAGCTACATTCTGATGATGGTGAAATTATGAAGATCCATGTACTTTGGGAGGCACAGAATGACGACCCCACTTTAACTGGCTGGCCTTTTTATCCCCCAGTTATGGAAGTGTAACTACATAATGATATGCATGGCATTTCCTCTAATCTCCCAACATGTGGGACAGCACCACATCTTTAATGGGATTGCATACAGTCTTGAAAATGGATGTGAATGGAAACAGCAGGCTCCTCAGTTTAGCTTATTTTATTTTTGCGTCATTGATGGAGCATCTAGGACAGGCATCCCCAAACTTCGGCCCTCCAGATGTTTTGGACTACAATTCCCATCTTCCCCGACCACTGGCCCTGTTAGCTAGGGATCATGGGAGTTGTAGGCCAAAACATCTGGAGGGCCACAGTTTGGGAATACCTGATCTAGCAATACCTCCATTGTGAGATATTTAAGGGCAGAGAAGATTAAGCCACAGAAGAAAAAAGGGTTCTCTGGGTTATTGTGGGTGATGGGAGGGAGAGCAGTTTTGCAGAGAACTAAAGCAGAGTGTAAAATGGGAAATCTTTCGAGCTTGGAATCCACCAAATAAATCTATTTGCAAATTCCTTATCTCCACTAGCAGAGAGCACATTACTCACCACTCAAATTTATATTGATAGCGTTAATTGAACTCTCTGTGATTTCCACAAACCAAAAGCAGCCAATAACGAACAGCAACAACAAAATCTGTCTTATATTTCTGATCAATAGGACATCCTTACACAAGTTGCTTGGCTTTAAATGTGGAGTGGTAAGGCCCGGGGGAACCTCCAAAGATTACCCCATAGAAGAAAGCTTATTTGACTGGCCTTAAATCTTGATAATGCATTAATGAGTCTTTTAAAAGGGATAATTTTAATTCCCCTATCTCTGGCCATAAAGACTGCATACACCTAATCGGGTTTGCCCTTTCAATTAAACTTGTCCAGGACATTCTATTTAGTCAGCACCCTGAATGGGTCATTAAAATTCTTGTTCGGTAAGAGTTGTGTGCTGCGCACCGTTGTTTTTAAATTCCATTAAATCCAAATGGTCTTTATCACGCCATGACCACTGTGACTTCAATCAGCCAATTTAATTACCTTACAAAATTGTCGGCACAAGCGCCAAAGAAAAACAGGAAGGGCTGTGACGTTATCAAATTGAAATCTTCCTCTCTGCTCTTTAATCTGGACCAGTCAATAACAATGCTGTGGCTTCCTTCCTTCCTTTGAGAGACTCTTAACCTTAGCTTTCCTCTAAAGATTTTTCTCTCTCTCTTTTTGCTGTTCCTGCTGAAGACTGAGTTTAAATACCTAGTTAATGCACACAGAAGCCCTCTTGCCCTCAGCAAGTGAACTCCCCCCCCCAGCTCCTAATAAACAAACAAACAAGCAGGGAAGAAAATACCCTCACTCTTGGTTCCATAGATGCTGCAAAACTACCCAGGCTCTTTCACATCTCTCTGAAAAACTCAGAGCTACTCTCTTGCCATACAAATATCCTCCAGCACAGTTTAAGCACCTGCAGAAAAACAGAGGGGAGGTAGTGGTGTTCTCTCCAAGTTCAATGCATTAATGCATAATTCAGTTTGACTTTACTTTCCTACTCGGACGACTGACTGAAAGAGCAGCAAAGAATTATTATTTTTTCTAGAAAGAGAGTAATCAGTTGGAAAGAGCACTGCCTGCTGTGGGCACAGTCAAGTAAAAGACACTATTCCAGCTCAGAGAGAGACCCTGAAAAAGACATGGATTGTCTCAATGCCCTCCTTTTTGGCCCCCTGTTACTATAATAATGGCCTTGCAAAAACAATCATCCAGCTGTCAATACCCTATCATTAAATCTCCATTAGTAAGAGCATTAGTGGACCATTCCATGCAAAAGCCCTAGCTGTGCTTTACTTCCCATCATGGGAAGCTAGGAATAGAAGGTGAGATTTAATACAGGCTGTCTGCATAGCCATTTTCATCCCTGATTGCTTTTACGCAACCTGAAGAAAGCAACAGGCATATTTAACACTTACAGCTCACCATCACTAAAATTGGAATTAAATCACAGGAATGTCATTGTTCTCTCTTGGTCTCCAAAGAGTCTTCACTTAGCTGCTGCCACCAGAGGTCACTCAAGGTTTTACTAAGCCTTTCCCACCCAGATACTTCTAGGGTGGTCCAACTTTTCATACCAAGTGGACTGCAAGAGTACTTTGACACAGAACCCATGAGCCACACACTGCTGTGTGCAGGGGTAATGAGGCCAAAATTTGATGCCCCCCTCCCCAAGCCCTCATGTTGCCCTCCCAGAGTCATCTAAGTGAGGCTTTGGGCTTTGGGAAGGAGGCACAAGGCGATGGCTTCTAAAACCCTCCTAACTCCTTCCCAAAGCTGGGAAAGCACTAACTAGGCTTTGGGAAGGAGGACTCTAGGACCCTGTTAGAGCCCTCATGCCTCCTTCCCAAAGCCAGCGCCTCCTTACCCAGCTTTGGGAAGGCAGTATGAGGGCTGCAGTTGAGGGGGGGATGTTGCCAAGGGCCACTGAAAAAGGCCTTGAGGGCCAAGTGTTGGACTGCCCTGCTTTTGACTATGGGCCATTCTACACTATACGTTTAAAGCACATTCAACGTATGTTTAAGAACGTAAGAATAGCTTACTAGAACAGGCCAATAACCCATCTGCTCCAGCATCTTCTTCTCACAATGGCCAACCAGATGTCTGCAGGAAACCAGTAATCTGGATTTGAGCACATGAGCACTCTCCCCTCCTGTGGTTTCCAGAAACTGGTATTCACAAGCATTGTTGCCTCCAACTGAGGAAGCAGAGCAGAGCCATCCTGGTTACCAGCCATCAATAGTCCTCTTCTCAATAAGTTTAAAGGACATGGCTTTCCCCAAAAAATCCTGGTAACTGGAAATTGCAGTTCTATGAGAGTAAAACTACACTTCCCAGGATTCTTTGGGGAAGGTAATATGGCTAAATGTGCATTGAATGTGATTTAAGTGTGTGGTGTGGTGTGGATCTGCCCTCCCATCATCCCTGGCCATTTTGCTGGGGCTGATGGGAGTTGTAGTCCCAAATGTCTAGCTTGGGGGATGTATCTCTTAGTGTTCTAATTGTTTCCACCTTACTAATTATAGCTCCTCATTTTATAGTTCTGCAAGAACAAATATGTCTTTCTTTGGCTGATACAGCCAAATGGGATGAAACATTGACAGAATTTGTTCATGTATCTCAGACCAGATATTCAGGAGTACCATTTTAAGTTTCAGCAGAGTGGCAGGGAGAAGCAATTAAACAGCAATATTCAAAAGCCTTCTCATGGATATATTTAAAATTAAGCATGAGTGTTTAAAGAGTATTTTTGATGGTGTCTAAGACATACCCAGGGATATGAGTGCTCCTAAGCAATAACACCATTAAACATGGAGATGGCATGGAGCCATAGCTGCCAAGTTTTCCCTTTTCTCGCGAGGAAGCCTATTCAGCATAAGGGAAAATCCCTTTAAAAAAGGGATAACTTGGCAGCTATGCATGGAGCTTGTCTTTCCTGTCCCCATTTCCCACCCTGAACACTTAAAGGGCACCCCTCTAGATACAAAGCCAGAAACTACATAATGTTGAAGGAACACCCAAGCAACAAAAAGTGATGAGCAAAAATGGCAATTTCCTTTCTTCCTTGGCTTTTTACATTCTTACTCAAAAGGACTGTGTCTGTATCATCATTTTCCAGAAAGTGTAATAAGATAAAGTAGAAATTTGACTCTAGGGACCTGGCTAGGGTCAGAGTTTAGTAAAACACTCTTGATACAAACATGCCTCTCAAGACCCTGAGAAACCACACATGGTACAAAGTCCTACTGTCTCTTTTTGACAAGAAAAATGGCCTTCAGCTGCCAATATTATGCCATTCAAAGAAAGATGAAGGATTAAGAAAACATAAAGATGTCATGCAACATTTTGTGTCTGCAATCTATATATTACTTATTCTGACTCCCACTGAAGGCAGTAGGAATCATGAGTCTGAGAACTGTAGGCTGGGTGTGGGGAAATTTTCCAGCAAACTGCATCTTTAAGTCTTAAATATAGTATGCATTCAAAGATAATTAGCATTTGGATTAGAGTAATGTTAACTAGCTGAATCCCTAAAGGCTACATCTGAGTTCTCAACTGGATCTCAAGGCTTCTTCAGAATAAAGAGAATGCATAAGTCACAACCAGCATGGAACTGAAGGTTATGAAGTCCTTGTGCTAAAAAAAAAATTACAAGGCTTCACTCTCCTCTGATCTTTAGGCTACCCTTAATTTTTTGCATATATTTACAAAAAAACAGACAGAGATGAGAAAGGCACAATGAATATCCACAGCATAGTAACCTCATACTACAGAATAGCATGAATTGTGATCTCCTTGTATGTAGTTTATATTTTAGAAAATTAATAGTATGGCTGCATGACAACAACTTGCTACTAGGTTCTGAAGAAATTTGACTGAGCTTAACACATAGTCATCCATTCAGTCATTCAGTTGGGAAAAGCTGCAGCTCCCAGGGAAGGGCAGGGAAAGGTCTCCTCAGGAATAGAGGAACCTGATTGGTTAGCTTGCTGGGGTGGAGAAAGGCTTTCTCCTCCCCCCAGTTTCTGCTCCACACCCTCAAAGGGTTCAGTCTCCACATAAGTATACTCATAACAACATAAGAAGAGCCTTCTGGACCAAGCCAATGGCCCATCTAGCCTAGTATCCTGCTCTCACAGTAGCCAACCAGGTGCTTGTGAGAAGCCTACAAGCAGGACATAAATGCAACAGAACTCTGCTCCCCAATAACAGTACTCTCAGAGGGCAATATTACAGCAAGGGCTCCTGTTTGACTGCTCTACTCCATGCCATGCTTTCAGCTATTGATTAATCCATTATTCTTTGAAAGCCATCTTGGAGGGCCATTTGATTATGTGCTAAGTATAGTATAATAGAAAATGCCAAAGCGAGATCTAAAAATGTGGTTGTGTATACACCAAATAAGAAACAGGCAGTATTCCAAGGAGCTACTAGGTGTCCTTTTCAGTTATTACATATCCTTGCTGGAAACTGTTTGATTTTCCTGTTTGAAACAGTGGTGCTTGCACTGCCCCTCTGACCTGTTTCAAAGTTTTTACACACAATAGACCATGAACCACCCACATAGGCCCCCAGAGACCTTCCCTGGCGCCCCCAAGATACCCTGTCCCTGCCCCTGCTAGAATTAAGCTTGAAACAAGCATTCTCCAGTAGCCAATCAAATAGGTTGTGGTGCATGGCTGGTTGGAGAGTGCCTGTGGTGCCTGTGATAGTTTCCTCAGTTTGCTAATGTGCCCATGGGCCCCAAAAGTATGGCAAACCCCTGCAGCAGACTGATTACTGAAGTTACTATTCCAATCACTCTTACCAGTGGGAACAGTGAGATTTACTGTTAAGTAGGGCAATGTTTAATCAATTAATTCATTAAATGAATTGTTTAAAAAGTTTTTCATAAACTAAAAATATTTCATTCTATTAATCAGGAAGAACAGGAGATTTTTTTAAAAAAATAGATAGATAGATAGATCTATGAAAACTGTAGGTGGAAAACACAACCTTAAAAGGATCATTCACTCTTCTCTCACACACCTCTTCCAAGATGGTGGCTACAGCAACACTGATACATCTTCCAAAAGCAAAAAACAGTTTCCTATATTCCTCAGAACTATTGCTTTACTCGTGCAAATGCAGACAAATTTAAACATTTTTCCAATGGAATAAAATGTACACGATGAATAAAGTTGTCAAGAGGCAGCTCAAATTTTTAAGATATGCTTTTAAGATGGAAGTGCAAGTCTTGCTTGCATCCTGTGATGCTCATTTGATTTGGGGACCTGAGTGAAGCAAAGAGCCCATTGGATCCTTCTAATCAAACCAGCAGGCAGAACGTACCGGTACACAATAGTTACCTGGAAGAAAGTAAATACTGATTTCAAAAGGAAATTTCTTCTAGAAGTTAAACTACTATGGCCCAAAGACTCAAGAATATAGAATTCATTAAGATAGACAGCTTGCAGAACTGCAAATCCACATAACAAGAAGCTGGATGAACAAAACAACCTTTCCATAGCGAGGTGCTCAAAAGACAGCACAGACCAGAACGATCAGAAACTCCGGGAACTGACCGTGGTACTGAAACGATATCCTACTGTACTGTATGTTTAAGGCAGTGGAGCTCCTCACTTCTATGTTGAGTAATTATTGGACAGATCAATGTTAAGTAAATGTATTCCCTACCACATTGTGGAAGGAAAAGACCTTCCAAAAGCCTAGATTTATAAAAAATCAGTGAAAGTCCTTTGAGATGCGGGTAGTACACAGGCCTCCTATAGCTATGCCCCAACAGAACATTTCTGCACCAGACGCAATAAAAATAGAAATCTATGCTTCCGATTTCCACCTTATAAGGGAGCGCCATGCGATATTTTCACCGAAATCTGCAGCAATGTGCCTGCCAGGACCCTCTTATCGGCCTCTCCTCTCACTGTGCACAGGAATCTCCCTTAAAGCCCCCCCCCTTTTTTTAGGTCTCTCTCCCTTCGGGCAGACTGTAAAGTAAGAAACTTGCCTACGTGTCGCTAGATAATACATTTGTGCAGAGGCCGCCCGCCACAAACTTGGCCGTTTGCTTGTCGTGCCATCATAATGAACTCCAGCAAACAGAGGCAGCGACCCAGGCAGGCTCTTCCATTGTATCGCTCGGCCTTGCTGGGCCCGAACTGGCTGAACGCCTCTGATAGAGCATTAATTACCAGGTAGCAACAGTTTCTCACAGATTGTGATCCACCTAAACTTTCGCGCGTAAAAGACGGATACCCCGCGGGAAATGCCAATCACAGTAGCTGGAGGTAAAGAGGGTGCGGGTTTTGGGGGGCTGGTTCTTGATCCCCTTCTGGTTCCTAAGAGGGGAAAGAAAGCGGGAGCCGGTACAACAGCGGTTGAGTATCTCAGAATCCAGCTCCTTGTCGCTCAGCTAACCCCCAATCTCTCCGAGTTATGCCTCTACACGCATACCTCCCCAACACACACTGGAATGCCTCGATGAAAGCCATAAGGTCCTTCCATTTCCTGGCAACATTAGGCGATGGGCACAGCTGGCAATCAAAGGCTCCGCATCTCACGCAACCTTTGCTCCCTCCCTCCAATAAAAGGTAACTGCTTAGCTGGCGGCAGGGAGGGGGTGGACAGGGGACCAGACGTACGATAAACTCTGAGATTCTAGACCTAAACGCGATCTTCTGCCCTAGCAGATTATTTTTTGGAGGGAGCAGAAAATAGTTTGGGAAGTGAGAGTACCAACCTGTTCCACAATCCTGTTAAAATGAAGCAATGGGATTTAAACTGATTTCAAACACACACATATTTGACTCAGTGGGATTACATGGTTTTAATCCAAGTATATCAGTGCACAATTGGACCGTTACTTTGGAAGTAGTATATTCCTTGCCGTCTAAACTGGAGAGGGATTGATAGGTGCCCAGAGTCTACGTGTGCCTTTAGAAAGAGGGGGCGTCACCTCGACTGTCTGATCAACAACGTTCTTCTAAATCAATGTTTCATTGGAATAAACTACCGGGGGGGGATTCCCGGGCAAGGCACCTTCCATTCACTCGGAGAACATCTTTTGGGAAATGCGTGAGGAACAGCGCCTTGACTCTCACAGCCCAGCGGATCCCACCATTCGGCCATCACCAGGGACTTGTGCCTCCTGTCACAAACAACAGACAGCTCCTCGCTGCTTTCAACGAGCTACAGGTCAGACTTCCCTGAGGTTCAACCCACCCATCCCCCGGACCATCTCTTGAGCTTTCTTCAAAGGAATCCAGGCATTCCTGAAGATGGTTGCTAAGAGCAACGTGCTTTAAGAATCACTGCGGGGGGGGGGGGACACTCAGAATCCAGCACAGCTGATCAATACCAACCCGCTGCTTTTGGAATCAGGACCGGCTTCTCTTACGACGCCCAGATTTATTTCCTCCGGTTTTAAACAAGCGAAACCAATGAGTCCCTAGGGACTCCACCGGAGTGGAAATGTTTAATGGTGGTTGGAGAGTAGGATTGCTTCTCTGGGAAGTTAAGGACGCCTCTCGTTTGGGACAGCAACTCCCCGCGCTCTCTCCATCCTCCCCTGCCCTAAGCCTCATCCATATCTCACTAGCACTTTGGTCAAACGCCACGGCATGAAATCCAGAACTATTCAGTTCAACATTGACTTCAATGGGATTACACACTCTCTAGGACCGGGTCGTAAACACCTGCAAGGTTCGCTGCTTCCTGCTCTTTGTCTGCCTTAATTCTCGCCTAACTTTGGAATAACTTTCCTCGGACAACAGTTGCTCTGGGAGATTCACAACAAAACCCTGACCTTGCAGCGTGGCTGGTGGACACCTTTCTCCTCTACCCTGACAGTCCACATTTTTGGGGTCTACAAATATGGTTAAAGGACAGCTTATAAAGGAGAAGAACTGTCGGGGAGCAGGTCTAGGATTCAGTGGTGGTCTCTGAATCTCCGGCACGCTTCTGAAACTTTGGAAGTTTCTTTGGCCACGATCCTTCAATCGCTCACTCGGAAAACACTCTACCAACCCCCGTGGAACAAGAGTGGTGTGTTGAGGGCAAGGAACTTTACCCCGTGATCCACAACCCGCCTTGTGGCCACCTACTCGCGAGTAAACGGGTGTGCTCGAAGATCATTCTCAGCGGAAGTTACCCCATTGACTTGGATGGGATGTGGACGGCACCTGTAGGCATCAGTCACGCTTCTTTAAAAGCAGGACATTTGGCTTGCGTGGTGCGTGGATCGCACTTTCTGAGTCAACGAAGAAATCGTTACCAGCTCCCAGTTCGCTGATCATTTGTGGGCGTCAGGGGTGGGGCCTAGAACCTGAAAAGCACTTTCCTAATTTCCTCTGTTATCAAACGGCCTGATCCCTTCTAATTTAAAGGCCCCTTAATTGCTAGTAAACAAACGTTAAAGGAGACACAGCGCCGGAGAGACCTTCCTTCCAGGGCTGTGGTCAACAACATTGTCCTGGCATTTGGCATCTCTGTGGGCAGAAACTGCCGGGGTGAGGATGGGGGTGGCATTTGTGGGATCTGCCAACTACGGTATAAACACAGACCCAGACCCAGACGTTTCCCACCCGCACAGTGGAAACTCCAGAAGAGGCAGCAACAAAGCAAGATGGGTTTAAGACCAGCCCAGACCCACCCGCTTTGGTTGGGGCGGGCGCTAGTCAGTTTCCTAGGATTATCGAGACCGGGGCGACCGCGCTCTGTTTTGCAGCCGCTGGGGGGGAAAGGCGAAGGCTGGAGTTGGCGCCTTAATACAATCGGGAGGAGACAAAAATATACTCATGTTAGCCCGGAAGTAGCTCCATCTCCCACCCACCCGCGTTTCCCCGCTCCTTTCAACCTGCCCCCTCCTTCCTTGGCAAAATCCTCGGGAAACATAGAGATGCCAGCAAACGTTACGGGGGGTGGGGGGAGGGAGGAAAAGCTGCCTTACCGAATCTCAACACATGCGTGGTTCCTTGGGAATATCCAATCCACAGTAAGCAAAGCAGGAGCCGAATGGTGCCTCTGAAGACTGGATGAGTTAGAATCGGGGAAATAATCTTCATGGTGTTTCCTACGCACACACGCGCCGCTTTTCCTCTTGGCCCCCTTCGCTTCAAGCGTCCGCTTTTTGTCCCCCCCAGCAGCGCCGCCGCCACCACCACCACCAGCAGCAGCCGCCACCAGCCCCGCCGCTGCGGTCGGTTTCCACGAGCTTGCGGAGCCGCGGAAGTGTTTGGCCCGGAGACGCGATCACGGCATGGTCACACGGAGGGGAGAGGCTCTCCGCTTCCCAAAGCCATTAGCAATCCCTGCATGATCTTCATTCACTGCGCCAAGGAGCAACCTTCAACTGCAAGGAATGGTGGGACATCCATGGTCGTCGGGCTGAGCGCGGGGCGGGGAGAGGATCCTCGAGAAATCCAAACACACACACGCGCGCACCCGAGCGCGCACACACGGGCAGGCATAGGCAGGCGCCGTGGCCAGTCGGGCGAACCTAGGAGGCAGGCGAGAAGAGATTGGAGGGGGGGGGGAGAGAGAGAGAGAGAAATCAATCGGCAACCCGAGCTTGCAAAACCGCTGCCGAGCGAGAGGCGGGCACTCGCCTGGCCGTTGGGCTCCCCTTCTGCTGCACTGCTGCACGCTTCTGACGCGCAGCCAAGATGAAGTGCGAGAAAGCGAGAGAGCTCGTCTTGCCTTAAGGCTGCCAGCCACACAAGCCTTCCCCGGGCCTCTTATGCAACCGATCCCATCGCCTCTTGGAAATTATAATAATAATGATGATAATAATAATAATCAGTATTATTCCAACTTGGCTGCCGCATGACGTGCCTAACATTCTGGTGGTTCTCTTCCAATAAGCTCCAGCAGTGTTCTGGGAAAGGAGCAGAAGGAGGTCTGCGACTCCGTCTGGGTGTCCGATCTGAAGCCCCGGGAGTTATTGGGCAAAACGCCCATGGAATGAGATTGACACGCACCAGGCTCGTAGCCCTAGTTAAACCCAAGAAGAATGTGGTTGGGGTGGTGCCTGGTTCAGCTTCAGGTGTTCACAATGTTGGATCCTCTGAGCCCAAGTCCCCAGTCTGGACAAGGTCCGTCAGCACAGCCCCCAACTACAGGGGGACTAAGGGCAAAGTCTTGAACTGGCTGCGGACCTGTTTCAATACAACCAAACTGCATGCTGCAATCCTAACCATGGCTACTCAGAAGTAATCCCCACTGATTTCAGTAGGGCTTACTCCCAGGTAAGTGGAGTTAGAATTGCAGCCTTTGGGTGAGAGAGACAGGAATTGCTAGAATTAAAAATTTATACTCCGCTGAAGTACCTACACAGTGCAACCAGAAATAAGAATGAGTGGATGAGATATGGATTTTTTCCCCCGAGACGTCCCTCTTTTTAAAAATATCTGGCTAATAGCATTGCGAAGGCTCTCAGTTTTTAAATGCCTCTCCTTTTGTGGGGAGAACAGTACTTACAACACAACTGGAATATACAGTCTGTTGAAATGAAAGCTTTGTGTTTCCCAGTTCCCAAAGTATTTACTCCCGAGTAGTACCACTGATATATAAGGACTGGGCTTGTGCCAGTGTAAGTGGTGTGCAGTTTGTAGCCTTCGCTGGAGCAGAAGATATTTGCCTTCTTAAGTAGCCATCGTTTCAATCACTTAGTTTTAACTACCCACTACCCTACCACCATCACCACCCATTAAAATATTTATTCACTAGTGTCACTGGTGGCAGATTCCCTCCTCCCTTATTTTCTACACAAGGGGGGAGCTTAAAAAAAGTGGGGGATTTGAACCTTTGAGGAGTCGTTAAAATACATTGGTAGAGGAGAAGCCAGCATTTTATATAACCCTAATGGAAAGTCTTCCATGAATCAGACTACTAACTACGTGAGACAGGGTGGGGGAGATCATTCCTATTATCGCCACACGAAAATGAATGGAGATTAATCTTCTGTTTGGAGGCTAGCCCACTTTAATGGAGTAGAATGTCTAAAATAGAGATTCTGTCAATCAAGACGGCCGAGATCTTATTTAACTGAAGCATACACCTATACCTGCGGAAAAACTGGCTATTTGTGCAATTGGATCTAGGACCAAGTTCTCTAGTACCAACTGTATCAAAAAATATAGAGTCTGTTTCTTACTTCAGATCCTATTCACTGATCTACCGGGACTTACTCCCAGTGAAGTCTGAATAGAATTGCAGCCTTAATGCATCTATTTTAATTTGGACCTGTGACTGTCAGAAGCTCGTGCTATTGGATGGAGAGCAAATCCGAGTAACTTTCTATTGTTACAGGCACTGACATTCCTATGCACGTGTTTACTTCAAAGTGCCGACTGAAACCTACCTGCTACTAAGGGATAACTAAACATCGCTAGGGGTTTTTTGGGGGGGGATTTAAGATGGAAATCTAACTCCTGTGTCAAAAACAAGTATCATGAATGGCTACTTCTGCAGTCGAGCAGGCAATTCAATCAAACGAGCTGACTATACTGGAGCACTTGCAGGGAGGAAGAAGTACCTAATGCTGAAAACAAGGATATCTAGCGACTCCTTCAGTGTGCGGTTGGAATATCTCGCCGGCAAACGTGCCTTTCAGATAGCCTGTTTCCTGGATTTGCTGCTCATTTGCTTTACTTGGAGCAAGATCAACTGAATAAGAGAGGGTGCAATCCAGTTTCTGAGAGTATTAAGAAGCGTCTTCATACTTTAAGGAACTGATATAAAGCCTATCAGGTGTCTCTAGACATGAAGATATTGGATCACTAAAAACTATACAAGTTCAGGATTTAAAGCTGCTTTTTATTTTATTTTTTAAAGCTTTTACCATTTCCACTGTAACCTTTGGTTTACATATCAGCTAATACTAGACTTGAGAGGGAATCTCTTGCTAAAGCAGAAGGTTTTGTTTGTTTTGTTTCCTTCCCCACCTCTTCCACCCAGTCACCTGCATTTTTGGAGGTTTGCCGCATTGTCATCCAACCAGAGAAACATGGAAATAAGATATTGCAATTTTTTAAAACCTTGCAACGCTCGTCTTCGCCTCCAACCCTTGTCTGAAGCAGAAAGGTATCACCACCACCACGGACAGCTACCGAACTTGTACTGAAGAAATTTAGTAGAGGAGACGGTCCCTCTCCTTTTCAGAACCACGGACAGCACCACACACTCCTTTAATGGATTTGGCAACGAGGTGCTTATATCTATGCATAGCAGTGTGTATGATTTGAACAGGAAAATAAATTATCCACCCCCCCCTCCCAAGGCTTCAAAACAAAGAGACAGGCAAAATATTTTAAACCTGTCATCTGACTGCATAGTTCATTTAACTCAATGCAGTCTCTGCCTTGATTATCCTCGATTGTTTTGTCTTACCTATACAGTATTTTATGATAACTCACTTCCTTTCAATGTGCTATTTTTTAAAAAAAAAAAACCCGCCAACCCTCCCGATCTCTGTTCCTCAATGCACAGTTATACCACAATGCATGTATTTGGTCCACCAACTGTTTAGAAAGTACAGAAAAATCGACTGGCCACATTTAGGGCAGAAAACCACGTCCCATTAATGTGAATGGCTAATGGCTGGTTGATTGTAATGGTTTCGAATTGCTCCCTGAGGAGTCGGGCCTTTCCTGAAATATATAATTAATTTTGGCTTTGGAAATTACCATCTCCATTGCCCTTTGCTAAGAAAAGCTGCAGCTGGCATTTCAGTCTTTATTTACCAACAATATATATATATATATATATATATATATATATATATATATATATATATATATATATATATATATATATATCTGTGCATTATTAATTAAACACACACCAGAAGTACCCACAGTTTCCCCCTTGGCATTTTCCTCAACATAGTCCCAAGGTTTAAGAGCTTTGATTTTATGGCATTTCCCCAAGGAAGCTGATTATGACTTTCCAGGTACGTCTGGCCTGTTAATATGTCTCTTTTCTGACAGTGGTTCCCTGGAACCTATTTAACTGCGACCCCGCCCTCACCACCAGAGAGTTGCTGGGGAGGGGGAGCTTTAAATACTCAATTTCCTGTTGTGCATCTTGATTTACTCTACCTCTTCGCCATACGTTGTCTAGCAGGAACATCTTTTCGCTATCCAAGGTCACAGCGCAGGTGAAGTGGAAATGAAAATACATATATCAAGCAGGGAAAGCTGGATGGCGAATAATATGAAACCAATCTAAAAACGCATGCCGTGGATAATAAAGCAATTCTTCTGATGCAGTATTCCTGAATAAGCTAAGAGTTCCATTGGCATTAATTGTACATTCACTAATCTGCTTCCCCCACATCAGGTTTCTTTAAAAATACTCTTTCTCGTGGAAGGAGATTTGAAAGCTTGGCGGGGGGTGCGGAGAGGCTTCCTAGCTGCAGGTCAAGGTGATTTCGTCTACCATCTGGTTCTAGGGATTGGGAGAAGGGTCTTGGAAAATTCAATTTCCCCCTCACTGTTTGAAAGCTGTGAATTTAGACAGGGCCTTTGACAAATGTTGACTCTTGAACTTCTATTCCCCACAAGCAGCCCTACTCCAGCAAACAGGCCTTTTAGTTCTGCCAGCTCACATCAGATTTCTTATCCTGCTGTTCTGAAGAAAGGCCTGGGTGGGTTTTTTTTTTTTTTTTTGCAACACCTGACCAGTATCCCGTGTGTGTGTGTGTGCGCGCGCGCGCGTGTGCCCGCGCAGACGTCTCTTGCAGCTTTGCTGAGCTAAGCTCATGGTAGGCTAAACTGCTGGGCCTCCCTCTGCCCCCACCTCCCCGCGCGCCCTTTGCCAAAGCACTCAAATGAATGTTGATATTATCTGTTCAGAAAACACATCCCGGCCCCCTCCTTCACTCCCACCAGCAGCCACTAAAGCAAGAGGTTCCCCGGTTGCCTGTTATTAGCGGAGCCCAGATTCACAGTCTCGTTTCTGCTGCGCCGATGATTAATGGGATTTTAAGGTGGTAATTAATTTTTTAGCTGCCGAAGAGACGTGCATCCTAATTAAGGAGCCAAGGATATGATAGATTTACTTGTTCAGGCACTTTTTGGACTTCACAGCGGTGCACAACTGAGCATATTTTCAACCAGCGAATGCAAACATTTATGATTTGGTCCATACATCACTCCCCCGCCTCCGCCACCTCCTCCTGATGTCTTTTCCCCACCCACCCCAACTAGATTTTCACTTCAGAAAGTTTAAAGGAATTTAAAAAGCTTTCCTTATCCTTCATTCTTTGCCTCCCTCTTATTTTTTTTTCTTTGCCTCCCTCTATTTTTTTCCTATTACATTTTACAACCATTACTAATTACACAAAGGCACGTTTCTGTCTAAGGGCGATTTCTTCGGGGGAAGGGGCAATTCAGCCTTTTTGCACTAAAGGAACAGGTTTTGCTTGTCCCGGTTCGTTCTTAGATCATCAGGAGAAAGCTAGGGAATAGGACTGTTGTCCTCGCAGTCTAAAACCCCGATCTACAAATCAATTAAACAGGAATGCCTGGCTCTCAGCCAACTGGGGGCCGGTTGGCACATATACAGCCTAGACAAGGCGAGGTGCCTGGACTGAAGCCAACCGAGTCCCCATTGGTTTCCACTCAAGTTCTTCAACGTAGCTGCTGGGTGCTACCTCGGACTGGAAATCGGTTTCAAGCCCTTGGGCTTAATCGACTTGCGGATCGGGGGTGGCAAAAAACCGGCATCTCTTTTTCTTTGACACTCAAAAAACTGTAACCCACCGACTTAAGAAAGCCCCCTTGAAATGAGCATGGCTCTGTGGACTCCACGACCAAAGGGTGCAACTCCGAGGCGTTCCCTAGGGCTAGGCAAATGGTAGTTGTGCCATTGACAGTACCGATGGGCTGCGGATAGCACCATAAGCTCCCTGGTTAAATGACAAGTCTCTCTCTGTCTATGTATATCTCTCTTCCGTCCCTCCACCCCTTTCCAACTGGGCGATTGATGTACAGTATTATAAACAGACACACGTCGTTGCTATGGAGAAGAAAAGCTTTCGGATCAGGGTGGGCACGGAAAAGAAGCAGAAGCAGAATCGCACCGCCTCAAGCTCCGTTTTTGGAAACCTCGGAGACTCCCCTCCGAAGCTCCGGACGAAGGGAGAGCCTCTCCGCTTAGCAAAAGGCAGCGGGAAGCTTCCCGCGGTACCGGAGGCTGTTGCGAAAGACCAGTTTTGAGTGCGGGGTGGGGGTTGGGGAGAAGTGTGCGACCCCCTTGCCAAAGCGCGAGTGGAGGCGATGGATAGGCAAGCAGGCAAAGTTGCATCTCCATCCTCCTAGCCACGTTTCATCGGGAGCCCTACTGATTCCCGTTGAACTTGCTGCAAAGTAAGTGAGCTCTTAGCCTGGCATTGAGAGAGGGGGAGACCCAAGAGATGAATGAGATAAACACTGGGATGAAAGATGTGGCTCGAAAGGAAGACAGATGCTCCTTCCGTCGGAGTTTCTGCTCGCCCCGTCTATCTTCTCGCCCGCTTGCCTCGCTGTGCTGGGGAGAGAGATCCGGGCAGCGCCCAGAAGTGCCCGCCCGCCCGCTTCCTCCCTCCCATCCATCCACCCACCCATCCCGATAGCTTCGAGGTGCTGCTGCTTCCCCTTCGCTCTTTTTGTGACGCCTCACGTCCCAATCCTCAATAAAATGAAATAATTCGTCTGTGAAGTATCTCTTAAGCCCAGAGATACTCTAAGCGGGAGATGGATGTTTTGGGGTCCCAGGGCAGATTGGGGAGGTCTCCTTACCTTGTCCGCTGCTGCCCAGGGAGGCCGGGGAGGAGAAAAGTCAGCGGAGCTGCCTTTGGACGGGGCTCTGGGGCTGAGGAGCTGAGGCGGCGCGCCGAGCTCACTGGAGAGCTGCAGCCGAGGCAGGCGGGCGAGCGAGCGAGCGAGCTAGAGCGAGAGACACGCCTCCTGCCGGGAGCTCCGCGCAGAGCCCGTTAAAGGCGCAGCGCCGCTTTTCCCCGCCGCCTATCTGGGCACCCCCAAGTCCAAGGCTGGAGGCGGCAGGATGCGAAGCCGGCCGCAGAGCAAAGGGCAAAAGGACGGAGTCTGCTTTAAAGCCAGCCCAAGCCGTCTCTGCTCCCACCCAGACCCCACTCCGCAGCGGATCCGCCTCTCCCAAGGGCCCCGGATCCCACACACTTTCTTTATAAGAGCGACCCGTCGATCGCCAGTGTCTTTTAAAGACCCCGGTTTGCCCTCGAGCAGCCCAGGGTTTCAGTTCAGGCCGGCGGCATTCTGCTATGAGCGCGCCTCGAGACCTGGGGCAGAGTGCGCTTCTGTCACCCAACGGATTAACCCCCGCGATTCTCAAGGATGTGGCTTCCTCTAGACAACACGGCACAGGAAACAGGAGGTGGTTCCCTCGAAGGCAGTGGGACTTGGATCGCAATACCTCAAAGTAACTGTGCTCTCTGACCGGAGGACTGCTCTCAACTTTCTCCAACCCGCGCGCCGCATACCGGTAGTTTTCGTTCCCAAAGCTGAAGCGAAACGAGCGTCCTAAGCAGCGCACGATCGGGCCTTTTCGTCGCCACCTTGCGTGTATGAAAACGCTCCCCCCCCCCCATTTAAAAGCACGCTCTGATGCCCACCACCTCACTATCTTTTACATTCCTGCTACCACATCCTACTAGGCACAGCGAGGTGAACGATCAGAGGAGGAAGATTAAGAACAAAGACCTGTTGAGTTTGCGCCTGAGACGCCTTTGGATGACAACTCTTTGGATGCGATGTAAAAGCTCCCTGGCAGCAGCTGAAGAAATGGGTGGAAATAGAGGCAGAGCCTCGGGAGTGTGTGTGTGTGTGCTTGCATACAGAGAATCATGAAGACTAGTGACATTTAATAGTCTTTTAGCAAGATCTACCTTCCTCCTGTCTGTAAATGTGCGTTCAAACGCCTCTTTGCCGGGGCAAACAGTGTTATTCTGCACAATGGCTCGGGTTTTTCCCCCGATTGGCCAACTGAACCTCACCACCACCAACCCCCCACTCCCCACTAACTAACTACACAATCTGCCGGCATACATAACCCCGGACCCCACCCCACCCACCCCCACTTGTGGGTCAGAAGCTGTAGGTTACACACCTCACCTCACTCCAAGGAATTCCCCCCTCTTCTTCACTGTTTATAGGAAATGAGCGGTGTCTTCCCCCTGCCTAGCCTTGAGGTCCGCCTTCCATTAAAATACAGTCGTGGGAATCCCCAAGCTGTCCTCTGCGCTTGGCCTCCAGCAGCGGCAGCTCAAGCCTCGCCTATTGGCCCTTCTTCGCCCGCACCCACTTCCGCCCCTCTTGCTTGCCAACCGGCAATTCCCATCCAGGGAATTGCCTTCTGATTGGACAGCTTCAAGGGACCCCGCCTCTCCACACCAGGGGGATTCTCTGGCAACTCTCCTCTCTTTCAGGTGAGCCTCGCGGGCGGCTGCAAGTTCTGCATCTCCCGCTCGCCTCTCCTGAGAGACCTTTTGCCTCCTCTCCTCAGAGAGGTGATCCTTGAAACTGGCAGAGCTAGCAAGCGGGCTGGCCGCGGAGGGAACGAAGAGCCCCGACGGCAGCCGACGCTTCGCCTTCGCAGCTCTCTCGCAGCTGAAAAGGCTCCTGTTGACTGAGCAAACAGCAGCCTTGTTGTGCGGCGTCGATAAATAGTCAATGAAACCATTGTGGCTGCGGGAAAGAGGCGGCGCGCCCGGAGAGCCGCTAGGCTCGGGCTGCCGGCTGTGACTTGCAGCTTAATCGACCCCAGAGCGGGCTCTGATGACTCTCCGGGGCGCTCCCTCCGTCGCCAAGCAAGGGGTGGGGGACAATTAGTTACTCGTTTCCTGCGGGAGGCAGGTCAGTGCCAAGCTCCCTCACGAAGCTTAAGAGGCAAGATCTCGCCAAGAAATAGCCCTTCTTTAGCAGGAGGCATTAAGGAGGGAAGGGGGAGAGAGATGTCCCCTTCTAAGCGAAATATTCCGAGAGAAAGAGACTTTCATACAGGAAAAATCGGGTTGTTTTTAAGAGGCTACAATACTACGTGTGTGTTTCAGTACAGTATTTTGCTGTAAGAGACGCACAGCATGAATCCTGTGGGAGCGGATTATGCTTGCATTGGTCCTCCTTTCTCTTCCTTCTGGAAAACAGATACCCATCCATGTCTTCTCCTTAATGCTGCTCTTGAAATGTACCCTGGTACCCTCTCCGGAGGACCCGCTCAGTTCAACCCTTGGCAAGGAATTGGATAGTTCTGGGACTGGATTACTTGGCCTTTGGGTCCCTCCCCATGGCATGATCCTACCATCCAGGGAGACTGGCGTTAATTAACTGAAAAACATTTCTAAACCGCTTAATATTTTGAAACCTCCAATGGTGTGCAAAAAGACAACATAAAAGCAATAAAACAGTATGATGAACACAACATAAAACACCAATATTGTTATTTTAAAACGGACAAAAACAGGATTTTAGTAATAACAGGGTCAGGTTTTATATTAAACCCTGAGCACACACAAAAATGATGTCTTTAGGAGACAACTAAAGCAGCTGATGAAGGATGCTGCACACATAGCAGAGGGAAGAGCAATCCACAGGGCAGGAGTGATGGCAGAAAATTCCCATTTGCAGGGCATAGCCCTGCGAGCCTCTTTATTTGCAGTAGCAGAATGAAAAAAAACATCCTAGTGCTTGCTTTTCTAAATGGAGCCTTGCACCAGTGCAAGGGATCCAGTGTCTATTACAGAATTATCTATTACAGAGCAAAGGCTTTGTGCCAAAGATTTCATTGGCTACAGGCACCATACCACTGAAGAAGATAGATGTCTATGGTCATATGAGGGATGGAGATACCTGTGACCCTCCAGATGTTGCTGGACTTCAACTCCCATCAACCCCAGCCAGCATGGCCAATGGTCAGCAACAAGGGGAGCTAGAGTCCTTAGACTGAATCAAGTGGGTTTGGTATGTGAAGCAGCTGGAAGCAAGGGTAGTTAAACCATGGGAACAAGTGTGAAACATTGATACAATGCAGGGATGGCCCTCCAGATGTTCTTAATCTGGAGGGCCATCCCTGCATTGTATCAATGTTTCACACTTGTTCCCATGGTTTAACTACTCTTGCTTCCAGCTGCTTCACATACCAAACCCACTTGATTCAGTAAGGAGCTAGTGGCTATATTAGAGAGGGCCATAAATGATGCAATACTCCCCCCTCCCACCTGTATATGTATTTTTAAAACATTAACATTACTATTCATGTCATTCAGAATATGAAGATGCAAGGAATCCAGCATGCTGAATAATTTACTTTTGGTGACTTAAGGGGATTAACACTAACGATGAAGAACAAAATGGCATTTTCCATACAAGTCAAAGGATAATTTCCTATTCCAGTGATAGAAAGAAAAATATTCATTTCTAGTCAGTTTCATAGAATATTCTTCGCATCTCCACTTCTGCTTTCTCTCATGTGGGCAATCGCTTGCTGCTGATGCAATCTAGATAGTTAGATTTTTGCACCCTTCCAGGTGTCTTGACCTATGATTCCCATCAGCCAAGAGCTGTGGTTCAAAACACCTGAAAGGCATCATACTGGCAAAGACTGCCCTAGGTACTACCTGCTATCACAGAAGTTGCAAATGTGTTTTGATTTTAGAATTCAGAGATCAACCAATGTCAATCAGACATAGCCATGAATACTACAAAGCACAAACACTTCAGAAATCATATGATGGGAAGCACACAATGGAATGCCTGAGACATTCTTCAGAGCCAGAGGAGGGCTCACAGGAGTTCAGATTTGCAGGAATTCCAATGAAAGATGCCCAAGCCACCAGAATGATCAGATTAATGATTTATTAAAGAAGGGTACAATGTTACAGCTAAGGTCCAACGGCTCCCTCCTTGCCCCTGCTTACAGCATTCCATGGGACAGACGCCACTGCGAGGAGATGGCTTGTCTGCACCCAAGTAAAAATACACACAACCAGGCTACATCACATGGGAACACAGGTGGCTAATACAGGGTGAGTCTTTCAAAAGAGGCCCCATGGAACATGTGTACTCTGTATCCACGGGGCCTCTTTTAAAGGACTCACCCTGTATTAACCATTGCCTGGTATCCTTTCCCTCTAGCTATGCCAGGAGCCTGTGGATACATGAAAGTGTGTGAAACACAGATGAGCTTGGTGCTACAGCTGGTACCAATTAGGTGGTGGTCATCTTGACCATCAATATGCTGCAAGCAGGGTTTTCAGATCAGTTCACCTTTTTAGGTCAACACAAAAGCTCCTCCCCCACCAAAAAAACCCCACCCCCAACATTTTCCTGCCCAAGAACAGATGAAGTAAAGACAAATCCTTTTTGTCTAGAATGTGTTTGCCTAACTGATGAGTAACCATCAGCCTCCATTTTATGGGCAATCTTTGAGGGATCAGCTGTCAGTGGAGGGCAAGGCCAGAGAAAAAAAGTGGAACCACCAATGTCAATTTACCTTTTTTACAGTGGGTTAATTTCTACACACAGAAGCAAAAGGCAATATCAGAGTTCAAGAATACCTTCTAAGCAAGCAAAAGCACTCAAGTGAAGAGGTGTATGGGATGAGAAGAGTAGGTGTGGTTAGGGAGGGGATGTGGTATAGGGAGGTTCCTGAAGGCCAGGTAAAGAGACTTGGAGGGCCACATTTGACCTCTGGGCCCATGGCTCCCCATGCCTGATATAGTTCCTAAGTTTTCTTTTGCTCCCACACTTCCCAGTTAAGATGCTTGTACTTCTGCTTTTGTACTTCTCCCTGACTCCAGTACAGAAGATCAGACTCTGCACAGTAACATGATAATGGATAAGAGAAAATCTGCTTGGTGCGATCAACGCCCAATAGAAGCCCAGAAAAAAAGAGCTTGGGAACTGCTCTTAATAGTCTTTTGTTATCCCTTGCCAAAAATATGGAACAATTAATACATTGCAAGCTCCCGCTCTTTTTTTTTTTTAAAGAAGTATTTCTCCAGTGTAAGGTTTTCTTCACAATTTAATTTAATAAATGGATAGTGTATAGATTAAAAAGCAACTCATTTGTGAGACAATGCCAAGCAGAGAGAACAATCTGGATCCAAAATGGGAAAGTGCATTTCTAATAATGGGCAAACCAAATGCAGAGCTTTCCACTTTAATTTGCTGCTGATTCCCTTTTTCTGTTTTTTTAAAAAAGAATACTTTTTAATAATAAAGAATATAAAAATTTAACCAGTTTCTCTGACTGCATCTCTCATTCTGCATATTGCATTCCAAATGTTTGTGCTGGGAATGTGCTAATATTTTACATCAGTGAAGGACATCAGTCATTGATATACCAGGAAAACATATACATACCAATCTCTCCTGACTTTATAGATTGTCACTTTGCTGATCACAATTTCAGAGAGTATAAAGAACCTTTGAAGTCAACAGGAATAATGTTCTAAAATTTTCAAAGGAGCAAAGGAATAGAGAAATGGACATCCAAATCCACAAAGTATTTTAACTGGAAGAATTTTATTTAATTCAATTCCTCCCAGTCAATTAAAACCAAATGCTTCACTGGACTATTTTCAGACTACAGCCATTCTGTATGCATGTTGTTTCATAAGACTTCACTTGGAGCATTAGTATGAATTTTATTGACAGCTGATTTTTTAAAGTATTTGTTGCAGGCTTGAAGAATACTACATTGTGACATCTTCAAATAGACTGTTAAAAGTTAAGTTCTCTGCCATATAAATACTTCATACTTACATCCATGAACTCTATTTTCTCCCTCCCTCCTTTGTATGTGACTCTCATTAAGAATAAAATATAAAGCATTCGGCAGTATTGTTACTGCTATCCACTGGAATATTCGGGTAGGTCTGGGAAATATTCCTGTCTGAAACTCTGGGAAGCTGCTGCCAATCATAATAATATTGAGCCATATGGAACATTGATCTGTCATTCTATGGCAGCTTCCCATGTCCCCAATTACAATCTGACTCCCACCTATACTGTACCTATGCACTGTGACTGCCCTGAGAGACAGATCTTAGCTGGTCTTATGGTATCTACAAAGGCAAAGCAAACAAGCACATCATTCATTGATTATCACTATCACTAGGCATGCATTTTGATGTGTTTTCATGGGGCTCTGAAATGTAGATATAGAGTGCTGCATATAAGGTGATACCATTCAGCAACAGTGAAGGCCCAGGTCCCTCGTGTAACTGTATCACCTCAGATGGCACCACATTTAAATAATGATCCATATGAAAATGTTTCTTTTTGGAGGGGGCGGGGAGAAACATGAGTCTTTTCTACTGTCTCAAGAGAAAGCTTGGGGACCCAATGGAAGATGAAGGAAGGTGACCTGAACACCCCACAGAGCAGAGTTCTCCACTGCTTTCCAGAGATTGTATCTAGGTTTTCAGTCAGACGGCGAAGGATGCCACACCTTGAAGATGACTTTATTCTTTCCTCAGCGGACAACTGGTCTATTTCAAAATACAGTGCATACAGGCTCAGAGAAAAATCACACAGACCCGGACGTATCTTTTAGCCCTGTTCTTGGGCAGAGGACAGAGGTGGGGAACTACGTACTGTGGAAATCAACCCAGCTTATGGCACTTTTATGGGGTCCAAGAGGCTGATAGCGCTTTCCATTTCTTTCTCACCTTGGAGCTGTTTTGTATGCAAAGATGGAGAGGTCACCAAAAAAAAACCTACAATGTGGTAGTACCCCAGTATGTACAAAGTCCCCATCCCAGTGTCTCTGAGTGACTGCCAAAAGTCAGGCTTTGATGGCCTTTATTTGGTGGTATCTCAGAGAGACCGATTAGCTCAGTACTATCTCCTTTCCCCCAGGATGGTAACCCGTCAGCTGCTGAAACTCTTTCCCAAACCTGGGCAGCCAGAGCACACCTGCATGGGTTACAAGTCACGCTGCAAAACCCATTGTATAATCTGCTATTTTAGCCGGCAGCGAACCCTACGTCCCATTGTTTTACACCACATAAAACCCAAGCATTGGTGGTCTTTTTGAAATCTTTAATCACAATTGTTCCCAAGGGAAAAACAATTCTTATTCAAACTGTGAATAAAAAGCAATCTAAGGACATTGTGCCAAACTCTTTCTGGGTATAAAACTCCATTAGTGTCAATGGAATTTTACAATCAAAATGAATTTGTCCCACTGGCCCCATGGTGCAGTTGCACATTGCTGCTGCAGAAAATAGAAATGCAGAAGGTTATCACAGAGTACAAGAGTAAAAAGAAAAAAGAAAGGCACATGCATATAATACAAGCACCATAGACTATATTGTGAATCACTTTATTATTAAAATTTTAATTTCTCTTACAGATTTAACAGCTTGGCAATTGGTATACATGCTGAGCAGAGAAATAGTACTCCTGACTCAGGAATTTCTTCACAATTGCCTTGGTCACCAGTAAAAGGGATTTTGTTTTGTTCTTTTGGCTTGTGTATAGTCAAATTGATGTTGACAGTGCTTAAAATGCCCAATATCAGTCCTGGTTTGGCAGCCCTGATATTGTAGCTTTGCACTTATCGCTCCAATCCAACTCTTGATTCCATATTTTGTGGCAGTCTTGGGTACCAAAATCTGGAGTCATATTGCTATTGCTTTGCACAAGCTAGACTCCGTCGGGTAGTCTTAAAAGGTCCTTCTGGCAGAGTTAATTCTAAATTTTCATTCACAGTAGCGTTTTTAGACTCACCTGTTTTGCCTTGAAAACATGACTACATCACTGTGTTCATTAAGGATCTTAGGAATATAGAAAGCTGTCTTATACGAGGTCAGACCATTGGTCCATCTAGCTGAATATTGTCTACAGTGACTCCCAGTAACTAACCATGATTTTAGGCAGGGGACGTGGAGATGCCAGGGATTGAACCTGGGATCTCCTGCATGAAAGACAGGTGCTCTGCCACTGAGCTACAGCCCTTGTTATGGCTCCTTCCTTATGAACCTAACACTACAATTTCTGCCACGTGCCAAAATTAGGGTACTCCTCCAGCATTCACTGGTGGCCCTCAGCAAAGGAAGGAAGATGTGGTGGGACCAGGCTTGAGCATGCTCAGTAGGGCTCCCCTTTAAAATGTGTCCATGTCCCTAGGACATCCTCTCTTCCACCAGACCCTTTCTCCAAGGAGTACAGGATTAGCCACTTTCCTGTTGAAAGGGGACTGGATAGGAATTTTTGAGTGTCTCCCATAATTGTCCTAAGCTACACGTTTTTCTGCCATACTCTAAGTATCGGTGGGCTCACTCCGCTGATTGGCTTCTGAATTTGGGCACAACTGGCAAGTATCGCAGGCGGCAGTTGGGGGTGGAGACCGAATTGTCTGGCCTGGTGGACACCGTAAAGCACCTGCAAGAGAGGTAGCACTACCTAATCTACCACTCATCTGGCAGATAAGCTACTTCTTCAGGTCCATTGAAGTTGAGGGTTTGTGGTGTGGTAGCTCAAAATGACTGCAAATACACAACACACCAGGCCATGTACTGAAAGGAAATCCTCATACTCAGTTGGTTATGGAGTGATTGCAGGAGGAAATTACTCCATGACATCAGGTATGGTGGCCCATGAGGTCCTGAATATAAACTGGTTATACCAAGGTAATGTATGGGGTACCATGCAATGCCACTGAGCTCTCATCTCTCACTGTGCCACTCCCAGATCCCCCAGATTAAAGAGAAGAAATCTCTGATTCAGAAATGTCAGTAGTTGACTCCCTGTGGAGATATATGTTTTGCTGAAGCATCCCATCTGCTATAATATCTATAACACCAAGCCCAGATCAGCCTGCAATGTCTTCTGCCACTTGGCCCCATATGCTGCCCTTGTCATTTGCATCCTGCTTTAGGATTCTCTCTCTCTCCCCCCCCTCTTAATCTTTGCTGCTGACAATGTAATGCTGAATAACAGAGACAAAACTTTATGTTTCTACACAGAATCCATTCAGGGAGTCAAGCTGTTGACTTACTGATGCTCAGAGGATCAGAAGAAAGCACACTGCACTTCTCTTGGCAGGCGATTTCTTGCATCTGTACCTGCTAGAATTCCACAGATCTTACTTAATGCATCTTTATCAGGAACAATGGGTCCAATGGAGCATAGGCATATGGGTATTCACTGATGGAAATATTGGTGGAGTCTATACTAAGAAAGGGTTTAGACAAAATGTCCTCACTTTTGCAGCTGAATTGGTACAGTCCAGCTATTATTATTATTATTATTATTATTATTATTATTATTATTATTTTAAGAAAACTAATAAAATAGGTAA